>NC_053124.1:11571807-11882673 GCF_010015445.1 Perca fluviatilis | reverse complement strand
TACATGGAAACGGGCCACAGATGTTGTTTCTTGTACAGTAATAAGCGTATTGAAGGCTAGCTCTAGCGCTCCATAGTTACATTACTCCAAGTTGCTTCCTTTGTGAGACGCCTCCGGGCTTCACTCTTCACACATGATCCTCCAACTCCGCCACACTGTTTACCTTTTCCTGCTACAACTTAATTCAAACGGGACTTCAGCGACCTGTAACACTCTTTTACTGGCACAAGGCAAACATAATTTGTCCGTTTCCATGTAGTTACATAGCACTAATATGGTCATAATCACTACAGTAATTTTACAGTACTACTACTAGCATTTTTGAGGTGGGAAATAAAAATATTTTGCAGCTGAAGGCTTAAATGGTCTCTGGAGGACATCCACCAGACTAGCTGGCTCGTTGGATTGTTGTCGGTCATGATAGTTTCTCAGGGAGGGGTGGCGCGAAGCAGAAGCAGGACGCCGGCCGGGCCTGCTAGCCCGCCAAGGAAACCACAACAATCAACACTGGCAAGACTCCAACTCACCAACGACACACAAAATGGATATATATATACAAATACACACAGAACTGCTGCTGATGATTATTACCGGAGCCTGGCTGAACACACTCACTCATCCCAGACGGCAGCTAGCAGCTAACAGGGTAGGTGAATTTAACAATGGCTAAGTTGCTAAATGCATCTTGTTGCCAGTGTAAGGGCCCTGTTCATGTTGTGGCCAGATGTTTTAATTGCATTTTGGTGTGTCTGTTGTTAAGAGGCACAAAGACCCTCTTTATCTTATGCCCCCAAAACTGCCGTTTTAGCTGAGTGAGAGCTCTGTGTGTAGCTGTATTAGCTCCCATGCTGCTAGCACCGAATCGGCTCTATTTTTTGCTACTCGACCGGTACTCACATACAGTAGGTATAGCAAGATTATTGTACAAAAATTGCCAGGAGTTCTCCTTTAATACTATTGATTACAGAACATGCCATATCATTAAATACCAACAATTTAAGTACCGGAGGAGTAGGCCAAATCTCCATCAGTGGTAGTGAGCCAAATTTGTATATTTTCTCTGAAAAATGGCTAAGAAAAGTATTGGTCTAGAGTTTAAGATGTTTTTGCTGTGATTAAGCTTGTGAGTTTTAAACAAGCACAAATTTACAATAGCTGCCACCACTTAGTGCTGTGGAACTGTACCAGGTCCGGGTCCGGACTTAACAGGTTAAACCATACAATTTCCCCACTACTGTTATTGTCAGACCAAGTTGTGCATTGGATTGTATGTGAACTTCACAAATACACTTTCTGCTCTCTTGAGTTCAGGAACACTTATGTCCTCCTTTCAGGGACGAACTTAGTTCAAGGATCACTGTAGAGTCAGAAGAGCTCTGGTCCATCTCCTGGGGATTAAATACAAAGCAAACAATTATTGTTGTTGAGTTAAAATAAATGTATGCCATTTTACTTATTGATAATTGTTCTGTCAAAACTAATTTATTTTAGAATTCCTCTCCCACTACATTCCATATTAGTATTACTATGCACCACATCTAACGTCACCTCAGTATAACCTGCTAAACTGACTGACTCTCTACTCTACCCTTTTGGTGACCTTTTAAAAGCTGTAATCTTTGACACTGATGATGATGATGATGGATAAAGCCTTAACAAGCTTTTTTTTTTCCAGATTAACCTAATGATGAAAAATGTGACATATTAGTAGTGGGATTCATGTAGGCTTATTATTATTTGAGATTATGTACAACACTGTGGATTTTATAAAACCAAATCTACAATACAAATGACTTTACACAAAGCAAAACTACTGGGAAAAAATATGAAACCTACAACTCGGGAGGCTAAATACTGGATCATCCTGCAATGGCCCACTTAAGCCAGTCATGATGCACATGTTGTTCAACTAAAAACATGGATGCAGAGAGAGGGAAGAGATTACTAGGTGTGTTTGCTTGAAAAGTAGGAAGTTTACATTGGCATGACAGAAAGGTAGGCTGTTTGATTTGTGTTGCAGGCTAGTTGACTTACTGTGGTAGTTTTAAGCAGCAGCCATAATGAACCGGAATAACATGTAATGAGGGCCTATGGCAAGGATCACTGCTGACTGAATAAATAAAGTTGCTAAGCATAATAAAACATAATGCTAATGTTACTAGCTACAGCTCTTCTTATGGTGCTGTCCGAAGTTTTCTTCCTAAGAGGGAGTTTAATCCTCCACTGTCAAACGGTCTGCCTTTCGGGAATTTTTGGGGGTTTGTAAATTATAGAGTGTGGTCTAGATCTACTCTATCCGTAAGTGTCTCGAGATAACTCTTGTTATGATTTGATACTATAAATAAAATTGAATTGAAATTATGATGCTGCTGAACTTTTCTCTCATAAACTTGTAGCTGATGATCACATTATTATTGAGGGTGCAGTTATAGTGAGTCATTACAGGTAGCTGTTGGTCTGCTTTACATTTTCCACTTTAAAAATACACATACACAGGGGAAAACAACATTGTAAACAAATAGCTAATGTTTCTGCCTCTGGCCGCAGTAATTTATGACTAAGACTATGAAGGTAAATATGGTGCAAAACGGAGAGAAAAATGTTCCACCCATTGAAAAATATTCCACACAAAGAATTTCACAAATGTAGATTGATTTTTACAGATACAATGATAGCTGCAAACTTGTAATGCAACATTTACCCATCATTGTTTAATATAATAATAATAATATATAAAAAAATCAGTAAACGCAGTTGCTTACAAATTTGCTACTGTCATTGTATCTATGGCAAAATAAATCTACACATTTGGGTGAATTAGTGTTACTACATTCAGATCAAGGTTGTGAGGAATGTTTCTAAGTGAGTGAAAATCTCAATTTCCAAGTTCAGATTTTGTTATGGCCTCTGGAAGCTGGTCCAAAGATCGAATCACCATAGTGGTTAAAAGCTGCTTCCCCCTGTTTTGTTCCGACAGTAGGTTTCAGTAGTAGGCTGCAATGTTTTAATCTAAGGTGTCTTGGTTGAGAATGTTGTTGGAATATGTCATGCAGGTAGTTTGGTCCCATCCCCTTTAGACTTAAAACTAAACAGAAGTGCCTTAGATTTCCATTCTGTACTAAATTGGGAGCCAGTGTAAGGGACTTTAAGACTGGCGTAATATGATCTGTTCTTTTTGTTTTAGTAAGGATCCTGGCTGCAACTATTCTTGTACCCATTTGGAGTGGTTTTTAAAGTCTTTTTAGGGAGTCCAGCACATTGCAATAATCAATCCCACTAGAAATGAAAAGCATGTATGATTTTTTTTCAAGATCCCTCCTTTGAAATATATTTTTTTAGTTTATTGATATTTTAAGATGAAGGTATAATGATTTTATGACTGTTTTAATGTGACTGTTAAAATTTAGACCTCATTATCTATAAGGACACCAAGGTTGTTTTTTACCACTTCTCTTTGCTATTAAGCCCCTTCCTTCAAGCAAGCAAGGTAGAAAGTTGCATCTTTTCCTCCTTCCCGAAAACTACCACCTCAGTTTTATTTTTTGTTAGCTTTGGAGGAAGTTCTGTGTACATCCAAGTATCTATTTCTTCAAGGCACCGTCAGAGAGTGTTAATAGGGGTTATAGTCATTAGTAAAGATATGACAGGAGATAAATATGTTTTACAAACAGAACCTAAATAGATCAAATTGAAACGCTATAGAGTATCAGGGTAATCTCATTTGGTAAACTATAACATGGCAGCCATAGAATGTTGAGGGATGTTTCATACATTGCATTGTTTTGATGTGTGACAGTACATGACAGGGTTTTCCCCTGAGATTTAGAGCTTTAGTGGAAATGACGTCACACATTCATTTGCATATTGGTGATGTCATTAAACAGTTATTTTTGCAAACAGCGAAAATTGTTGTTGGTTGCAGCTAGGGAAGGATCATTAGAAGCAAAACTTGGAGGAGCTTGTCACTAAAATGAGAATAGCTTGTCCACCTTAAAGGTCAGCCCACGGTTGGTGAGTGAACCTTAGTTAAAGTTGTCGTAGCTTCTTGTGCCGGGCTGGCTAACCGTTTCACTTTAAACCAGCAGGTAGCAAGCAGGAGACCGGAACTTGGCTTTGGCCTTGAGGGAGTTTGTAGCAATTACCAACAGATATACTGTACACAGATTCAAAAATTTCTACATTCACATCTATTATGCAAAATGATTATTAACTTTATAACCCACAGTCCTCTTTTTCCACCACACACTATCTAATGTGTCGGCTGTACCTAGCCGTGTGCAACATGCATGGGTGTGTGTGTGGTTGTAACACTGTTTGTGTCCATCATATAGCACGTGTCCAGAAGACAACAAGCAGGGAGCTCCTGTTCATCGGCTTCTATACAGTCTATGTTTGCAGTCCAGATGATGTCCAAATTGTTTTATATTTATATGCCACGCCGTCCCTAAGCTCTATAATGGCGAGAGATAACCCTGCATGAGACTCAGAAAGTTGGATTTATCAACAAAACTGCAGGTGGAATACTCAGTGAAAATCGAGCCTTTGCCATGCAACACATACTCAACTTTTCTGAGTCTCATGCACCAAACCAACACTGATTTGCATGACAATATTTCCAAAACAAACATTCTATAGCAGATATTTAATGTGTACCAGCAAAATGACCAAAAAGAGATCATTATTAAGTGCAAATTCATATTACGAAGTTGTCCTAATCATCACTCTTTACTGACCTGAAGAATTTAAAGGGTTGTCACGGTGACCATGAATGGTTGTCAAATCTTCTTCCTGCAAGTCATATCATATATCATATTAGTCACACATTTTAGCTGCATTTCTCCAGTTTATTAACAGTAGATTAGGCAGTGCGTGTCACATGCACCATCAGAGAGGTAGTATAACACTGTATGTCCATATTTTCAATAAATTAATAGCTACAAAAATTTATATTTCCCCATTGTGTCTGACGGAATAATGAAAACTTTGAGTCTAAAGGGGCTTTCAACATTATACATCTTTCTTAAGCCATACTAATGCTCAATGTGTAATAAATAAATATGCAGATTACAATACAAGCTTATAAACCAATTAACACTACAAAACTGTCAAATATTAGTCCAGAAAACATGATAGGGATGGTTTTTTATGGGAAAATCTTTAAGTACAACATATTTATCTCTCTGGAGAAAATAGTTCCCCCAGCCCCTCCTTCTGTAGTCACCACTCCCTCTCACTCAACACCCCCACCTCCACACACAGCACTATCTGATTCTGACCTGCAAGACACTATGTTGCAGTACACTTCATTTCAGCTCAGTATCAGTGCATTTAACATTACTGCAGCCATCTCTCTTGATTTATACTTTTTGTTTAACCCCCCAACACACACACACACACACGTATGGTAAAAGTTGCAAAATGGCAAAAGGTCACGGCATGTAATATTGCACAACAAAATGGCTGACCTGGTCCTGAGAACCACACCTGCTACTGTCCTAAACTAAGGTTTCCATTTGGACACCCACTACAGCACACAATTTACTGTAAACTAAGATGGTGTTGGTTTATAAACTGTAATGTTAGCTGCCAGTAAACTAGCTAGCATTAACTTATTTGGCTGACAAGATATAAGTTAGCCTTCTAACATTTTATTTTCAAATGTATCTATAAGAGTTGCTTTACATGTGAAACAGTACAAATCTATTTTAAACAGAATTGTAAACGGGTTTAAATGGAAGTAAAATCAATTTTAGACTCACCATCTCTCCCCTGATCCATGACTCCAGCCTGCTCATCTCCCATGCAGTGAAGATCTGACGTAGAGTTCACAGCTTACGGAGGGGAGGGCTGGACACCATGGGGACTCCGGTACACACTGGCCACATGGCCAGAGTGGGGGATGGGCGTTGGTCGGGATGGGGACTTGAACATGACATACGGTGCAATGTAGCAGGTTTTCTTTTAAACGCGCCAGTAGCTCAATTTGAGAAAACGATCGAAACCAAACGAACCCTGAAACCTTTCAGCATATAAGCAGACCTAATGCTTTGGCTTAACTTGAAATAAAAATAATTATTTTTAATTTTTTATTTATTATTAGTTAAGTTTTTTTCCTCAAAATTAAGCCAATGACAAGTGTACATACTAATGGATACATTTTTCCTCATTAGGAAAAATTAATAATTATTATAATAAATATTTTTATCTTACATGTTCATAACATTCATCAAAATATCTGTATAGATCAGGGGTGGCTGAACCTGTGGCTCTTGAGCCGAGATGCGGCTCTGTGCCCTTCTCCTTTGAGGCTCTTCACTGTGTGGCTGTGTTATTGGTGGATTTTTTTTTTTTTAAACTTTTTGAAACATTTCAGATTGGTTAAAAAAAAGCACTTGAATGCATCTGACAATTATTTTAAAATAAAAAATAACGCAGCAAAGGTTTTTTTATGGACAGATTCTGCAGCCTGAGGAAAACAAAGCAGCCCCAGATCACCTTCCTCAATATTAACCCTTTCAATGCTGAGTCAGATTGTTTGAAAGCCCCTCTAGTGACAAATGAGTGAAAGAGTGGCCACAACCGAGTACACAATCAGACCTAAAAGGATTGTGGGTAACAAAGACTGTCAGGTTTCCCACTGAGTCCATCTAAGTAAGAAAAAAAAAAACTAGAAAACTGCTATGTATTATGACTTTCATTAGATATGGAAGTCATGGTTGCGCGTTGTAATGTGGACCTGCATGTGTTGTGTGGCTTTTTGCTGCTGGTGCGTGGTTTTATTGTGGCTCTCTTTATTCTGAACTGGTTGGCCACCCCTGGTATAGATGCTTGTGCATGTCAGCGTGCTCTTATCCGTTCAGTTGATATTTGAGTTCACACCACGCCAAACTCACCATAATGTGGGGGGGAGGGCCGGAACGCAGGCAAACACACC
The DNA here is from genome assembly GCF_010015445.1 of Perca fluviatilis. Classification (NCBI taxonomy): domain Eukaryota; kingdom Metazoa; phylum Chordata; class Actinopteri; order Perciformes; family Percidae; genus Perca; species Perca fluviatilis. Next base: position 11,875,739 of record NC_053124.1, on the reverse strand, counting down.
CCATGTTTGCCACATGGTAAAAGGCATGGCCAGAGTTGGGGTATGCGTGGTCAGGATGGGGACTTGAACATGACAGATTGTGTGTAACAGTGTTTTCTTTTAAATGTGGTAACATTAGCTCAATTTAAGACTACAATTAAACCATACGCTACAAACACTGAAAGTTTTAGCATATAAGCAGACAAATATTTGGCATTATTTGAAATTAATTTCTTCATTATTATTGGGTTGTTTTATACTAAATTAATAAATTTTTCTCCCATCAATACAAAATTAATTAATAATAAATATACATATTTTTATCTTACATGTTCATAACATTCATCAAAAATATATTTCATATATTGTAGTTCTCTGATTCTCAACTTTGTTCTAACGCAGCTCCCTCTCTTCAATCTCTCTCTAACTCGCTCCACCACAAACCCTGGTTGTAGCTCGTTGAGCCACTGTCTAAAACTGCCATTTCCACCAGCTGAGAGTTTGTAACAGAAATAAATGCATTATGGATCATTTTATTTCTATAGTTTGTAAGCTCACTAACCAGCTGACTTCTGTTGGAAACAGAAGACGTCTCTAACGTTTTAAAACCAGCCTCTGGAGACTTGACCAGCTGAGTCGCAGCAACACCATTAACCGGTTTGTGTCCAGCTGAGATGAGCCAGTTTAGACTGCTGAAACTGCAATGTTCTAAAAACAGTTGTGTCTCGCGCCAATCTTTGGTCTAAACTCTTCTATAATATATTAGAAACTTCCAATTTGATAAAGTCAGTGTTTATCAGACCACAAATGAGACAATTATTAGAACAACACAGAAACTGCTCTCACTTGTTACTCAAAATTGTCATGAAAATGACTCAAAAATATGAAATACCATAAATATGTCAAAATACACTGAAAGGGGCCTTTAAGATGTCCTGTTTGATTTAGAATTTGAGTGAAAAAATGTAATTGTGCTGAGAGCAAGCGAAGCATCCGGCAATTCTGAGAGGTGCATGATGCCAGGGTAGCGCAGTGCCTAGTTGGGCGGCACTGCTCTCAATGGATTGGCCCGCGCAGAGCGATTTTTGCCGGGCTTTTATGTGTAAGCAGCTTTAAGCAGTCTGAACCATAGAAATTATATGGTTTGGAGTATTGTTATTAATACATGAGCTTAAAGTTTTCAGAATTGTATTCATAGTTCTCTTTAGGCCTTACAGCTTTTTAAAGTTAATTACAAAAGTAACAATGTATTCATCATTGTTAGCTTATACTATATTATCTATATGTAAATGAAATGTAGGGATAAGATGCAGATCTGAAGCAACATCAGAAGTATCCATGGTGGGGAAAAAAGGGAGAATGGGCATAGCAACAAAGCTGAACTGCACCAAACCTTCAAATGAGCTTGAATATCAGGTATGGTAGTCCAGCAATGAGATGGCATAACCAAACTATCAAAACCATAATATAAAAAGGTTGCTCAAATCATGCAAACTGATTTGTTCTGGTTCATAACAGTGATATAATAACAACCACATACAAAAGCTATAATTAGAATTCCTTTGAACAACAAGTATCACTCCAAGTTTGAGATACAACATTACACAAACTGATAGCTGGTGCAACGGACAAAAGCTGTTCATCTGCACACACATTGCCATGAAACAGAGTTGGTTGGCTATCTATATACTGTATATATTTAGAATTTTTTCGCCGCTTTATTTTGCCATCAGACAGCCCTTTACTAAAAGGAATTGAAGTTGTTGTCTATGCTCTCTTAAAAGCCTTCTTCATTGATAAACACAGCAATTTTAATCTAGCAGAAAACAGGAGTTGCTCTTCTACCACTGCCGCAGTAGTTAGTTGCTTGTCTAGTTCTGTCTCGATTGTTAAGTTAGTTTTTGTTATTGTGTGCCTTTTCATTAGCTTTATGTAAAAGAAATAGTCTGTGCAAAAAGTCTGTGCGCTAGGCTAACATTATCGCCCTGCTATATGTTGTGCCTTTATCACAACATACTATGGCCTGTTGTAAGCTATTACTTAAGTATCAAAATATCTTAATCATCTCTTAAATAACTATAAATATAATTATAATGAATACATATTTAATACATTAGTCTTTATTGAACATGTATAGCATAAAATAACGTGAGGTTTTGTTTGGAAATAACTGAATTCATGCCAAACTGTCTGTTCCTCTGGGCCTCTCTGCTTCAGAGGTCACAACCAGGTCAGTTGAGACATATTGGGTGGGGGAGGGAGGACTGCAATCTGCACCTGCACTACTGCTGCATTCAAGGGAATATGGAAATTGCAATTTTACTGACCCTGACTGGTCATGTTTTTACTAAAATGGACGACTGCTGATTTTTTTTGCAGTTATTTTAAGACAATTTTGCTCTTGCTGAGTAATTCAAGGCATCCTCTGACCTGGATGACTGAAAACACACTTTAAATTATGGATTTGACTTTTCTGTTTTGTGAAATTTACCTCAACATGAAGACCCATAGTTCTGTAATATCCAGGCACACCTGAACACACAGTTAGAAACGTGCTTGTTTGTTTAAACCTAAACAGCCCAAGTTATGAAGGATACAGATGCAGCACCATGATTAATCCATGTGAAACATATTACATTTTTTATCAAACTAGGTTGGGCTGAGTGTAAAAAAAAGGAAATCTGGGCTAGGGTAAGTAATGATCTTATCAAACAGAATATACAGATTTCTTTGTAAGCAATAGCAATAGCAGGGCGGAGGGTTATAAGGGGTTTGTGGCAGAAGGCTGTCATATATACACATACAGTTATTTGTTAATGAGGGGGGAAACATAGATATGGTAGCTTTCAACCAATGATCAATTTAGCAAACTGGATAATGCAGCTGAGTCTGGCCAAGTCCTGAGTCCTGTTTAACCTTACCAGAAGCAGGAAGTATGCTCTTTCAGCCTTTTGCATTGGTGTTGATTTTTGCATCCCACTTCAGATCCTGGGATATTGTGTATTCTTAAATGTGTGTCCCAGTGGTGACTACTGAGCCAAGAATGTTAAAGATGATAGGTAAAGGTCCCAACTTTTCGAAACTTAAATATATTACAGAAGTTATAATTATGAAATAGGCTATATATATTAAAGCCTACCTTTTATTTTTGCTCTCTATCAAAAGAAAAATATGTTGTATGCTGTAAATCAAGGCCCAAACGCACTGAAAGCGATAATTGACGCAGTTCTTTTGACCTGCCTCATTTGATGCTTCCATGGCGCACTGCAGGCATCAGATTTTAAGCCACACCACAGAACCAGCAGTATTGTAGAAAAGGTCGCTATTTAGGCAAAGGTTTTGTATGTTACAGATCCCCCATCAGTAGAGGCATTAGACTTTTTGTGCCATAGTGCGTTTGGAACTTTAAGCTCAAACTTTTGCCACGGAAGCTACTGTATTAGAAGGTTACTCCTGAAAATTGAAAGAGTGCTGGAATGTGGAACGTGTGATACTTGTTGAATGGGGTTATTATCTCCTGAACTTGCCTATCATCTTTAAGGGCAGATGGAGGGTGCTCAGGGGGGGCTCTTCCTGAAGTCCACAATCATCTCCAATGTCTTCTGAGCATTTAGTTACAGGTTGTTGTGGCTGCACCAGGATGCCAGCTGCTTGACATCATGTCTGTAAGCTGACACATCATTGTTGCATATAAGCTTTACAGGGGGTCCTGGAGGGCCAGTCAGTAGTGTACAGAGCGTAAAGCAAAGGGAGAGCAAACTGCACTGTAGGGCTCCAGTGCCGAGAGACATGGTCAGTGAGATGTGTGCTTTCTGAGCCTCAAATGATGTTTCCTATTCGTATTTTGGAAATATGTGGCCAGATGGGAAACCCCATCTCCAGCATAACGGTTTTGGGTTAAATTCCCACTGCGATACATCAACCAATGTGTCCCTGAGCAAGACACTTAACCCCTAGTTGCTCCAGAGGCGTGCAACCTCTGACATATGTAACAATTGGAAGTCACTTTGGAAAAAAGCGTCCGCTAAATGACATGTAATGTAATAGAGCTGTAATCCACAAATCGAACCTTTGCAAGGTTACTAGGTCTGGTTATATAGTTATATTAGATGAATGAGGTAATGAAGATATTAGGCACAGGCGTTTGACATGATGAAGATGTTGCATGCATGGTTAGTAGCCTATATTACCAAGTTTCTAATGTTATGAAACAAAACTATGAAGAAATAACTGAGCAAGAAGATTTATCTATTGATCTGAAGGGCCAATAGGCCTATAGTGAGGTGTGTTTTTTACAGTTTCATAACCATTTGTAAATAGATTCACTAATTCACTAGTATATTTGATGGATCATCAGGATAAAAAACATTTTGAAAATCAGTAATCCTATCTTGATAATTTAGGTCTATAAACAGGTAACTGGCAAAGTAAATACAGTTTTAGTATTATGACACAAAGATAAACTAGCTATCTGCAATATAATTACAGTAAAATGTAACATTTAACTTAACTAAGGCAACAAGATTTGTTCATAATTCTCTTATGTTAGACAATAAATAGCCTCATTTTAGTTATAATTGCAAATTAAACAAAAAGAAAAAGCACATTCTAGGACATGTTTAAGCAGAGATAGCTTTTTTAAGTGGAATTGAATTTTGAATTTTATGTTAAACCAGTAGATATTGATCAAATTGTAGGACTTTAATTTTAAGTATTCTGAGTTTGAGTTACTATGGCTGGGCTAACAGAAAGTTCAAATTGTATTATGCTGTAATACCATCTCCCACCAGGAGGGGTGCATCATTGACTGAGTTAAATTTTCATTATGCTGCAATACCATTTATTACCAGGAGGGGCGCATGTTCACAGAAAAGTTCACACACTTGCAATACCACCGTTTGCCAGTAGGACGTCAGCGTCTTACACACACACACATTTTTCTCATGAAAACCCCCCCAAAGGGGACATTGGAGATATTGATACTGGGCATATCAGGAAGCTGTTTTCTATGCTTTGAGAGGGGTCTGCCCGTGGGGACCCTGATTTTGGTCCCCACGGTGACACGAGTCCCCACCTTGTGAGTGTGTATTCAGGTCAAGGTCCCCATCGGTATAGAAATGCGCAGTAAACACACACACACACACACACACACACACACACACACACACACACACACACTTAAATCTACAATACATTCTACCATATATAAGTGGTCAAATTACAATGTATACATACTGCATGTATTACCTTGACCAAAAGAGAGACTGCAGAGAGACAGCAGACCCACCAAGATCAAATGTGTTCCCATCTTCTTAGTTTTGAAGCCAGTAAAGATTCTTGAAACACAACTGCAATAAAAGAGCTGGTTCTGCAACTGCACCTTGGTCAAAGGACTGTTTCAGAATCATCACATTTATATGTCCATCAATTTATATAGGCAGTCCCACATGACCTATGACCTGTAAAGTCTATTGGCTCCTTCTGTTAGGCCTGCTGCTCTATAGGTAGCTTCTCTGTCTGTCCTAATTGCAGGAGTGGAGTCTGCTGTGTGGGAGTCAGGGTTCCAGCTGCCTCCCATCTCTCATCTATTAACCTCTGATTCATATACCCGGTCATTCCTCCACGCTGCGTCAGATCATAGTCAAGACGACGGCCCCGTTTCAGGAAGGAGGTTTAACAAACTCTGAGTCTAACCCATATGTCAATGGTCTAACCCTGATCTCTGAGTTGATTTAACCTGAGATGGGAAAGTTTTCGGTTTCAGAACAGCTGATATGAGTTGGTTCAATTAACTCAGAGTAGGTTCACGCGCGTGCACCACCACAATAAAAAGGCAGCATGAATGGAGCCATGATACTACGATTCACCATGGTAACAACCACAAACAAACGGGTCGGCGGAAATACTCAATCGCACATACAGCGAGTTAAAAAAAAACCCAGCGGCTGAATAAGAGAGAATTTGCATGGGAAAAAATTGCTGCTAGAGTAAATGCGTTAGTTCCAATATAGTGTATTAATATCATATTTAATCATAAGTATAGCCTAATATTAGGCTACTGGTGAAATGGTATTGAACCTAATCTATTTCATTTAGATGCAATACTGCGGACGAAAAAGTAGTCTACTACGCCTACTAATCCCATTCTGAGGCTGCAGCACATCATAACAGAATTATAATAAATATTTTATTTCAAAGGGTTTACATCATTCACCTGCAATACTGTGGAACTCCTTTTAAAAACGTTTAAAACAAGTTTCAGAGCGATCAAGTCACATTCTTCTGACAGTGCTTTGACACAGAGGCTTTAGGCTATATGCTCCGCATCAACAATGTTGTAAAAACAACTGCTGTTTGCAAAAAAAACGTAATGTGACACAACTATGGGAGAGCACAGATAGGTGACGTTAGTGATATGAGGACGGATATAATAAGGTTATGTAGGCTAGGCTGCATAAGGATACCGCTCAAATAGGAAGTTATCTGAAAATTAAAATGTCGGGGGTTTCAAAATCATCTCCCGATATATATAACACCCTGCGAAGTAAAGCAGCTTCTTCATCAACGGGATCGTGCCACGTTTTTAGAAAAACAAGTGGCTTTTAGGCCTACTAATATGATCCCCACCACCATCGATGTAAAGAAAACTGCCCTTTGCACAAAACGGGGACATTCTAAAACGCTTAACGTGAAAAAGCTTAACGTGGTTTAATGTAGGCTACCTAAACAACGATCAATCATCACCAAATTTATCATGGCCATATCTTGTCATGAACACGTAAGCTTGTCAAAAAAACTAAACCGAAATCCAAGGATTATAGAAGTTATCTCACATTAACGTGTTCTGCTTCATTAGGCCTAATGAGCCTATTGTAAGGAAAAAGCTTAACGTGGTTTAATGTACCTAAACAACGATCAATCATCACCAAAATGCTCTCTCATATTGCTCGTCATAACCACCGAAAACTGTCAAAAAAATCTAACCCAAAGTCCTATTATTATGGACGATAGCTGACATTAAGGGTTTCTGCTCCATTAAGGGGAAAAAGCTTAACGTGAAAAAGCTTAACGTGGTTTAATGTACCGAAACAACAATCAACTATCACCAAAATGCTCTCTCATATTGCTCCTCATAACTACTGAAAACTGTCAAAAAATCGAAACAAAAGTACTATTATTATGGACGTTAGCTTACTTTTTCCCCTTAATGGAGCAGAAATACTTAATGTCAGCTAAGGTTCGTTGTTTATTTAAGGCAGTGGTTCTCAACCTTTTTTGTGCCAGCGCCCCCCTATCCATTATCCAGGTCCCTAACGCCCCCCATCAAATATTATGTAGGCTAATTGCCCTGGATATTAATGATTACGCCCTAATATAGGCCTATTATTGTCGTTACTATTGTTATTAAAAATAATCAATAAATCAAATCATTGAATGACAAACAACACATGTATTAGTTTCCCAGGTATCAAAAAAGCCACGTGAATAGAAATATTTACAGTTTTTTTTTTTTAAATGCAACCATTTGACATTCAAATTAAATAACAGCAGCCAATCAGAACTACTAGATATGTAACATTCAAACTATAATTAGGTATTATCAAAAGGCCTGCTGCATGGTGTGAACCTCAGCACCTTTATAATATGACTATAATTTGAATGTCCTTTTTTGGTTGTGAAGTGACCTTGGGTGTCATGAAAGGCGCTTTAAATAAAATGTATTATTATTATTATTATTATTATTATTATTATTATTATTATTATTACAAACACTAACAGTAGCCAATCAGAAACAGCTAGCAATTTAACATTCAAATCTATTTTTCATTCAAATTGTTCCAACGGAAAACAAGCTTGCACTTATCATGGGGTAAAAGCAGGATTACACGCACGCACACACACACACACACACACACACACACACACACACACACACACACACACACACACACACACACACACACACACACACACACACAGAGAAACAAGGTTTTCATTTTGGTGATGACAAACGACTTGAAGAACGACACCTACTGCCGAATGGAAATAAGTTTACAACCTTTGAAAGTTAGAGAGAGCCCTTTGTTGATGCTTAGAAGAGTATAAATTAGAAGAGTCTAGGATTGAAGAGTCTAGGTTTGAAGAGTCTAGGTTTGAAGAGTCTAGGTTTGAAAGTCTAGGTTTGCTATCGCCTGTCTTGCGAGTAAATAGCAGAAAAAAACGTTTGGAGAAGCGCAACCCCACATCGCGCTGCGTTTTGAGGAGGTGGAGTCCCGTACAGTAAACAGCGACATCACTTCCTCTATCGCTTCAACAAGAAAGTTTTAAAACAGCAAACACAAGCCCTGAATTGCCCGGGAGTTTGGGGAACAGCTAAATGTTTGCCAAACAAGAAAGCACAGTCGATATCTCTCGCTCTTAAAAAAAATAAAAAAAATCTCTCGCTCGTCTCTTTTCTCTTTTTCTTCGTGAAATTAAACTGCCTTCAGGTACAGTAGGAAACGTTGGGTTCTATAAAAGATCTGACGAAAAACTGTTACTGTGAAATATAAAGTCTACTTGTGCTACATTGGGGGGATTAAAGAATACATCAGGACGTCGCACCACCCGGCGGCGATTGCTATTTTTTCTGAACGCAGCTTCACGCTGAAATACGGAGCTCATTTAAGACGATGCTCTGACTTCCCGTTTCCTTGAAGGCAGCACGGAGCTGCGCCGAACAATGATCCACCGTCTCGTCCAGTTGCAGTGCCGTGAACTGGCAGGTTTTTAATGTTGCAGAAAACTGTTTTTTGCAAGTAGTTTAAGTGTAAACATGTATTGTTATTGTGAATCTTTGGTTTAAACTAGCTTTCAAACAAACGCCCCCCAAGGGCACCTCAACGCACCCCTTTCCAAAATATTGCTTCCAACGCCCCCCATCATCTTCTGAACGCCCCCTGGGGGGCGGTACCGCCCCCGTTGAGAAACACTGATTTAAGGGGACACTGGAGATTTGGGATCTTCAGTCAAAACATACCTGACCCTCACTTTGCTAAACTTTCTACGACCCTCCAAATCAGTTGGAAAAAGAGTCACAACCCTCGACAACGTTTTATTGATGCCTTCCGTACTGGTTTACAATTAGCAAACATACAGAAGCCCACTGTTGTTGTTTTTTTTACAACTATGACACATGCGATTTAACCTCTGCTTTCTCATCTTACACTTCACACCCCAATGTTATGGTGTGGTGGCCTTTTCAGTAGATTCACTAACTAACATTGTTGTGGAAACACAATAAGCATGGAAACTAAATACACGCTTCCTGCATTACTGCATTACTCCAAATACTAAGTTACTCCTCTAGTAAACTAGTATTCACCTGAAATAAAACAATAAAACATTGAGACCATTCAGCAAAGCACTCTGGGTAACAAGCAGTCGCCAATCGCGGCACGGCTGTCTTGGAACGCAATAGACGGTGGCGGAATAATTCAACTAAAATGTAACAGTGAACAATCAGTGTTCGACCTACAGTCTGTTGAGTTGCCTCTCCAAATGCAGAAAGGAAGCGCAATCACACCATAAAACATTAAGACACGTTAAGAAAAAAGATCAGTATTTAGCCGTAATCCAATGACACGAAGAAAAAGTAAAGTAATGTAAATTTAATCCACAGCGATCAGTAGATCCACAAAAAGGGTCACGGTGTATCCAGCAAGGCCTATACGAGCGTCACATTCACCAGCCAGCTCCAAACAGGTGAACGAGGCCTCTCCACTTCGCCGTTTAAACAAAGTGGAATAAACCTATACAAGTCCAAATCTACACAAAACCCGCAATCAATTAGTAAGCTGACATCACATTTATAAACATGGCACTAAGGAAACCTTTATTGCAGATGTCCAGACTAGCAACAGTCATTTTCGTTTTTTGCGTGCTGCTGCTCCCATCGTCAGCCAGGAAATATTTTTTTTTACTAAAGCAGTATATGAAATCTGATGTATTAGGCTACCTAAAACCATTTAGTTGTTTTGTGTTATTTAAAATATTTATAAAATATCTCATTTTTTTAAACAATGCAATTACCTGTTTGAGCCACCAGGGGGTGTTCCCCCTGCCCCTCCACTCTACTCGTCCCTCCAGCAAACTCCGCGTATGCGGTCAGACCCATCTGGTAGGGGGGCCGAGACTGAGAGCTACATGGAAAAAATATGCACCAAACAAGCCCCTTTGAAATTTTGCTGTTTTCATGAATACAAAAGTTGGGTGACCCCCCCAGACAAAAAAATGTTGGGTGACCCTTGTTGAAGATAAAAAAAGTTAAAACCATGCTTATGTTTTAGATAAAAAATGTAACTTAAAAATGTAAACTGTTGTGTGACTGAGTGAAACTGAAACTGAGTCGAAAAGGATTGTTGCAATACCGATTAAGCCTAATCAGCCTTTGACTGCCTCACCCCAAACCTAGTTTCTAAAGAATTAATAAGGTCATGTCTGTTATTTAGCATGAATGTAGATGCTCTAGAAGACTTATTGTTTAAACAACTTTTGGGGAGCCACTCCCTGCGGGGCCAGACTTGCTTAGGACAAAGTAAATGCAAACTCTGTAAACTTGAACAGAATCGGCACTGCCATGATAAACGACCTTTGTCTGTGACCTGGAGTAAACCTGAAATTCAGAGGTGTGTCCTTAACCTGAGAGACAGGAATACAATTTGAAACCTGAGAATGATTCAGGACTGATTGATGTAATTCCTGAAGAGGAGGCATGTCATTTCAGTCCACTGCTGGCAGTGTTTCATGTTTGATTGTTTTTGTCATGTCGTTTTCATCGTGTTGTTCATTAAACCTTTTGCTTAATCTTTCAATACGACCCAGCCTCTACTTCCTCCTCAGAAATCAAACGAACATGTCTTTTAGAGATTTCTTAACACCCTCCCCTCAACAAGAAATAAAAATACATGACCCTCCCCTATTTTCCTCCACTGGTCCATTCCATAAATACCGAATGGAGGATTTTGGTTTATCCTTTTGTTTTCCTGTAGCTGGAGTAGTAGCCTTCCTTTTGAGGATTTCCTTTCATTATATCCCTTTGTTGATTTCCACAGCACCCATTGGCCCATTTTTCCATTGTGAGTTCTGTTAAACTTGTTCTAAATAAATATCCTTTCAAAATACCAATTACAACATTTGATGTTCTCGATCAACACCTTGGAACAGTGTTCTGTTTACTTTTGCTCTGCTGACCTTTTCCTTACTTCAAATGTCAATGTGATTTTGCTGTTTAATTCCCAGTATACTGTTGTTTTTATGGTATGTTGAATCCAGTCATCACTTGCATATACTTCACTGCAGTGAACTTCAGCGTGGGCAGTTCTTGCCATGTTTTGGCTCTATGTGCGTTTCTGAACGTGTACGTGGACAGAGGTGTGCTGGAGACATTCTTCAGGATCCCGAAAATGAACTGGAGTAGACAACCAAGGCCAGGAAGGCGACTTGGGAGCAGGTTTTATCTGAGGGTCACCAAACAGCCACTATGTTATACTGCGTCCTGCTGGTCGTGGTGGAAGAAATTAATTTACGACTAATGTCCCGATATAAAAATACTCCTTTACACCGTAGATATTTAGTCAGAACAGTGTGCCACGTAACCCTTGTTTTCAAAAAATATTGTATTGTCTGTCTTTAATGTAACGTCATTGCCCACCCTCAAGAGTGCTAAGATGTTAATTTTCGTATCACTTGACTGATGCCATTTTGTCTTGTCTTTGTTCATGATTAACCCCACACAGTAGACTGTATTTTGAGTTATACTAGTGTGTATGAACCGAAGGGTGAAAACAGTTGATCTGACAGCAGCATTGCTTCATGAGACCTTTTATCACCCACAGCTAAATATGTTCTCAAGTAATAAAACACACACACACATACACACACATACACACACACACACACACACACACACCTCACTCACACACACACACACACACACACACACACACACACACACACACACACACACACACATATTTAATGTCTTTGATTTTGGCTGAAGAAGAATCACCCACAGATAAATATGTTCTCAAGTAATAAAACACACACACACACACACACACACACACACACACACACTTAATGTCTTTGATTTTGGCTGAAGAAGACTGAAAGCAAACTGATGTTCTTTATTTTGTATTGCTCTTGTTTACACACAGAGTCAACTTTAACAGTTTTAACAGCAATCCAATGATCTAATCAGCATCCGGGCTGGCTGTCTGTGTGTGTGCCATTCTACACAGTAGTTTTACTGTTACAGTTCCTCAGCTGGAAGCCTGATACCACATTGGCCAGTTTGGCAACTTTAGGAGGAGCAGGCATGGTGATGGTACGCTTGAGAAAGCAGTGGCGCCTAGAACACAAAATCAAAAACAGCATCTTTAATCATGGATCATAAATACAGCTCTCATCAAATTATAAAGACAATAGTGTCTGATTGCTGATTGCTGGTACAATTTTATTTAAAACAAAACAAAAAACAATATTTGTGTTTAAGCAGGTTTGCATGCATGCATGCATAAAGAATACTGTACCGGGGAAATTTGGGATCATTAAAGTTGTCATTGGTATAGCTGTAGAACTGGCAGTAAGGATCCTGAGTACAGGTCCTCTGACATGTGTCTGCATCATCCATCGGCTCAGAGCGAATGACAGAAGTTGGGAAAGCTACGTTTTCATAAATCACCTGAACCCAGGCTGTTAGCAGAGAGAAACAGGGTTAGACTGCTGCTGATGGCTAAACTACTCTGCCCTACAAAGGCAAAAGACCTTAACTAGCCAGAGTGTGAAACTGAGAAAAATGACTTTAAAGTTATGTCAATGTCCTGACAATTGAGTTATAGGTATTATATTGTAATTTTCACATTCTGTAGTGTATACCTGTATTAATCTATCTACATTTTGTTTTTTAACTCAAATTTGACCTTTGATCCTTTTTCGTAAGTTACTGTATTCTGCCTTAGCATTGCCCACAAAATGACAATCGGTCATACCAAGGCAAAAGACCTTAACTTCTATTTTATAGCACAATGTCATGATAACAATGATACATTTTACTTAAAATGTAAGCAATATTAATCCTATTGCACTCACTATGATAAAAAATGGCTTCACATTTATCAACATCATATGAAAATTATATATCAATACGTTTTTTTTACGGCAAAGACAACACACAATTTTCTCCCCAAAACAATAAAATTGACTCAAGATATTTGTCCACATGATAAAGCAGATCTTTAATATTCCAAAAATGACAATAACTCATTTTGAAAAATTGAGTTACGGTCTTTTCGCTTTGCACGGCAGTACTGTACAGAAATACTTCACTAACAACAAACACATGTGCTGAATGATTCCAGAATTTGTAATATGAGATCGGATAATAACCAAATCTAAAATTAAAGTTTGTTACTTTTTCATACAAATGTTAGAGGAAAATGGCCGAGGTTTGGTTTATCATTGTTTCTAAAATGATCGAACAATGTTGCCATTCAGTGAAAGTACAGACAAGAAATGACAAGAAAAAGTACAGTCAGTCTAATGTTGTTAGACTTGGAGCACAACGTAATTGTAACTGTTCAGCATAAATAGGTTCATAATAACAAGAGTAAACAGGCATGCTAAGTCAGCAATGAAAAGTAAAGCAGAGTAAATTCTATGGCAATCCATTCATAAAGGTTGAGATATTTCCCTCAACTCAAAAGTCATGGGATCACCAAATGTGAAAGGATGCATCATCTGGGAACCATGAATGTCTGTTGAAAATGCAGTATCAATCCAATCAGTAGATGTTGAGATAATCCACTGAATATGTGGAAACTAGAGTAACTGACCGATCCATTGCCATTAATAGAGCCATGATGCTAGCATGGCTAAAAAATAACAGAGGAAAGATACATTACGTCGTTGAGTTATTCAATCTACACAGCCAAAGCAGTTCAGATGGTCCATGGTGGTGTACTGAAAGAGTGTCTTTTCTGACAGTAGTGATGTTAGTGATACATACCGTTATCCAGCTGACAGAAGCGTGCTGGTAACCCAGATGTGACTCCGTCTTTAGCTTTGGTCACAATGTTATTGTTGTTATTCTTCATGTAACATTTAAAGTCATTACTGCAAAGAAAGAAAGAAAATAAAAGCTTCCAAAAAGTAGGTCTGAATAACATGAAGCACAGAACAGAATATTTAACAGCATCAGGACAGTTAAAATACTGTCACGTAAGCTGCTGGAACAATGAATATGCTGATATAACTCTGCACTTTCTGTCTTATTGAGCACATGAAAAGGTATCCAAATATTTGACTACCTGTTAAAAGAGAAGTAGGTGCAGACTGAATGAGCAGAGCACAGTGCCTGACAGTGTTCAGGAGAGGCAGCAGGAATGACCTCGACGTCGTTTCCTGGGATGTCAGTGTTTGGAAAAAGCTTGCCCTGACACACTGTAGAAAACAGGTAATAGAATAAGATAAAACATGCACAACAACCTGCAGGAGGTGTTTGCTATGACTGTTTGTGTACCTGATTGTTCACTTATTTGTGTTATTTGGGAGAATCCAGATGTTGCACCAGTCTTTTTTTCTACAACAGGTGTCCTTGGTACTGGCCAGCTGAATTTAAGGTGGCACTTGTTCCTAAAACAGAACAAGACATAACATTAGTTAGAGAGTTGTTGAAGATGTGAACAACGAGTGGGAGAGGATAAAATTATATATTTTTTTAGATTCAACAGCAATGTTACATTATGTGATACAGTTTTACCTGATATCCACAGTTTTGAAGGCCTCATTTATAAAAGTAAAGAACTGACAGGCAGGGTCCTGTGTGCAGGCCCTCTGACACTCCTCAGAGTCTGCTGTGAACAAGGCTCGGTAGTCGGCACCGAAGAAATCCACGTTCTGGTAAACCTTAGACAGGCAAGGCTCTGGCAGACACACAGAGAGAGCAAATGAGAGTGTGACCATGCATCATTCATTTCCTAAATGGTTTTCATAATGGTTTAAAATGGTTTGTGAGTTTACCTAGGTCTTGGCTGCAGGGTTTGAGAGAAAATCCAGAGGTGACACCCTGTAGTGGAGCCTGAGCAGTGGGCTGTCCATTGGGAGCGGCTTTGATGAGGCAGAAAAAGTTCCTGCAGTGAGGAGTTTGAAAAAAAAACTGAAGCGGAAAGTTGGTCATCACAGTTGCAGAGAAAACAAATAAAATGAATGCTGCAAGCAACGATGAAGCGCTGGTTGAATCACTTCCTTGTCAGAATCAGAATCAGAATCAGCTTTATTGGCCAGGTTTGCGTAGACAATCAAGGAATTTGACTCCCGTAATCTTTGCTCTCAAAGTACAATACTTAACATATTAAGAATAAAAACAGAGATGACGGTAAGAATATAAAAAAATAGTGTACAGTATAACAATACAATAGAATTTACAATTTTACAAAACCTATACAAAAGAGAGGGAAGGAATAGTGCAATATCGGTCAATAGACTGAGATTTGGGGATTTAAATAAGAGTACAGTGCAATGGTAATATATTAAGAACAATATTGTAATTGTAGGATTGAAATAGACATGAGGTAGATGAGCAGAACAGTGGTGGTTGACTTTGTTCAGTGTGAGCGTGGGGGCTATTTCTGAGTGTTCAACAGAGTGACTGCTTGGGGAAAGAAACTGTCACTGTGTCGGCTGGTTTTGGCAAACAGTGCCCTGTATCGCCTACCAGAGGGAAGGAGGTTGAACAGTTTGTGACCAGGATGTGAGGGGTCTGCAGAGATTTTTGCTTCCCTTTTCCTGACCCTGGACCGGTACAGGTCCTGGATGGAGGGAAGGTCAGTTCCAATGATTCTCTCTGCAGCCCTAATTGTCCGTTGCAGTCTGGCCCTATCCTGTTTGGTGGCTGACCCAAACCAGACAGTGATGGAGGTGCAGATGACAGACTGAATGATGGCTGAGTAGAAAGTGGTCAACAGATTCTTAGGCAGATTAAACTTCCTTAGCTGTCGCAGGAAGTATAACCTCTGATGGGCCTTTTTCTGGACAAAGTCCATGTGGGGAGACCATTTTAGGTCCTGTGAGATGGTTGATCCCAGGAACCTAAAGGAATCCACAGTGGCCACTGTGTCGTTATAGATGGTGGGGGGGTGGACTTCTCCTGAAGTCCACTTTCATCTCCACAGTCTTCTTGGGGTTTAACTCCAGGTGGTTCTGACTGCACCATTGGACCAGCTGTTCCACCTCCTGTCTGTCAGCAGACTCATCACCATCCTGGATCAAACCAATGACAGCGGTGTCATCTGCAAACTTCAGGAGTTTTACAGAGGGAGAAGAGCAGTGGGGAGAGGACACACCCCTGTGGGGCGCCAGTGCGCATCGACCGGGTTTTGGATGAGATGCTCCCCAGTCTGACATGCTGCTGCCTGTCAATCAGGAAGCTGATGATCCACTGACAGGTGGTGGTAGGCACTGAGAACTGAGTGAGCTTCTGATGTAGAAGTTCAGGGATGATGGTGTTGAACGCAGAACTGAAGTCCACAAACAGGATCCTGGCATACGTCCCTGGGGAGTCGAGGTGGTGCAGGATGTATTGCAGTCCCATATTGACAGCATCATCCGCCAAACTGATTGCCCTGTAGGCAAACTGCAGGGAGTCCAGCAGGGGTCCCGTGATGTCCTTCAGGTGGCTCAACACCAGTCCTTCAGGGCGAAAGGCCTGTAGTCATTTAATCTTGTGATGGAGGGTTTTTTGGGGGACTGGGATGATGGTGGAGCATTTGAAGCAGGAGGGCACTTCACACAGCTCCAGGGACCGGTTAAAGATCTGCGTGAAGATTGGCGCCAGCTGTTCAGCACAAACTCGCAGAGAGGGGGGACAACAGGGGGACACACCATCAGGTCCTGGAGCCTTCTTGATCTTCTGCTTCTGAAAGAGCAGGCACACATCCTTCTCACGGATTGTTAGCGCAGGTGGGGGGAGGGAGATGGGTGTTGAGGGAAAACCTTTTGTGCGTGAGGGGTGTGATAATGGGTACTTTTCAAACCTGCAGTAAAAGTCATTCATGTCGTCAGACAGTCTGGGATTTTCTACAGGGTGGGGTGATGGTCTCTTGTAATCCGTGATCTTTCGCTCTCCAAACTGATGCAGGGTCATTGGCTGAGAGGCTGTCTTTAAATTTCTCACTGTAGCTTCTTTTGGCTACCTTGATCTCCTTTGTCAGCTTGTTCCTGGCCAGCTTGTATAGGTCCCGGTCCCCACTCCTGTAGGCCTCCTCTTTGGCTTGATGCAGTTTCCTAAGATTAGGAGTGAACCAAGGTTTGCTGTGGTTGTATGAACAGAAGATCTTGGTTTGCACACAGTTGCCCTCGCAAAAACTGATGTCAGTGAGGTCATTGAGGTCTGTAGCTGCAGCTTCAAAAACGCTCCAGTCGGTACAGTCAAAGCAAGCCTGCAACTCCAGCGGTGATTCCCTTGTCCATTTCTTTGCAACAGGTTTGGAAGTTTTTAGTTTTTGCTTGTAGGCTGGGATGAGATGAAGCAGGCACTGGTCGGAGAGCCCTAGAGCTGCCTGGGGAACGGCGCGATAGGCATCCTTTAAAACTGTGTAACAGTGGTTTAGTGTGTTTTTGTCCCTTGTGGGAATCTTGCTGTCTGTATTTAGGGAGTTCCTGATTGAGTTTGGCCCTGTTAAAATCCCCAACAATAACGACGAGAGAGTCCGGGTGATTTTTCTCGGTGTCTGTTATCTGGTCGGCTAGCTGTTGTAGCGTGTCTGCTAAGCAGGCTTGAGGTGGAATGTAAACACCGACCATAACAAACGAGGAAAACTCCCGCGGAGAATAGAAGGGCGCACAGTTTTTAAAGAGAGTCTCTAAGTGAGCGCTGCACATCTTTTTCAGCACTGTAGCATCTGTACACCAACCTTCGTTTAAATAGAAGCAGCTTCCACGGCCTTTCATTTTCCCTGAGAGCTCTGTGTTGCGGTCCGCCCGGATGAGTTGGAAACCAGGCAGCTGAAGTGCGCTGTCCGGGATGCGTTCACAGAGCCAGGTTTCCGTGAAACACAGGGCGCCGGATCTGTGAAAGTCAGAGTTGTTGTGATTGAGAAGCAGCAGCTCATCCATCTTATTTGCCAGGGACCGGACATTTGCCAGGGGAATGGCTGGAAGTGAGGTGCGTAGTCCCCGCTTCCTTAATTTCACCAGCGCTCCTGCTCGTTTCCCCCATCTGCATCTCTGGCATTCCACGGAGAACCGCGGCGCCTCCAACCAGGATTTTGGTCAAACTTGCTGGGTTTGTGAAAACTGGAGAAAGAGTTCCTGTAGAGGTTTGCCTGATGTTTAAGAGTTTGTCTCTGGTAAAAGTTATTGGTGAAAGACCACAGAAAGCGTAATAAATGCACAAAAACAAAGTACTAGGGAGAAAAGTACCGAGGCTACTATCCGCAGCACCATCTTGTGTCTAATATGTGGCATTAGACAACACACAGAAAACATGCATTATGTTGCTCTATATCAAGTGTAGACCATACAATGTAAATTTCATGTAAATCTGATGATGTTTGTCATATGAGGCTGACTTTCTGTTGACGGCAAGTGGCACTATGAGTCAATATTGGCATCTAAATGTCCTCAGGCCTGGACTCTCATCATGCATTAGAAATGTGAAGCAGATTGGACAATGTACTTTCACTTTTCTGTTTCCAGTTAAAATATTGAAATTCGCCATGCTGCTGCAGCAACATGGTTCAACAAAAACTCACAACGTTCAAATACAGCATCATCAAGGCCTTAAGGCTTTTCTGAACACGTTTGAGGTGGATCTGGTAAACCAGCTAGGAAGAGGACATCATAGTACAAGAACTGTAACTTCCTGTTGTCAGTAGGTGACGCTATGACTACTCAATATTAGCAAGTAGATGTCTTCAGGCCAGGAGTCTTATCAAGCAGGAGAAGTTTGGGGCAGATTGGACAAAGGGGGAAAGCTTCGCTTCAGAGCTCGAACCTCCTATGGCACCATTTTGATGCTACCAAACGATCACCCGATGCTAGCATTCCATTGACTGCCATTCATTTTGACGTCACTTTGACAGCGAATAACTTTAAATCTGAAGCGTTTCAAGACTTTTTTTTGTCCATTGTTTATTTCTAAAGAAACACGACAATGTATAAAAGGCTCCATTACCTTGTATCTCACGTTATGGCTCCGTAGCTAGGCTAACGATTGTGTCATAACCACGTGACTTGCTGTGGCATAGTAGAGGAATTACCGTATAGTACAGGAGAAGCTCGCAGGCAGTTTCGACTTACATTAGCTGTTTAAGTTTAATTACTAATGTTAACTAGCATTTTAGTTAGCAATAATTAGCCTGTGTTCATGTTATCTCTTTACATATACCTACGCTCTCCGTCTCTGTAAGATTGGGAATGATTGAGATTTCTCTTGGCACAGCTACCAGAAGACTTATAACTTTCAGACAGGTTACTCACGTCACATTTACGTCGTCTCTCTCAGTTGGAGGCTGCGCAGTAACGCTCAGCGCTCACCGGAAAAGTGCTTCTAATATCCTTCACTGGTCTCCGTCCAGAGCAACGAGATCTGTTGGTCCATTATATACTGTCTATGGATTGGACAATGCACAGTCTAGTAACAAAGCACTTCCTGTTATGCAGTGTAACAATGGAAATCTGACGCCCTGCCACGCCCACGGTGTTGTTCGACAAATTTTCAAAAACTTTAGATTAGCTTTGCCAAGGTCAGATTGTACTGAGCAATGTTGTAAATCGGGTCTGTAGGAGGAGTTTTTAAAAATACCGATAAGAATGTACGGCTGTGGAAGAGCTTTTTTTTTTTTTCTCTCTAAATTACATTGCTTTTTGCATTCAGCTAAAAGACGTAATACAATTTTTGTGACATTAGGTTGGAATTAGTTCTTTGGTCCAGCAGGGACTTACAGATTTAAATTAGATAGTAGCAGTGATACAAAGCATATTTTATATTTTTTTATTAATATATTTTTGTACATGGTCCCTTTTATAAAATACATTTAATAAACTAAACTTTCCAATATTTTGATTAAAAAAATAATTTTCACTGTCCTGTTTTTGAAAAACTGTCATTCATCACAATAAATAAGTGATGGTGGAATGTACATTTGCTCAAGTACTGCACTTACATTTTGAGGTACTTCTACTTGACTTGAGTATTTTCATTGCTTGCTACTTTATATTTATACTTTACTCCACTGCAATTTAAGGCAATATTGTACTTTTTACTGCAGTGCATTTATTTAATGCCTTTAGTTATTTTGCATATTCAGATTACTAATATAAAATATAATCAACACATAACTCATAATGTATTATTATGGATAAAGATAAGACTTAATTGATCCCCTGGTGAAATTCACAAACTACCCAGTAGTACATGCTGTACTTTACCGGTTGGAACATCTGCTGGTGAACTGTGGTGAAACCAGGCAGCGCCGATCAAATATGAATCAAGGTTCATTGACTATTTCTCGCCTCAAATGTCTTCAGAAACATATGTTAGGGTACTGTTTGGATGTAAAATAAAGAGTTTGAGTCAGCTGGTGCTTGGTTTTGGCTCAACTTGGTCACAAACTTACAGCTAAACAGTACGCTAAAATATTTTTCTGAAAACATTTGAGGCGAGAAATAGGCAATGCAGAAACAGAATCTTGATTCATATTGGATCAGCATTGCCTAGTTTGATTGCAGATCATGAGCGGTATTGTTGTCTTTTCGTTTCTTTGTACTAGTGTTTGTTATCTCCTGCTCCTCACTGCAAATCAAGTTTCCCATCTGGGATAATAAAGTAAGTGAACTGAACTAAGCAGGACTTTAACTTGTAACAGAGTATTTCTACACAGTGGTATTGCTACTTTTACTCAAGTAAAATATCTGAATATTTTTCCACTACTGGAAGTAAGCATTCTGCTTGTTGTTTACCTGTCATCTTTGTTCCAGTCAGCCCGAAAAAAGGTAAAGAAGTCACAGGAGGAGTGCTGGGTGCAAAGCTGCTGACAGTGCTCAACATCAGGAGAGAAGAGAGATGTTACGTCGTTTCCTGGGAAATCCACATTCTCCAGAAGCTGTTGATTACAATCTAAAGAAATGGAAAAAGGACACACACACACACACACACACACACACACACACACTTACATCTACAATACATTCTACCATGTATAAGTGGTAAAATTACAATATATACATACTGCATGTATTACCTTGACCAAAAGAGAGACTGCAGAGAGACAGCAGACCCACCAAGATCAAATGTGTTCCCATCTTCTTAGTTTTGAAGCCAGTAAAGATTCTTGAAACACAACTGCAATAAAAGAGCTGGTTCTGCAACTGCACCTTGGTCAAAGGACTGTTTCAGAATCATCAAATTTGTATGTCCATCAATTTATATAGGCAGTCCCATATGACCTATGACCTGTAAAGTCTATTTGCTCTTTCAAAGTCCAGATTAAAATCAACATTTGATGTTCTCGATCAACACCTTGGAACAGTGTTCTGTTTACTTTTGCTCTGCTGACCTTTTCCTTCAAATGTAAATGTGATTTTGCTGTTTAATTCCCAGTATACTGTTGTTTTTATGGTATGTTGAATCCTGTCACTGGCACTCACTACATTACATCACTTGCATATACTTCACTGCAGTGAACTTCAGCGTGGGCAGTTCTTGCCATGTTTTGGCTCTATGTGCGTTTCTGCACGTGTACGTGGACAGAGGTGTGCTGGAGATCTTCTTCAGGATCCCGAAAATGAACTGGAGTAGACAACCAAGGCCAGGAAGGCGACTTGGGAGCAGGTTTTGTCTGAGGGTCACCAAACAGCCACTATGTTATACTGCGTCCAGCTGGTCGTGGTGGAAGAAATTAATTTACTAAGTAAAACACCTAATGCCCCAATATAAAAATACTTCTTTGCACCGTAGATATTTAGTCAGAACAGTGTGCCACCTTATTTGTTATTCTTTGGAGTGTTTAAAAAATATTGTATTGTCTGTCTTCAAAGTTACCGTCTTTGTCCACCCTCAGGAGTACTAAGATGTTAATTATCGTATCACTTGATTGATGCCAGTATCCCATTTTGTCTTGTCTTTGTTCATGATTAACCCCACACAGTAGACTGTATTTTGAGTTATACTAGTGTGTATGAACCGAAGGGTGAAAACGGTTGAGCTGACAGCAGCATTGCTTCATGTGACCTTTTATCACCCACATGTTGGGGACCAAGAGTCTGGTTAAACCTGATTTTAACCAAAGGCCTCAGATTAAACTGACCTCTGGATACAGGACACACATGTGCTCAGAGACAAAGGAATCTTGGCCTACATGTAAACGCCAAAGCCGGGGTAATTCACACCTCTATGTGAAAATGCCAGCCAGAAGGGAAACACCTCACAACTGGCAGGAAGTTAAAGAACTACAACATTGTAGTCTTCACCCTTTCAAGAGTTTTGAGTCTTCCTATTGGTTCCGTGGGGCCATAAACACAGCAGGGGGTCTTAATCTATAAATAACCTGATCCTAGGAAACTCCCTCGTCTTCACCTGCAACTCCCGTTGCTGAAAGGAGGCGCGCAAGCGCTTGTGCTGAACTTCCATTTTCTGGAGAAAGTGGATTTTATTTCGGTGGATCCTTGGAAACGCACCAGTGTTTTCATATCTGCAGTGAGAAGGAAACAACGTTTTTCTTCTTAGAGTCGACTAAACTTGCCCCCCCTTGCTGCCTTTTTGGAGGGGAGTTTCTCCGTGGCCCTGACGAGCGCCCGGGATTCGTTCTGTTTCATTTCTGTGGAAATCTATGGACAGAAACAACGGACTGAACACACCGTAAAAAAAGGCTGACATCTGGGCAGAGATAAGTAGTGTGTTTACTAATGAGCAAAGGGTTCGCTACCATTGTTGCCATTAATGTGATCTGATTTAATCATGTACTGGTCCATATGTGATTATTAATCTGTTCTGTGAATGTATAATCGATCAATTATACCGTTGGTTTATGTTGTGTTAAGTAGCTGGTTTAAAACCGTAATTGCTACCTGCTTAAGTCACTCCTTTCATGGAGTTTTAATTACTGTCGGCGAGAAACTCGCGAAAATCAGCTGTTAGCTACTGGAGTGGTTATAGTGACGTTTTCCTCAGCAAAACCAAATGTCTCAGTCTGTAGGACTGAGTGGCTGAGGGGAACTGGGTCATTATCGATAATTAAGATCAAAGTGCCTCTTTTCTTTACTCTTCTTCTCTTTCTCCTCTTACTAATACACACACACACACACACACGACACAGGCTAGCCGCGTAGCTCCCGAGCTAACGCTGTAGGCTAGCTTCACACGTGGAACTAGCTACCATACCAGCTAAGCGTGCGCGTTGCCTAGCAACCCCTCGGCTTCTTCAGCCCTCTCCCAGCACCACTACCACCCTCTTGAGGCTAAATAGTTTTGTGCAGCTCACAGGAGTAGCCATTTTTGGAGTTGTTTTAGGTGTTAGAATTACATTTTGACACCGCCCCTCCTCCTTAGCTCACACACACACACACACACACACACACACACACACACCCACAGACGTGTCCATGACACATGCTGCTTTGTTTTTGCTTTGTTTTGGTTGTGATATGGTAAAAGATATATGAGTTTATTATTGAAGGATTATTGTTTAGCTACTGATAATTGTGACGTTAATAAATCTTATTATACTTAATTAGCAGTTGCTTGTGATTATTTGTGTACTTGTTGTAATAATTGCTGGTCGATCAGGTCCGTGCTTGGATTCACCCCTTCCTTTATTTCCTTTTTAAAGGATTACCACAGAAATGAGACTGTTCCACAGTTTGATTATTGATCCCTGACTTGCAGGGTGGTGCCCTGTTTTGATTGTTTGTCGATTTGATAAAGTTATTAATAACCATATTCATAACTTTATTAATATTGATAAAACATCTTTGATAATTTGCCAATGATCAAATCTGTACCCTACGAGAATCCTATACACAGCTAAATATGTTCTCAAGTAACACACACACACACACACACACTGTCTTTGGTTTTGGCTAATTGCAAACTGATGTTCCTTATTTTTTATTGCTCTTGTTTACACACAGAAAGAGTCATTTGCAGCTTTAACAGCAATCCAATGATCTAATCAGCATCAGGTGTGTGTGTGTGTGTGTGTGTGTGTGTGTGTGTGTGTGTGTGTGTGTGTGTGTGTGTGTGTGTGTGTGTGTGTGTGTGTGTGTGTGTGTGTGTGTGTGTGTGTGTGCATTCTACACAGTAGTTTTACTGTTACAGTTCCTCAGCTGGAAGCCTGATACCACATTGGCCAGTTTGGCAACTTTAGTAGGAGCAGGCATGGTGATAGTACGCTTGAGAAAGCAGAGGCGCCTAGAACACAAAATCAAAAACAGCATCTTTAATCATGCACCATAAATACAGCTATCATCAAATTATAAAGACAATAGTGTCTGATTGATGATCAAGTCACATGACTTCCAGATATTGCCTAAATTGCTGGTACAATTTTATTTAAAACATGAACAATATTTGTGTTTGCATGCATGCATAAAGAATACTGTACCGGAAGTTGGGATCACCAAAGTTGTCATTGGTATAGCTGTAGAAGTGGCAGTAAGGATCCTGAGTACAGGTCCTCTGACATGTGTCTGCATCATCCATCGGCTCAAAGCGAATGTCAGAACCTGGGAAATCTACGTTTTCATGAACCACCTGAACCCAGGCTGTTAGCAGAGAGAAACAGGGTTAGACTGCTTTCATGGCAATCCATTCTTAATTGTTGAGACATTTCACTCAACTCAAAGGTCATGGGATTACCAAATGCATCAAGATGCATCATCTGGGAACCTGAATGCCATTAATAGAGCCATGATGCTAGCATGGCTAAAAAAGAACAGGGAAAAAGATACATTACGTCATTGTTAGTCGATCTCCACAGCCAAAGCAGTTCAGATGGTCCATGGTGGTCTACTGAAAGAGTGTCTTTTCTGACAGTTGTGATGTTAGTGATACATACTGTTATCCAGCTGACAGAAGCGTGCCGGTATCCCAGACGTGACTCCGTCTTTACCTTGGGTCACAATGTTATTGTTGTTATTCTTCAGGTTACAACTGAAGTCATTACTGCAAAGAAAAAAAGAAAATGAAAGCTTGCAAAAAGTATGTCTGAATAACATGAAGCAGAGAACAGATGTAACTGAAAAGGAGAACCAAATATTTAACGGCATCAGGACAGTTAAAATACTGTCACGTAAGCTGCTGGAACAATGAATATGCTAATATAACTCAGCACTTTCTGTCTTATTGAGCACATGAAAAGGTATCCAAATATTTGACTACCTGTTAAAAGAGAAGTAGGTGCAGACTGAATGAGCAGAGCACAGTGCCTGACAGTGTTCAGGAGAGGCAGCAGGAATATTCTCGATGTCGTTTCCTGGGATGTCAGTGTTTGGAAAAAGCTTGCCCTGACACACTGTAGAAAACAGGTAATAGAATAAGAAAAAACATGCACAACAACCTGCAGGAGGTGTTTGCTATGACTGTTTGTGTACCTGACTGTTGAGTTATTTCTGTTATTTCGGAGAATCCAGATGTTACACCAGTCTTTTTTTCTATAAGAGGTATCCTTGGTACTGGCCAGCTGAATTTAAGGTGGCACTTGTTCCTAAAACAGAACAAGACATAACATTAGAGAATTGTTGAAGATGTGAACGAGTGGGAGAGGATAAAATGATTATTTTTTAGATTCAACAGCAATGTTACATTATGTGATACAGTTTTACCTGATATCCGCTGTTTTGAAGGCCTCATTTATAAAAGTAAAGAACTGACAGGCAGGGTCCTGTGTGCAGGCCCTCTGACACTCCTCAGAGTCTGCTGTGAACAAGGCTCGGTAGTCGGCACCGAAGAAATCCACGTTCTGGTACACCTTGGACAGGCAAGGCTCTGGCAGACACACAGAGAGAACAAATGAGAGTGTGACCATGCATCATTCATTTCCTAAATGGTTTTTATAATGGTTAAAAAAGGTTGTGAGTCTACCTAGGTCTTGGCTGCAGGGTTGGAGAGAAAATCCAGAGGTGACACCCTGTAGTGGAGCCTGAACAGTGGGCTGTCCATTGGGAGCGGCTTTGATGAGGCAGAAAAAGTTCCTGCAGAGAAGGGCAGATGTTTGCTTTTTGTGTAATTGACTTAAAAAAAAAAAAAAAAAGCTGAAGTGTAAAGTTGGTCATCACAGTTGCAGAGAAAACAAATAAAATGAATGCTGCAAGCCAACAATTAAGCGCTGGTTGGACCACTTCCTTGTGTCTACTATGTGGCATTAGACAACACGCAGTATACATGCATTATGTTGCTCTATATCAAGTGTAGACCATACAATGTAAATTTTATGTAAATCTGATGATGTTTGTCATATGAGGCTGACTCTCTGTTGACGGCAAGTGGCACTATGAGTCAATATTGGCATCTAAATGTCCTCAGGCCTGGACTCTCATCATGCATTAGAAATGTGAAGCAGATTGGACAATGTACTTCTGAGTTATAACACTTTTCTGTTTCCTGTTAAAATTTCGAAATTTGCAATGCTGCTGCGGCAACACTGTTCAACAAAAACTCACAATGTTCAAATACAGCATCATCAAGGCCTTAAGGCTTTTCTGAACACTTTTCAGGTGGATCTGGTAAACCAGCTAGGAAGAGGACATCGTACAACAACTGTAACTTCCTGTTGTCAGTAGGTGACGCTTTGACTATAACTCAATATTGGCATGTAGATGTCTTCAGGCCGGGAGTCTTATCAAGCATGAGAAGTTTGGGGCAGATTGGACACTGTTTTGCAGTGCAACATGGAAATTTGACGCCAACGCTGTTGTTCGACGAATTCTCAAAAACTTTGCAGATTAGCTTTGCCAAGGTCAGATTGTACTGAGCAATGTTGAGGTAAATCGGGTCTGTAGGAGCAGTTCGTTAAGGTACAGCCCTGGAAATGGTGAAAAAACATTTTTAAAAAATGGCATGGTACCCAAATTACATGAAAAGCAAATACAGCAGTTTAAAATTTTTTTTGAGTATTTTCATTGCTTGCTGCTTTATACTTTACTCCACTGCAATTTAAGGCAATATTGTACTTTTTATTTATTTTGCATATTCAGATTACGAATATAAAATATAATCAACAAATAACTTATAATGTGTTATTATGGATAAAGATAAGACGTTATTGATCCCCTGGTGAAATTCACAAACTATCCAGTAGTACATGCTGTTGTTAAAAAACAAACAAAACAAAAAAACTCACCCTTTACCGACTGCAACATCAAAACTGCAGTAGCAACATTGTCAAAATATGACTTTTTGCCAGATATGTTTAATCTCTTACTATATCCTGACAGTAGTACATTAATCAGATCATCCATGGTTAAAGTCATGTTCCTCTTCCTCTTAGTGCTCCTAATGGCAAAAAAGGAAACCCACCAATCAGAGCCGAGAAGTCTCTGACACAGTGTCAATGACTGCTGGTGAACTGTGGTGAAACCAGGCAGCGCCGATCAAATATGAATCAAGGTACATTGACTATTTCTCGCCTCAAATGTCTTCAGAAACATATGTTAGGGTACTGTTTGGATGTAAAATAAAGAGGCTCAACTTGGTCACAAACTCTGTTATTTGACCGCTAAACAGTACATTAAAATATGTTTCTGAAAACATTTGAGGCGAGAAATAGGCAATGCAGAAACAGAATCTTGATTCATATTGGATCAGCATTGCCTAGTTTGACAGTTTGATTGCAGATCATGAGCGGTATTGTTGTCTTTTCGTTTATTTGTACTGGTGTTTGTTATCTCCTGCTCCTCACTGCACAGCATATTGATTCATATATGATAGTTTGACAGTTTGAACTGCTGTTTTTTTTTATCTCCTGCTCCTCACTGCAAATCAAGTTTCCCATCTGGGATAATAAAGTAAGTGAACTGAACTAAGCAGGACTTTAACTTGTAACAGAGTATTTCTACACAGTGGTATTGCTACTTTAAAAATATCTGAGTATTTTTTCCACTATTGGAAGTAAGCATTACTTACTTATTACTGATTTCTAATTACATGTGTACTGCCTGTTGTTTACCTGTCATCTTTGTTCCAGTCAGCCCGAAAAAAGGTAAAGAAGTCACAGGAGGGGTGCTGGGTGCAAAGCTGCTGACAGTGCTCAACATCAGGAGAGAAGAGAGATGTTACGTCGTTTCCTGGGAAATCCACATTCTCCAGAAGCTGTTGATTACAATCTAAAGAAAAAACACACACACACACACACACACACACACACATACACATTTACATCTACAATACATTCTACCATATATAAGTGGTAAAATTACAATGTATACATACTGCATGTATTACCTTGACCAAAAGAGAGACTGCAGAGAGACAGCAGACCCACCAAGATCAAATGTGTTCCCATCTTCTTAGTTTTGAAGCCAGTAAAGATTCTTGAAACACAACTGCAATAAAAGAGCTGGTTCTGCAACTGCACCTCGGTCAAAGGACTGTTTCAGAATCATCACATTTGTATGTCCATCAATTTATATAGGCAGTCCCATATGACCTATCACCTGTAAAGTCTATTTGCTCTTTCAAAGTCCTGATTAAAATCAACATTTGATGTGATTTTGAAGTGACTTGATCAACACCTTGGAACAGTGTTCTGTTTACTTTTGCTCTGCTGACCTTTTCCTTACTTCAAATGTCAATGTGATTTTGCTGTTTATTTCCCAGTATACTGTTGTTTTTATGGTATGTTGAATCCAGTCACTGGCACTCACTACATTACATCACTTGCATATACTTCACTGCAGTGAACTTCAGCGTGGGCAGTTCTTGCCATGTTTTGGCTCTATGTGCGTTTCTGAACGTGTACGTGGACAGAGGTGTGCTGGAGATCTTCTTCAGGATCCCGAAAATGAACTGGATAGACAACCAAGGCCAGGAAGGCGACTTGGGAGCAGGTTTTGTCTGAGGGTCACCAAACAGCCACTATGTTATACTGCGTCCAGCTGGTCGTGGTGGAAGAAATTAATTTACTTATTAAGTAAAACGACCAATGCCAGAATAACAAAATACTCCTTTACACCGTAGATATTTAGTCAGAACAGTGTGCCACCTAACCCTTATTTGTTATGCTTTGGAGTGTTTAAAAAATATGATCTGTCTTTAATGTGACTGATGCCAGTTTCCCATTTTGTCTTGTCTTTGTTCATGATTAACCCCACACAGTAGACTGTATTTTGAGTTATACTAGTGTGTATGAACCGAAGGGTGAAAACAGTTGATCTGACAGCAGCATTGCTTCATGTGACCTTTTAGATAGATAGACTGTTTGTTTTTTTGACGATTTGTAACTTTTTCCGACGTTGTCACTTTCGCCAAAGTTTTTGTCACTTTTTCTGATGTTTTTGGGCGCTTTTTTTCTATGATGGCTGAGGAACTTTTTCCTAACTTCTTTAGGACTTTATGTCGACCAAACTGTAAGTGAGAAGACTATATGACACATGCAATAATACAGTCAAAGATATTTGACTTTTTCGATTAAATAAAAGCATATCAATAAAGTAATGTCTGGCCCTTGATGTGATTCTCATTTTTTAGTGTGGCCCTTAGTGAAGTTGAGTTTGACACCCCTGATGTAGATAAACCTTATTGTGCAAGGTGCATTTAGTGCAGTTGTGATGTATATGAGTCTTATCTCACACTCAGTGATGAAGTGTTAAAAAGTTTAATTGCCCGTGGTATGAATGATTTCCTGTAGCGGTCCGTGCGACATCGAAGCTGTCGGAGCTTATTAGAGAAGGTGCTCCTCTGTTGGACCAGTGTGGGGTGGAGAGAGGGGGGTCGGGGGTTATCCATGATAGATAACAGTTTGTTCAGTGACCTCTTCTCCACCACAGCTTCAAAAGTGTCCTGTTTGCAGCCAATAATGGCTACAGCTAAATATGTTCTCAAGTAATAGGACCTTATAACACTAACAAACACACACACACACACACACACACACACACACACACACACACACACACACACACACACACACACACAATTACTTAATTAATGTCTTTGATTTTGGCTAAAGCAGACTGAAAGCAAACTGATGTTCCTTATTTTTTATTGCTCTTGTTTACACACAGAAAGAGTCATTTGCAGCTTTAACAGCAATCCAATGATCTAATCAGCATCAGGGCTAGCTGTCTGCATGATTGTGTGTGTGTGTGTGTGTGTGTGTGTGTGTGTGTGTGTGTGTGTGTGTGTGTGTGTGTGTGTGTGTGTGTGTGTGTGTGTGTGTGTGTAGCGTTCTACTCAGTAGTTTTACTGTTACAGTTCCTCAGCTGGAAGCCTGATACCACATTGGCCAGTCTGGCAACTTTAGGAGGAGCAGGCATGGTGATGGTACGCTTGAGAAAGCAGTGGCGCCTAGAACACAAAATCAAAAACAGCATCTTTAATCATGCACCATAAATACAGCTATCATCAAATTATAAAGACAATAGTGTCTAATTGATGGTCAAGTCACATGACTTCCAGATATTGCCTAAATTCTATTTAAAACATGAACAATATTTGTGTTGAAGCAGGTTTGCATGCATGCATAAAGAATACTGTACCGGAAGTTGGGATCACCAAAGTTGTCATTGGTATAGCTGTAGAACTGGCAGTAAGGATCCTGAGTACAGGTCCTCTGATATGTGTCTGCATCGTCAATCGGCTCAAAGCGAATGTCAAATCAGAAACCGTTTTCATGAACCACCTGAACCCAGGCTGTTAGCAGAGAGAAACAGGGTTAGACTGCTGCTGATGGCTAAACTACTGTACAGAAATACTTCACTAACAACAAACAAATATGTGCTGAGTGATTCTAGAATTTGTAATACTAGTGCAGTGCCTGTTGAAAATGTGCCTGTTTGGAACGGGACGACTGCTTGGCCTGTGGTATTGCTGCTTGAAGGACCCCAAACCACTTAATATGCAACTCCACTGTATACCCTACTACTAACTTACTGATTTACCTGACAGAGAACGCTGCAGATTCAGAATGTAATCACAAAATATCACAATGACAATGTGGAGTAATCAGACATTAGCATCATGGACTCATGGCAGTGCGCTACCCACCTGGCCCATAATGAGAGCTAATCAGCACATATCTGTGTTAATCAACCACCAGAACCGGACTGGGCATGTGTGTGCGCAGAGAGAAAGAGAGAGAGAGAGAGAGAGAGAGAGAGAGAGAGAGAGTTGTCTTGTTTCGTATGATCGTTTACAAATTTAACATTTCAGCAGAGGTGTTCATTTCCATACAGGTTTAGTGGCTTGACGGTTAACGGTGAAGTAGGGAATTTGATTCGCGGGGGCATTTTGGCGAAGTTAATGTTATTAGTGTTTTAAGTTAGCAGTAGACTTAATTAACCCGACCCAGGGTGAGTCTGATAAAAACTGCTGTGTCTGCCCGGTTCAGCTCTGAGAGTTTCTCGCATTGCACAGCGCTGTGAAGGAATAATCTCAGAGATTACATTATGTTCTGCCTCTGTTTAGAAGTGGTGAATCCGCTAACCTTATTCCACACAACAGTCGCGATGTTCCTTTCAGCTATCCGCTCGTGCTCCAGGAAAGTGAAGAAAAGTTTGTTTGGTATATCCAGCAATCACGTAGCTAACGTTGGAAGCAGGAAAAGAGTCAAAGGCGGTAACACACCCCCCACACACACACACACACATTGTTGTAAAGCGTTCTGCATGTGGCGTCTGCGTGTGGCGTGCAGGTTACCTTCCCACCAAACACGCCCCCAAACACGGACAACGATGTGACTCAAAAACAGTGTCTGGTAGCCTGCCTATAAGTGGCATCACGCTCTGTCTGCCACTTGTTGTCTGTAGCTGGTTGTGCTTTGCATGTGTGGGATTCTGAAACGTCCTTAAATTCGAGAATTGTCGTTTGTTTATTAAAAGTCAAAGACAGTCCAAAGTAGTGCTACTTTGCACATTTGTGTGGGTCTGAGGTGTGAGTTAGTCGATCAACAAAGCCAAAGCAGTTCAGATGGTCTATGGTGGTGTACTGAAAGAGTGTCTTTTCTGACAGTTGTGATGTTAGTGATACATACTGTTATCCAGCTGACAGAAACGTGCCGGTAACCCAGATGTGACTCCATCTTTAGCTTGGGTAACAAAGTCCTCTGTGTTTTTCTTCAGGTTACAATTGAAGTCATTACTGCAAAGAAATAAAGAAAATGAAAGCTTGCAAAAAGTAGGTCTGAATAACATGAAGCAGAGAACAGATGTGACTGAAAAGGAGAACCAAATATTTAACGGCATCAGGACAGTTAAAATACTGTCATGTAAGCTGCTGGAACAATGAATATGCTAATATAACTCAGCACTCTCTGTCTTATTGAGCACATGAAAAGGTATCCAAATATTTGACTACCTGTTAAAAGAGAAGTAGGTGCAGACTGAATGAGCAGAGCACAGTGCCTGACAGTGTTCAGGAGAGGCAGCAGGAATGACCTCGACGTCGTTTCCTGGGATGTCCGTGTTTGGAAAAAGCTTGCCCTGACACACTGTAGAAAACAGGTAATAGAATAAGATAAAACATGCACAACAACCTGCAGGAGGTGTTTGCTATGACTGTTTGCGTACCTGTCTGTTGAGATATTTCAGTTATTTCGGAGAATCCAGATGTTACACCAGTCTTTTTTTCTATAAGAGGTATCCTTGGTACTGGCCAGCTGAATTTAAGGTTGCACTTAAACCTATACCTAAAACAGAACAAGAAATAAAAGGAGTTAAAGAATTGTTGAGCATATGCCATGTCGCCACCCTGCTGTTGCCAGAGCAATATCTTTCTTCTCACTGGTTGAATTAAACCTCAGACCTCACTGTTGACGTGTCCTAGTGCATCAGAAAATATGAACAACAGTGGAACACATCATTTCATTTCAACAGCAATGTTACATTATCCAGTTTTACCTGTTACCAAGTGCTGTGAAGGCCTCGTTTAGTAAAGTAAAGAACTGACAGGCAGGGTCCTGTGTGCAGGCCCTCTGACACTCCTCAGAGTCTGCTGTGAACAAGGCTCGGTAGTTGGCATCTTTGAAATCCACGTTCTGGTACACCTTAGACAGGCAAGGCTCTGGCAGACACACAGAGAGAGCAAATGAGAGTGTGACCATGCATTATTCATTTCCTAAATGGTTTTCATAATGGTTTAAAATGGTTTGTGAGTTTACCTAGATCTTGGCTGCAGGGTTTGAGAGAAAATCCAGAGGTGACACCCTGTAGTGGAGCCTGAACAGTGGGCTGTCCATTGGTAGCGGCTTTGATGAGGCAGAAAAAGTTCCTGCAGTGATGGTGGAATGTAACTAAGTACATTTACTCAAGTACAGCACTTAAATTTTGAGGTTCTATTACTTGATTTGAGTATTTTCATTTATTGCTACTTTATGACCTCATAAGGAGCAAGATTCCAGATCGGCCCATCTGAGCTTTCATTTTCTCAAAGGCAGAGCAGGATACCCAGGGCTCGGTTTACACCTGTCACCATTTCTAGCCACTGGGGGACCATAGGCAGGCTGGGGGAACGCATATTAATGTTAAAAAAACCTCATAAAGTGACATTTTCATGCCATTGGACCTTTAAGGTAATATTGTACTGTTTACTCCAGTGCATTTATTTAATTCCTTTATTTACTTTGCATATTCAGATTACTAATATAAAATATAATCAACAAATAACTTATAATATATTATTATGGATAAGACTTTATTGATCCCCTGGTGAAATTCACAAACTACCCAGTAGTACATGCTATCACGATCACGTGACGTGAGTTTGAGTCAGCTGGTGCTTGGTTTTGGCTCAACTTAGTCACAAACTTTGTTATTTTACAAAACAGTACGCTAAAATATGTTTTTGAAAACATTTGAGGCGAGAAATAGTCAATGAAGAAACAGCATCTTGATTCATATATGATAGCTTGACAGCTTGAACTGCTGTTTTTTTTTTATCTCCTGCTCCTCACTGCAAATCAAGTTTCCCATCTGGGATAATAAAGTAAGTGAACTGAACTAAGCAGGACTTTAACTTGTAACAGAGTATTTCTACACAGTGGTATTCCTACTTTTTAAGTAAAGTATCTGAGTATTCCCTCCACTATTGTAAGCAAGCATTACTTAGTTATTACTGATTTCTAATTACATGTGTACTGCCTGTTGTTTACCTGTTATCTTGGGTTTCGTCAGCCCGAAAAAAGGTAAAGAAGTCACAGGAGGGGTGCTGGGTGCAAAGCTGCTGACAGTGGTCAACATCAGGAGAGAAGAGAGATGTTACGTCGTTTCCGGAGAAATCCACATTCTCCAGAAGCTGTTGATTACAATCTAAAGAAATGGAAAAAGGACACACACACACACACACACACACACACACACACACACACACACACACACACACACACACACACACACACACACACATACATACACCATTACATCTACAATACATTCTACCATATATAAGTGGTAAAATTACAATACATTCATACCGCATGTATTACCTTGACCAAAAGAGAGACTGCAGAGAGACAGCAGACCCACCAAGATCAAATGTGTTCCCATCTTCGTAGTTTTGAAGCCAGTAAAGATTCTTGAAACACAACTGCAATAAAAGAGCTGGTTCTGCAACTGCACCTCGGTCAAAGGACTGTTTCAGAATCATCACATTTGTATGTCCATCAATTTATATAGGCAGTCCCATATGACCTATCACCTGTAAAGTCTATTGGCTCTTTCAAAGTCCAGATTAAAATCAACATTTGATGTTCTCGATCAACACCTTGGAACCGTGTTCTGTTTACTTTCGCTCTGCTGACCTTTTCCTTACTTCAAATGTAAATGTGATTTTGCTGTTTAATTCCCAGTATACTGTTGTTTTTATGGTATGTTGAATCCTGTCACTGGCACTCACTACATTACATCACTTGCATATACTTCACTGCAGTGAACTTCAGCGTGGGCAGTTCTTGCCATGTTTTGGCTCTATGTGCGTTTCTGAACGGTAATCGTGGACAGAGGTGTGCTGGAGATCTTCTTCAGGATCCCGAAAATGAACTGGAATAGACAACCAACGCCGGGAGCGACATCGCAGGTTTTGTCTGAGGGTCACCAAACAGCCACTATGTTATACTCACGTCCAGCTGGTCGGTGGAAGAAATTAATTTACTTATTAAGTAAAACGACCAATGCCAGAATAACAAAATACTCCTTTACACCGTAGATATTTAGTCAGAACAGTGTGCCACCTAACCCTTATTTGTTATTCTTTGGAGTGTTTAAAAAATATGATCTGTCTTTAATGTGACTGATGCCAGTTTCCCCATTTTGTCTTGTCTTTGTTCATGATTAACCCCACACAGTGGACTGTATTTTGAGTTATACTAGTGTGTATGAACCGAAGGGTGAAAACAGTTGATCTGACAGCAGCATTGCTTCATGTGACCTTTTAGATAGATAGACTGTTTGTTTTTTTGACGATTTGTAACTTTTTCCAACGTTGTCACTTTCGCCAAAGTTTTTGTCACTTTTTCTGATGTTTTTGTTTTTGGGCGCTTTTTTTCTATGATGGCTGAGGAACTTTTTCCTAACTTCTTTAGGACTTTATGTCGACCAAACTGTAAGTGAGAAGACTATATGACACAGGCAATAATACATTCAAAGATATTTGACTTTTTAGATTAAATAAAAGCATATCAATAAAGTAATGTCTGGCCCTTGATGTGATTCTCATTTTTTAGTGTGGCCCTTAGTGAAGTTGAGTTTGACACCCCTGATGTAGATAAACCTTATTGTGCAAGGTGCATTTAGTGCAGTTGTGATGTATATGAGTCTTATCTCACACTCAGTGATGAAGTGTTAAAAAGTTTAATTGCCCGTGGTATGAATGATTTCCTGTAGCGGTCCGTGCGACATCGAAGCTGTCGGAGCCTATTAGAGAAGGTGCTCCTCTGTTGGACCAGTGTGGGGTGGAGAGGGTGGTCGGGGTTATCCATGATAGATAACAGTTTGTTCAGTGACCTCTTCTCCACCACAGCTTCAAAAGTGTCCTGTTTGCAGCCAATAATGGCTACAGCTAAATATGTTCTCAAGTAATAGGACCTTATAACACTAAACACACACACACACACACACAATTACTTAATTAATGTCTTTGATTTTGGCTAAAGCAGACTGAAAGCAAACTGATGTTCCTTATTTTTTATTGCTCTTGTTTACACACAGAAAGAGTCATTTGCAGCTTTAACAGCAATCCAATGATCTAATCAGCATCAGGGCTAGCTGTCTGCATGATTGTGTGTATGTGTGTGTGTGTGTGTGTGTGTGTGTGTGTGTGTGTGTGTGTGTGTGTGTGTGTGTGTGTGTGTGTGTGTGTGTGTGTGTGTAGCGTTCTACTCAGTCATTAATATTGATAAAACATCTTTGATAATTTGCCAATGATCAAATCTGTACCCTACGAGAATCCTATACACAGCTAAATATGTTCTCAAGTAATAAAACACACACACACACACACACACTGTCTTTGGTTTTGGCTAATTGCAAACTGATGTTCCTTATTTTTTATTGCTCTTGTTTACACACAGAAAGAGTCATTTGCAGCTTTAACAGCAATCCAATGATCTAATCATCAGCATCAGGTGTGTGTGTGTGTGTGTGTGTGTGTGTGTGTGTGTGTGTGTGTGTGTGTGTGTGTGTGTGTGTGTGTGTGTGTGTGTGTGTGTGTGCCATTCTACACAGTAGTTTTACTGTTACAGTTCCTCAGCTGGAAGCCTGATACCACATTGGCCAGTCTGGCAACTTTAGGAGGAGCAGGCATGGTGATGGTACGCTTGAGAAAGCAGCGGCGCCTAGAACACAAAATCAAAAACAGCATCTTTAATCATGCACCATAAATACAGCTATCATCAAATTATAAAGGCAATAGTGTCTAATTGATGGTCAAGTCACATGACTTCCAGATATTGCCTAAATTGCTTGAACAATTTTATTTAAAACATGAACAATATTTGTGTTCAAGCAGGTTTGCATGCATGCATAAAGAATACTGTACCGGAAGTTGGGATCACCAAAGTTGTCATTGGTATAGCTGTAGAACTGGCAGTAAGAATCCTGAGTACAGGTCCTCTGACATGTGTCTGCATCGTCAATCAGCTCAAAGCGAATGTCAGAACCTGGGAAATCTACGTTTTCATGAACCACCTGAACCCAGGCTGTTAGCAGAGAGAAACAGGGTTAGACTGCTGCTGATGGCTAAACTACTGTACAGAAATACTTCACTAACAATAAACAAATATGTGCTGAGTGATTCTAGAATTTGTAATACTAGTGCAGTGCCCGTTGAAAATGTGCCTGTTTGGAACGGGACGATTGCTTGGCCTGTGGTATTGCTGCTTGTAGAATTTATCAAAACCAAATTGTACCCCAACAATACTTACAGAAGGACCCCAAACCACTTAATATGCAACTCCACTGTATACCCTACTACTAACTTACTGATTTACCTGACAGAGAACGCTGCAGATTCAGAATGTAATCACAAAATATCACAATGACAATGTGGAGTAATCAGACATTAGCATCATGGACTCATGGCAGTGCGCTACCCACCTGGCCCATAATGAGAGCTAATCAGCACATATCTGTGTTAATCAACCACCAGAACCGGACTTGGCATGTGTGTGCGCAGAGAGAAAGAGAGAGAGAGAGAGAGAGAGAGAGAGAGAGAGAGAGAGAGAGAGAGAGAGAGAGTTGTCTTGTGTCGTATGATTGTTTACAAATTTAACATTTCAGCAGAGGTGTTCATTTCCATACAGGTTTAGTGGCTTGACGGTTAACGGTGAAGTAGGGAATTTGATTCGCGGGGGCATTTTGGCGAAGTTAATGTTATTAGTGTTTTAAGTTAGCAGTAGACTTAATTAACCCGACCCAGGGTGAGTCTGATGAAAACTGCTGTGTCTGCCCAGTTCAGCTCTGAGAGTTTCTCGCATTGCACAGCGCTGTGAAGGAATAATCTCAGAGATTACGTTATGTTCTGCCTCTGTTTAGAAGTGGTGAATGTACAGCTCACAGCAACTTAACACAATATAGTGTCTGGCTTTTGTTTGATATTTAGCGTTGGCAAATGTTTTTTTTATTGAGTTTCCTATTAGCGAAAAAATAGACGCGGAAAAGCGTAGCGCCTTTTTTTCCGCCAACCTTATTCCACACAACAGTCGCGATGTTCCTTTCAGCTATCCGCTCATGCTCCAGGAAAGTGAAGAAAAGTTTGTTTGGTATATCCAGCAATCACGTAGCTAACGTTGGAAGCAGGAAAAGAGTCAAAGGCGGTAACACACCCCCCCCCCACACACACACACACACTGTTGTAAAGCGTTCTGCATGTGGCGTCTGCGTGTGGCGTGCAGGTTACCTTCTAGAGTTTCGATTCTCTGCCCGAGCCCTTGATCAAGCATTTGTGTTTTTTTTAATCATTACTTTAACCTAATTGGGTGAGGAGAAAGCTATGCCATAATCAGAACTATCATCTATTTAGGCCAAAGTAACAAATGTGTCCAAAAAGTTACACAAGTTGGACTACAGTTACAAAATGCAACATGTGTCATGCGCGGAGTCTCCTCCTCTCGCACACATCACCCCGGGGCTGCGGGCTGTATTGTGGAGCTTAAGTGCAACATGGAGCTTGAGGATGTAAAGAAAAAAAGAAAAACGGGAGAATTACCTTTGAGCAAGTTTGGAGGTAAGTCGGAGGTATTGAGCCATTTTAAACAAGTCGTGGGCAGTGACAACATATGTGTCGGCTTTGTTGAGTGCATTAAGTGCGGCACGCTGTTCGCCTATGACAGCAAATAAAACCGAGAAGTGGATGATGAAGAGACACATGAAGCAGGCTCGCCATGGCAGAAAAGATGATAGTCAGCCTTCAACGTTCTCTTTTGTTACTTCTCCAAGCATAGGCTACCCCTGAGGGCGAGGCAAGCCCTCACAGAGAAATACGTTGAGTTTTTTACGTTTCTTCATTCAGATCCTTTTGCGATCTGTTCCATTCTGAATAAACAAACAGCGCAGTTTACATGCTTCGCTCTTGTTGCATTATTCATTAAGATCATTTTAAACAGATTTCTGCAGTTCAAACAACTCTGAATTGTAGTTGAGAACGTCAGTTATAATGGCCCGCGGATTAAAAAAAGTGTCGGGTTGAAATCAGGCTCAGGCTCATAATTCCAGTTAATGTGTCGGGCCGGGCCGGGCTCGGACACAACGTGCACGGGCTCGGGCAGGGTCGGGCTTGATTTTTTGGGCCCGAACGAAGCTCTATTACCTTCCCACCAAACACGGACAACGATGTGACTCAAAAACAGTGTCTGGTAGCCTGCCTATAAGTGGCATCACGCTCTGTCTGCCACTTGTTGTCTGTAGCTGGTTGTGCTTTGCATGTGTGGGATTCTGAAACGTCCTTAAATTCGGGAATTGTCGTTTGTTTATTAAAAATCAAAGACAGTCCAAAGTAGTGCTACTTTGCACATTTGTGTGGATCTGAGGTGTGAGTTAGTCGATCAACAAAGCCAAAGCAGTTCAGATGGTCTATGGTGGTGTACTGAAAGAGTGTCTTTTCTGACAGTTGTGATGTTAGTGATACATACCGTTATCCAGCTGACAGAAACGTGCCGGTAACCCAGATGTGACTCCATCTTTAGCTTGGGTAACAAAGTCCTCTGTGTTTTTCTTCAGGTTACAATTGAAGTCATTACTGCAAAGAAATAAAGAAAATGAAAGCTTGCAAAAAGTAGGTCTGAATAACATGAAGCAGAGAACAGATGTGACTGAAAAGGAGAACCAAATATTTAACGGCATCAGGACAGTTAAAATACTGTCATGTAAGCTGCTGGAACAAAGAATATGCTAATATAACTCAGCACTTTCTAATTACTTATCGTACTGTCTTATTGAGCACATGAAAAGGTATCCAAATATTTGACTACCTGTTAAAAGAGAAGTAGGTGCAGACTGAATGAGCAGAGCACAGTGCCTGACAGTGTTCAGGAGAGGCAGCAGGAATGACCTCAACGTCGTTTCCTGGGATGTCCGTGTTTGGAAAAAGCTTGCCCTGACACGCTGTAGAAAACAGGTAATAGAATAAGATAAAACATGCACAACAACCTGCAGGAGGTATTTGCTATGACTGTTTGTGTACCTGACTGTTGAGTTATTTCAGTTATTTGGGAGAATCCAGATGTTACACCAGTCTTTTTTTCTATAAGAGGTATCCTTGGTACTGGCCAGCTGAATTTAAGGTGGCACTTAAACCTATACCTAAAACAGAACAAGAAATGAAAGGAGTTAAAGAATTTGTTGAGCATATGCCATGTCGCCACCCTGCTGTTGCCAGAGCAATATCTTTCTTCTCACTGGTTGAATTAAACCTCAGACCACACTGTTGACGTGTCCTAGTGCATCAGAAAATATGAACAGTGGAACACATCATTTCATTTCAACAGCAATGTTACATTATCCAGTTTTACCTGTTACCAAATGCTGTGAAGGCCTCGTTTAGTAAAGTAAAGAACTGACAGGCAGGGTCCTGTGTGCAGGCCCTCTGACACTCCTCAGAGTCTGCTGTGAACAAGGCTCGGTAGTCGGCATCTTTAAAATCCACGTTCTGGTACACCTTAGACAGGCAAGGCTCTGGCAGACACACAGAGAGAGCAAATGAGAGTGTGACCATGCATCATTCATTTCCTAAATGGTTTTCATAA
This sequence comes from Perca fluviatilis, assembly GCF_010015445.1. Classification (NCBI taxonomy): domain Eukaryota; kingdom Metazoa; phylum Chordata; class Actinopteri; order Perciformes; family Percidae; genus Perca; species Perca fluviatilis. The sequence continues at coordinate 11,834,835 of NC_053124.1, read as the reverse complement.
TGGTTTAAAATGGTTTGTGAGTTTACCTAGGTCTTGGCTGCAGGGTTTGAGAGAAAATCCAGAGGTGACACCCTGTAGTGGAGCCTGAGCAGTGGGCTGTCCATTGGTAGCGGCTTTGATGAGGCAGAAAAAGTTCCTGCAGTAATGGTGGAATGTAACTAAGTACATTTACTCAAGTACAGCACTTAAATTTTGAGGTACTATTACTTGATTTGAGTATTTTCATTTATTGCTACTTTATGACCTCATAAGGAGCAAGATTCCAGGTCGGCCCATCTGAGCTTTCATTTTCTCAAAGGCAGAGCAGGATACCCAGGGCTCGGTTTACACCTGTCACCATTTCTAGCCACTGGGGGACCATAGGCAGGCTGGAGGAACGCATATTAAGGTTGAAAAACCTCATAAAGTGACATTTTCATGCCATTGGACCTTTAAGGCAATATTGTACTGTTTACTCCAGTGCATTTATTTAATTCCTTTATTTACTTTGCATATTCAGATTACTAATATAAAATATAATCAACAAATAACTTATAATGTATTATTATGGATAAAGATAAGACTTTATTGATCCCCTGGTGAAATTCACAAACTACCCAGTAGTACATGCTATCGCGATCACGTGACGTGAGTTTGAGTCAGCTGGTGCTTGGTTTTGGCTCAACTTAGTCACAAACTTTGTTATTTTACAAAACAGTACGCTAAAATATGTTTTTGAAAACATTTGAGGCGAGAAATAGTCAGTGAAGAAACAGCATATTGATTCATATATGATAGTTTGACAGTTTGAACTGCTGTTTTTTTTTTATCTCCTGCTCCTCACTGCAAATCAAGTTTCCCATCTGGGATAATAAAGTGAGTGAACTGAACTAAGCAGGACTTTAACTTGTAACAGAGTATTTCTACACAGTGGTATTCCTACTTTTTAAGTAAAGTATCTGAGTATTCCCTCCACTATTGTAAGCAAGCATTACTTAGTTATTACTGATTTCTAATTACATGTGTACTGCCTGTTGTTTACCTGTTATCTTGGGTCCCGTCAGCCCGAAAAAAGGTAAAGAAGTCACAGGAGGGGTGCTGGGTGCAAAGCTGCTGACAGTGGTCAACATCAGGAGAGAAGAGAGATGTTACGTCGTTTCCTGGGAAATCCACATTCTCCAGAAGCTGTTGATTACATTCTAAAGAAAAAACACACACACACACACACACACACACACACACACACACACACACACACATTTACATCTACAAATGCACATATTAAATACATTATACCACATATAAGTGGTAAAATTACAATGTATACATACTGCATGTATTACCTTGACCAAAAGAGAGACTGCAGAGAGACAGCAGACCCACCAAGATCAAATGTGTTCCCATCTTCTTAGTTTTGAAGCCAGTAAAGATTCTTGAAACACAACTGCAATAAAAGAGCTGGTTCTGCAACTGCACCTCGGTCTGTTTCAGAATCCCCAAATGTTTATGTCCATGAATTTAAAAGCGGTCCCATATGAACTATGACCTGTAAAGTCTATTGGCTCTTTCAAAGTCCAGATTAAAATCAACATTTTATGTTCTGGATCAATTCCTTGGAACAGTGTTCTGTTTACTTTTACTCTACTGACCTTGTGCTGTTTGCACATACGCTAATTTCACCTAACACACACACACACACACAAAAAACATGCACATACACTAATTTCACCTCGCACACATACATAAAAAGCATACATATTCACTAATTTAACCTCGCAGACACATAAAAAGCTTGCATATACAACAATTTCACATCACACACACTTGCACATTTTCTCATTACCTTTTCTCACAAAAACTTGTCTGCATGAAAGGTAAAAAGTTGTCTGCTTGTGAGCTAAAAAGTATCGTGTGCACGCTAATATGCAAATAAATGCCTACTTTTAGCTCAGTTGGTAGAGCAGCCTTCTTGGTATGGTGATGGTAAGGTATGGTGGTTCGTCCCAGGCCCCTGCAATCACAAATCATAATGGCAGTTTTTCATTTTTTTTCATTCGTTTATCTATACAGTCCTGATTTTCTTTTGGTTTTGGGAACGAAGAGGAAATATGCAAAACGTTTAATGCTGCTCTTCAGTGTGTTGTGGAAATACAGAGAGAAGCTCCAGATGACTCGAGTGTAGAGATACTCTATAGAGAATTACACAACCAAAGTTCTCATAACCATTATGCCGTTCTGTGAGTGGAGCCGAAACATTGCTTGGGATTCTGAAACTGTCACCTGCAATGCTAATGGTTTTATTTTCTCTGTTCAGGGGGAGGACCTTAACAGCTCAGTGAGGCGCTGATAACAAAAACCAGGCATTATAACACAGACTCTGACTTAAAGGTGTCTGTTTGCAGTCTAAGTATGAAAACATTGGAAAGTCCATGTTCTGTTACAGTGTGTTGCCACCTCTTGGACATATAGGGAATGAAAGGAAAGCTGCAAGCTCAACGAGCAACAAACCAAACCAAAGGACGGTAAAAGCAGCAGTGGTTTATTTAAGTTTAGCAGCCTCTACTGTCAAAACTTAACTCCTGGCGAGAGACCAGTTTTGATGACATTGGTCAAACATATTGGTGTAGAAACCTACAGCTATATTTTGAAGGGATAGTTCAGATATTTTAAAGTAGGGTTTTATGAGGTACTTATCTATAGTCAGTGTATTGTGTATTACATACAGAAGATGCTGGTAGGCACGCCACCAGTTTAGAGGAACAGACACAGAAGCAAAGCAATGTAGGCCTACTGCTGTTGACAAAAAAAAAAGCCCACCCTAAAAAGAAAATATCAGTTTTATGTGTAATATATTTAAAGTGCTCATATTATGCTTTGGGGCTTTTCCCCTTTCCTTTATTGTGTTATATATCAGTTTACAAAATGAAAAAGCCCAAAGTCCACCCCAAAGGGACTTACCATCTCCAACAGAAAACACTGTTCATAAACTGCTCCAACCAGCTCTATTGTAGTCCAGCCTTTACTTCAGAGACGAATGTGCGTCACTTTGTAACACACGTTATAATGCTCGCCTAGCTGCTAGCGTGGCACGCCCTCATACTCTGCTTCTGACTGGCTAGTAGTCCTTACATAGCTACTGCGCATGTGCGACAAAGATGCAACAGAAGTGAGATGCCTCACTCTGTAGCTAAAACAGAGAGCTCAACACACAGGGTGAAAAGAGGAGCTGCAGCAATGTGCAGTACAACAGAAATATGGTAAACCATGTAACCCTATTCTGATATAACCTCTAAATACAATTATGAACTTGCTTAAACTAATATATATATATATATAAGGTGGCAAAAATATGTTTCATCATGCATTGGTACATCCATCCATGCCTGTTTTGTAAGACTTTCCAGGATCAACTTGTTGGCCTGAGACTTAAACTGATTCCATCACAAGCAAAGGAATATATAACCTAAAGATCAGGCCTATGTTTCATAGTCACTCAGTATACTATTCAACATATTCCATATATAGTTTTACCTCCAGGTATAAACATGCTGACTCATTCAGTCTCCATGTTTTAAGGCAGGGAGCTTGCAGAAAGACACTACATGATTGGCTTAAGAAGGCAGAGGCCTTTACGTTGGTTATGGGCATTTACATGTAGAGCATGGTCAGTAAACCTGTATAATGTTACGCAGACACATTACTTATTGATTGGTTTTAAATATGGCTACACCTTTTAGTTTGACACCCTGCGCATGTAAACCCACCTGTCCTCTCGGGGTTGATTTCCAAGACTTCAAGGGATTTGTGCTCTCCTTTCTCAAAAGACAAAAGCTTGTGTTTGTAGCCCTGCAGCTTCTTTTCCTTCAGCGTAGTCATAACTCGCCATCAGGGAGGGGATCCAGCCCCCACAGCAGACCCATCGACTTGGCCATGGACACAGGTAGCACAGACAGAAGCCAAGTCACTGAAACAAAACAGAAGGACTCAACATTGAACTGCACAAGTGCATTGTGCAGCAGTTTATGGCACCTCGTTAATCCAATGGTGGGTGAGTAGAGACACACCCACCTTCTAGTGTGTGTTCAAGAAGTGAAGAAGAACGCACACCCTTTTTTTTTCAATTGTTTTTTATTGCAGAGTGTGTATACACAGCATTTCAAGTGAAAGTGTATCAATTATGTTCAGCCCACCACATTATTTATGCAGCAATATTTCCCTGTTTTTGTTTTTATTAAACCTTTTAAGTTCATATAAAGTACAATATGTGACCACAGAGTTCAAAGTAAATGCCCAGATACTGCTAAGCACGAAGCAATACTTTGAAAAGATGTATTTCAGCTATGACCACATCTTTCATTTCTTTGATCTTTTATTACTAATTCACAGAATAGCCTCTTTTTACTCTTTCTCTCAGACTATAATACACATTTCTACAGAAATTACAAAAATAAAACATCACATGAACCGCACTAAACATGCACACTGTAGTACTACAGTACTTAGTACCTGGCAGCTGACAAGGGCATTTACACATTTTATGCAGAATTCACTGCATCTCCTTCAAAATAGATTAAAATTTAAAAAATGTCTTCATCGCTTTGTCTTTTTACACTTTACAAACAGTTCCTCTGAGATAAATACTTCCTTTTGTCTGTTTTGAATCAGTCGTTCACTTCAGCACAGAAACTATGGATTTTGAGTAAGGTGCAAGATGTCCGAGCATTGCAAATAAATATTTTGCCGAAATAAAAACGTTAATTGTAATCAACAGTCATACTCGATATAACTACACCTGTGAATGTGACATTTGTGAGTTATCTGAGATGTAGGACGTGACTAAAACAAGAGGGAGAGATGGCGAAAAGGTACAGTATCGTCCCTTTTAAATGAAAGGCACATAGGATTGAAAACCCTTCACATTCCTACTAAACAAAACTACACTCGTCACTTGTCGAACGTGCAGCTGCAGAAGCCAAACACAAAAGTTCTTAGTGAGCCTCTTTGTTTGTGGTGATCTCTTGGGATTCTTTGAAACTGGAAAAGAGAAACAAATCAAACTTCCTCTTCAGCCCGTTAATCTTTACAACCGAAATTCACAGCTTAAATAAAAGGAAAAATGGTGAAGTCACAGCTGCAGAAAACTCACAAGCAAAAATGATCCCTTTGGACTAATGCAACATTTCCTATATAATATATGTTAAATGTATCTGCTCAGTGTAGAGGCAGCAGCACTGAATTTAAAGTTGAATACATCAGTTCTTTCATCTTTCTTCATTTCCGAGTTGTCTTTGTGTTGCATTAAAAAAAAAAATATCATGGCTGCAGCTTCATCACTCAGACACATCAGGCAAAATTAGCAGCTGGCAAAAACCTACGAAGGAGGCTGTGACTGGTGAAATGCAACTCTGTGAAGTGTAGCGAAGGCAGACGGCTGACAGAGATGTCGCTCCGATGGCTGTCGCTGTGTTTCCACAGCAACGACGACGGGAGGGAGGTTTGGATGATCACATTTCTGCATCCGGAGAATCGGTAAGTCCTAAAGCGAGAGCTTCCTCTGGGGTCAGACCGCTCTTCAGAGTCCGCCTCACTGTGAGGAGAGGAGAGGAGGAAGGAGGGGGGAGAGGAGAGGAGAGGAGAGGAGAGGGGAGAGGAGAGGAGAGGAGAGGAGAGGATTCGTTATCACAGGGTCATCTGCTGTGCTAAAAGTGATGGTGTGTTCCAGTTCCATACTACATACTAACAACGAGTCATAGTTTACAGTTTTTGCAGTTAGTATACAAGAAATGAACATACTTATTTATACCAACTGTTTTACAATGAACGGTATACTTGCTCTCTTGTGAACTTTGAAACTGTGACTTTAAAATGCTATTGCCAATTACAGTCTCCCCAAACACACCTGTGACTGCTCTGACCGTGCTACGTTCAAGTCTCACCTTATCTCACCCTTACCCCCTCATTTCCACCAACTGCGGTACGGCTGCAGACCGTCTCCGTCTCCGTCTGCGTGTCGGCTCCGTGCTCCGCCGTCCTTCAATACCCACCAGGTCCGGATTTGTTGCGGCCGTGACTGACAGCTGTAGTCACGAGCACCCACGAGATCTCGCGAATTCACGTAGAATAGAACCACAAAACCAACAACATTTTGTTTCCATCCAGAGGGGAAACAGCTCTGTGCAGTGTTTTCAAGGTGTAGTGCAGGGAAATATGATCCGCCGTGAGCACGGTGTATTTTAGTTGGAAAATTAACCGGATATTTATTTTGTTTCTGTGCTCGACTTCCTGTCTGAATTGTGCTGAATTGCTGCGAAGCTCTCCGGCGTCCGGCAAAAATAGAAGCTCTGCGTTATCTCCTCCGGAGGGCTGCGGGTCGCTGAAGCTGGGACGGAGTCGGAACGCAGCCGTTCCGCAGTCAGTGGAAATACACACATTGACTTTTAACGGAAACCTTTTGACTCCGCCGCCGTTCCAGAGCGGATCCGCAGACGTTCCACAGTTGGTGGAAACTGGGGGTAATGTCTGGTTTAATGTCCAGCGCTACTCTGTACTATTATTGTGTTTTGGTAAGTTCTCTTTTACTTACTCATAATCAAAATGTTATTCCAGCAATTTAGTATTGCACTTTTATAAAGTTGGGGGTCTTGTTATAGACGGTTTAGAAAGTATGGGCAAAAGTAATACAGCAGAGGCAGAGATATCAAGACCTCTATCTCCAGAAAACATCAGTTCCTACAATTCCTATAATGCTAAAACTAATATTGTATTTGATCAAGCCCTCCGTGCCTAACTAATCCTTCACTTCTTCATGCCTTTGGGATCTTATTTTCTGTCTCGAGCCCATCAACAGCACATTAAAAAAAATCAAAGCTTTAAAAGTTAAGTCTGCATACTGACAGTTTTGAATATACTTTATCTTGCAGTGGGAACACACAACATAAGCAAAACCTGCTTGGAATTAGTATGTGGTATGGATTTGGGACAAAAGTTAAGCATTCAGGTCGTACATGACTTGCGGTTGGCCCTGGACCTCCTCCTCTCTCTGGGCTGGGCTCTGGTTCCAGGACCCTGAGTGGCCGACCTCACTATACGCTCCATGATCTCGTCTGCGTCAGCGTCCTCTCCACACATCTGAGTGTCCTCCACGGGTGGGGTCCATGCTGGCATACTGCGACCTGAAAACATCGAGCAGAATGACAAATGCGTGAACAAAGAAACCCTTTATAGTGCCGTGGCTCTGGTTTTCAGGTCTCTGTGTGACCCTGTAAGGGACTTCCTGTCAGCCTCACCTCCCCTTCCAGGCCGGGATCTTGTCCGTGTACGAAGCCCTGGCACCCCGCTGGCCTCCTTGTCGCCGCCGCTGAGGCTGGTTCTCAGCACGGCTTTCATGTGCTCATGCTCTTCAGCGTCCTCAGTGTGGCCCAGACCCTGAGAACGCTCGCTCTCCTGGCTGCCACTAGGGGCGCTGTTGCTAACGCTGGAACCATACCGACCACACTGATGGGGAGAGACAGAATGAAAGAGAATAAGAATTTGGCAGCTTGTATTTGAAGTATTTTTCAATCAAGGAAAAATCCAACCTGTGAAGATTATGATGCCTATTCTACTTTATTGACTGATCCATTCAGATGTTAAAATCAGTGAAAAGGAAAACTTTGAGGTAAAGTAGTTCAGTCAGGGTTAGTGGTTTCATGCACAAACACACACACACGCACAAACACACACACACGCACACACGCACACGCACACACACACACACACACACACACACATGCCCTTATGCTGATACCTCACTCTCCTCTTCCTCATCAGACTACAGGGGAAAGAAAGAGTGAAAGTCAAAGAAAATGAAGAATAAAAGCAACTGTACATTTTGTTAAGAGAGTTACAAGTATATAGAGTTTCAGTGTGCCTTTGTGTAAGGGATTCTGTGTGTGTGTGTGTGTGTGTGTGTGTGTGTGTGTGTGTGTGTGTGTGTGTGTGTGTGTGTGTGTGTGTGTGTGTGTGTGTGTGTGTGTGATGCTCACAGGAGCGTTGACGTCTATGATCATCTTTCCTCTGGTCTTGTTGCGTTCGCGGTGGTCGGCTCGTTTCTGTTTCTGCTGCAGCACACGGTCTCGAGTGGTCCGGTACTCCAGCGCAAACTCGCTGAGGATTTTACTGAACCTGTGGACGCTGACCTCTCTCACACTGTAGGCCGGATGGCCGAGGAACAACAGGAAGGAATGGAACCTGGGAGAAGGAGGGGGAGGAGGGGAGAGCAAGAATGGGAACATTTAATTTTCCTAAAAGTCCTTTTTTCCAGCTGTAATGCCTGTTTATAATTGTTAGAGGTCGGTGTAATTTAGGCTGTTTAAGATTTATTCCAAAATTTTTACTACACACTAGGAATTTGACACTTTCATTACTATTCTACATATGAGTAAATGTAATTTTACAAGTTAAAATTGTTTTCAGATATTATATTTTCAGTACTCCATTAAACAAATCACATAATATAAGTAGCTAGTTAAATAAATAAATAAGCATTTTATTCTGATCATATCACTACTTGACGATAACTAGCAGCTAAAAAATAATGACTAGTGGAATGTCATAGTCCAGTCAGTCTATATATACTGAGACATCAACATTTTTATTAGGAGAGACGGTTGTGAGGGGAACCACCTGTTGATGATCCTGCGGTGAACAATCTTGAGAATGATAATCCTCTCAGCGCAGTCTTTGAGGAAGTCAGACATTTTCTGCTTCAGCTGGGGCTTCATCTCATGCTTGGCGATCACCTTCAGGTGGTCCCATGAGGCTTTGCAGCGCCGCTCCATCTGACACAGGTTCTCCTGCAGCTGGTCGAAATCCACCTGACAGAAGAGGGGTTGACGCATAAGGTACTTTAATCCTAAACAAAATGTAGCAAGTCCTTTTTGGAACTGCACTGCTTCCCTCTACACTAGCTACACTGTGAAACACCATACAGGATCCTGAACCTAATCTTCTATCATTAACGTAATGTAAATATAAATTATTTATTAATTTCAAGTTAACAACTTCAAATTGACTTTTCATTTCTAGACAATTTCAGAACTTATAAAAGTGAGTTATTTCGCTTTGAAATGATGATTTCAAGGAAAATACTACTGAGTGTTCACTAAGAAGCATGATAAGCATATTGGCAGATGTCCCAGCATGCATTGTTTAGAGGGCTAAATCTCTCCACAGACTTTTTTTTTTGTAGCTTGAAAGAAACTACACTAAACTACACAATATGTCATTGAAACATGCAGTTTCTTTACTACATGTTTAGTTGGTTGTTTCCTAATGAAAACAATGCTAATCATGAGGATTGGACTGTAACGTATCAGTTTGACTAGACAGTTGTTGATTGAACTTAATATCTATTGAGTTGGGTAGAGAAGGCAGCACGGGAAGTTATGTTTAATTAGAACCAGCTTGAAAAGCGTTCCCAATTTAGGAATGCAAAATTAGTACGTCTACAAGCTTTTTATTAGTGGGTGCGGAGCGTACTTTTGCAGATCGCGTGATGGCTCCGATCTCGGAGTAGAGGTCGGTGCTCTGAGGGAAGTTGTCCACCACAGCAGAGCAGGCGTGATGCAGCAGAGACTGCTTATGAACCGTGTCCTTCACCTCTGGAACCTTCTCCAAATAAGTCAGCTCGAAGCCTTTAGCCTGGACACACAACCAAAGAAATAGTGATTGAGCAAAGAATACGTCTGGAGTACTATTATGAGGTACATGTGTTCTCACCATATTATAGTAGCTACTGTACACTCACCTAAAGGATTATTAGGAACACCCTACTAATACCGTATTTGACCCCCTTTCACCTTCACTACTGCCTTAATTCTTCGAGGCATTGATTCAACAAGGTGCTGGAAACATTCTTTAGAAATGTTGGCCCATATTGAGAGGACAGCATCTTGCAGTTGATGGAGATTTGTGGGATGCACATCCAGGGCATGAAGCTCCTGTACCACCACATCCCAAAGATGTTCTATTGGGTTGAAATCTGGTGACTGTGGGGGCCATTTTAGTACAGTGAACTCATTGTCATGTTCAAGAAACCAATTTGAAATGATTCAAGCTTTGTGACATGGTGCATTATCCTGCTGGGAGTAGCCATCAGAGGATGGCTACATGGTGGTCATAAAGGGATAGACATGGTCAGAAACAATGCTCAGGTAGGCTGTGGCATTTAAATGATGCCCAGTTGGTACTAAGCAGCCTAAAGTGTGCCAAGAAAACATCCCCCACACCATTACACCACAACCAGCAGCCTGCCCAGTGGTAACAAGGCATGACAGATCCATGTTCTCATTCTGTTTACGCCGAATTCTGACTCCATCTGAATGTCTCAACAGAAATCGAGACTCATCAGATCAGGCAACATTTTTCCAGTCTTCCACTGTCCAATTTTGGTGAGCTCGTGCAAATTGTAGCCTCATTTTGCTATTTTTAGTGGAGATGAGTGGTACCCGGTGAGGTCTTCTGCTGGTGTAGCCCATCCGCCTCAAGGTTGTGCGTGTTGTGGCTTCACAAATGCTTTTCTGCATACCTCGGTTGTAACGAGTGGTTATTTGAGTCAAAGTTGATCTTCTATCAGCTGGAATCAGTCGGCCCATTCTCCTCTGACCTCTAGCATCAACAAGGCATTTTCGCCCCCCAGGACTGCAGCATCCTGGATGTTTTTACTTTTTCAGACCATTCTTTTTAAACCCTAGAAATGGTTGTGCGTGAAAATCCCAGGAACTGAGCAGATTGTGAAATACTCAAACCAGGCCGTCTGGCACCAACAACCATGCCACGCTCAAAGTTGCTTAGATCACCTTTCGTTCCCATTCTGACATTCAGTTTGGAGTTCAGGAGATTGTCTAGACCTGGACCACACCTCTAAATGCATTGAAGCAGCTGCCATGTGATTGGTTGATTAGATAATTTCATTAACGTGAAATTTAACAGGTGTTCCTAATAATCCTTTAGGTGAGTGTATGTGATGTAATTTTTTATCTACAAATGAAAGGCTTGGAAAACAGTAAAAACGCTGATTATCTCTCTACAATTACCACAAACTACTGCTACAAAGAAAAAGAAGCTTGTCATTATGACCCGGTGTGATGAACCGGTAATGGTCATGACTCACGTTGGTGCCATTGAGGAAGTTTCCGATAGAGAGCAGTGTGGCGAGGATGTAGCGCAGAGTTTTGTTCTTCTCCAGCTGTTCCATACCCTCCTTCAGATCCTGCAGCGGCTCTGCAACTTCCTGAGAGGAGGAAAACACACACATCATTAGTTGAGTCAATTAAGACTCCCCAAAAACATGTGCTTCTTTAGTCGGCAGTTATAAAAAGTGGTGAACAGGTGCACCTCGTCTCCCACCGCAAATCATCTGCACTTGTTTGAGGTCATGAGAGGTTGTTTAAAGGCCGCCGTCTCGGTCAGGCTTCGCTACCAAGCATGCTTTTGATTACATGAAGCGTTTGTTATTGTGCGGCAGGCTTCTCTTGTGTGCGTGTGTTTGTGTGCCTGCACGGTATGTTGCCCTCCATTAAGCCTCCCACTACCACACTGTCCCACAAAGTCGAGTCGGGAATGTCGCTCTGCCGAACGTGCGGTCAGGAATCCTGCCTTTCATGGAGATGAAAGACGACTGCATCCTGCGGAAAGCCGTAAAATTTACAGGACAGAAACGGAGGGGCGGCGTGTTTTTCATTCTCTGGGTTTTGACTTTGAACTTCTCCTCCTGGATGCATTCTTTCACCCGGGTAAAACAAGGTGTGCCAGAGGACGGCGAGTTGCTGCTAATAAGCGTGCATATTTTGTGATGATGTAACTATGTTGATGATTTGCGGATGTTGTTTGTACTAAAAAAAAGGATGTTACTGGTTGTCTTACTGGCATAAGACACACACACACACACACACACACACACACACACACACACACATACACACAGAGACACACACACACACACACACACACGCTTTGCACATTTACTTAAACCTTTATAGTGCAGAGTTCATTTGGCTTTGTATGTCAGTTTCTGCTTTAATAAAGCCACATTCACTTGCTCAGTATGGCTTTAAATGTGTGTTTGGTTTGGCTTTCCCTCCTCTACATTTTTCTCGACATGTTTTTACAAACCTTCTGGGTTGCCTCGTAGTCCATCTTGAAGGCCCAGAGTTGGAGTCGGGCAGAGAGCTCGCTGATGGAGGACAGAGTGAGGAGGAACTGCTCTGCTGAGCCCAGCGGGACATCAGGGTTGGCCAGCTGGGCCTCCTGGATCTTCTGCTTCTCCTCCTCTGTAGGGATCATCGTCAGGATTTTCTAAGGGCAGGGACAGAGTGGGATAAGCAGTATATGGGTGACAGGTGTCATTTAGAAGATGAAGGATTTGGGGAGTTTAAAACATGTACATCACATTATTGCAAGTTTGGGTTTTGCTTGTTTTATGCTGGTTCATGATGATGTTTCCTCACCTCATGCTTTAATTGCATTTTACATTAAATCTGTGTGTGTGTGTGTGTGTGTGTGTGTGGGGGTGGTGGAGGTGACATTGTCTCTGTTTTTAGAATTTGAGTTGCATGACCTTTGAATGAAAAATGTTATACAAATAAAGATTGATTGATTGATTGACTTTCTTCCCGTTCACTATTGTCTGTATCTCTCACCTCTATGCCCTCCTTGTTAAGCGCGTACTCATCAAAGTTAAGGATGGCCGTCTTGATAGTGCGAGGAGGAGGCAGCACCGTCAGACCGATGTTGATGGCGTTACTCCTCTTGGAATCCAAAACGATGATCTCCTGACGCTTGCCGTCTGCTGCTGTTTTCTAGGACACGAAAATACAGAGAGGGTCTGTGTGGTCTGCTTTATGGGCCTGTAAGGATTAAAGGGATCATCCCTCCGGCTACATTGACTGCAGCTGTGGGAACTATATGTGAGTAGGAGCAGGAAATACCATGATAGTTAACACTATATGATGTGTGTTTATGTGGGGTTTTGCATAAGTCTGCAGTCACAATGCACCGTATGTGAACATATGACCTCAGCAGCACTTGAGGCCATAGTAAGCTATTAATGGAAGGAAGTCGTAATGTGTCAGCACATAAAAGGGTAACAGAGTAGGTGCTAAAACCTTGTTACTGCCACTATGAAGTTATATACTCACCATACGGAGACTGGGAGACTTACACAACAGTGCAACTCTGGCACTATTGAGTTGTTACATCATGATATGTGAGACTAACGTCATATTTAAAGCATACTTTCAGTGATCAAAATATGTATATCTAACTATATATTTCACATTTATATTTAAGTATTTTATAGAAATACCTTAACATACTCGTTGTTGATGGGATGGAAAGTGTTCTGTGAAATATAAAATAGAGCTAAAGGCAAAATATTAAAGATTTCATTTTGAACCCTTGCGCTAATGGGATGATGTTTCTGTTGGGCAGATGAATCAGACAGGGTAATACTGGTAAGAGCTCAAAAGGAGAAAACTTTAAAAAGAGCTTAAAAAACTAACAAAGACTGGTGGTAACTAAGGAATACACGTAACCAAATTTTACCAACCAAGTAGATGAAAATGGTTTGAACCATGCAATATCTAATCTTTAATATCTAAAACACATACTTAACATTCTGATGAGTAAGGTTAGATAACCATAGAACTGAAAGAAGGGAACAAAGGATAGTCCACTAAAGCAATATCAGTTCTGCTCTGACCTTTGATTGCTTTAACATTCCTCATTAACTGACAGCTTTGCTTGAGCTGTTTCGATACTATAGCTGCAGACCACCATCATACTGTCACATTACGTGTAAACCAGAAGTTGCGGTTCAGAATCAGGGGCTTCGAAGTTCAAAGTGTGAGAGGCCTGGTTTCAGCTCCCTGTCTTAGCGGACCATACTTTTCTTATTTAGAGGCTTTGTGAGAATTATGTAGGATTCAAACCTGCCATGTTTGATCAGGATCAGAACACTAGTGACCTCGCTTAACCCTTAAAACATCAACTTTCAAGTTCTGGAGATAAATGACACCCAACCCCACGGGCGGTGTGGCTGGCAAAAGCAAAGTTTTTGTGATAAAGCACCAGCCAAATTGCACAGTGTATGTGCATTCACATTAGACTGGGTAAACCCAGCCCGATCTGCCGGTGATTTGATTTCGCCCTGCAGCTCAGGCTGGAAACCTGTACGTTTATCTCTCCTGCTTCCGTTACAAATTTGCGGGGACCAATCACAAACTGGCTTATCCACCTGGCGCGCTATCGGCGGGTTTAACATGATTCAACAAGCCGGCCACCGAAGCGTAGGAATCCATGGCAGCAACCCGTTGATGCCACTGTCGCTGCTACGTCACCCGTTGGTCTGATTGGTTGATGGACTATCATACTACATTTGAACTATGCCCGTTGATCACGCCTCATTGTGCAGTAGAAAAATGTCATGACAAAATAAAAAAGGGACATGACTCCTGCCAAACTTCTGTAGCTGAGTAGCTGGTAAGACTTTACATGTGTTGCATACCTAATGAGGTGACCAGAAAACATGGCTGTCTCTCCCCTAATCAGTAACAAAAATGTCAGATTTTTAATCTGGCATGGTGGCAAATTAAAAATGTAATCAAACTGTTCAGTCCATCATGTGGGATGTAAGATGAATGAACAAATAAATGAATAATAATAATTCATAATTAATAATAGCTGGGTTAGTCAATGCATACAGGTACATTCAGTATCATACAATGAGAAATGTCTCTGAAGCTGGTTCAGGCATTGGTTGTTTACCTTTGTAACTGGTATTTCCTTTGATTTCGACTCAAACAGGTGTTCCAGTTTGGCTGTGTCCATTTTCACTGGTTCCAGTTTGGACCAGAACGAGTCTCCACTCCGCTTATAATCCTTGTACTGAGAGTCTGTGGGACGCACCTAATCACAAACAGCAGAAATGGACTGAATTAGGTGGAGAGATGTGTTGGACTCACATTTCCTGCAATAAAAGCACTCTTGATCTGCAAGGAACTTCTGTCCAACCAGCAATGCAGGCCAAATACTTCTGACAAACCAGAACGATAATATGACCTAATATGACCTCAAGACACAGAGACAGTGATACACGTAGCCTGTCTGCTTATCAATCAGCCTGTCACTGTTTATCAGTCCCTCCAGAAAAACGTGATTATGCGATCGCATAATTCAATGCATAATCAGGCAAAAATCAAATAATCAGCCAAATATTTATGCGGGGGCTGCATTTTTTCAAATATGCCGCACTTTCGCCGCGTAAATTGCCGATTTCCGTGCAAAATATGCGGGGCTTGCATGATTTCATAATCCCCATAACATTCATAATGTTGCGTTTACTTCACACAAGAGCAGCCATTTTCCCCTGTTGCCATGGGAACGTTATGAAGTAAAGTAATTACGCGACGTGAACATCGTCGAAAAGCAGGGTGTTGGGGGAATCACTTCTTTTTCTCTTTTGCAAGTTCCCGCAATTTTCGCAAGTTCCCGCAATTTCATTGCATAAAATTGCATAAATATCCCGCATTGTCCATCGCATTTTTTAAGAAAACGTGCTGCATAATCAAGGATTTTTGCCCACAACTATCACCCCAAAAAGGACTGGAAGGACTGGTTTATATAGAAAGATCAGTTATTGAAATTAAGAAAATTTAAATGATGGCATATCAAATCTTTGAAGAAGAAGATCATCTTCTGGATAAATGATGTGTAACACTGGATAAAAAGTGGGATAGCTTTTCCCGAATGATGGAAATGGTATTTGTATCTTGACTCACCTCGCTCCAGAAGAGCCTGATTGTCTTCTTCTTCTTGTTGAAGAGAGGAGGCTCCGGGGGAGGAGGCACTGGAATTGAGGCACTAAAGGAAGGGGGAGGAGGAGGCCTCATAATTCCAATCAAGGGAGGGGGTGGGGGGCAGCTGCCTAGCATGGGTGGGGGCGGAGGGAAGCGGAGGATGCAGGGTGGAGGAGGCGGCGGGGGCGGGAGGTCACTGCATTCTCCCATCAAAACAGCATCCAGAATGTCTTTGTCATCTTCCTCCGTCAGGTCGGTGAAGTTAATGTCCCCGATGCGCAGCTCCCGAGGGCTGGCCAGGAGCTGGTCCCAGATCGTGTCCGATTCCTTTTTGGGTGGGGGAGGAGGGGGCTCGTTGGCTGGGACATCCAGGTGAGGGGGGGTCGAAACGAGGTCCTTGATCAAGTCTCCAAACCGCTCGGCGAACGGTCGGATGGTCCCGTGGTGCTCGGATTTCTCAGCCTCCTGCTCACTGCCCAGTTGCACGTCAGCATCCTTCCGGCTTTCTTTGTCCTCCCCCTCTCCTTTCTCTTTCTCTTTTTCCTTCTCCACGTCCTCCTCTTCCTCCTCCTCATCACTG
Source organism: Perca fluviatilis (assembly GCF_010015445.1). Lineage (NCBI taxonomy): Eukaryota > Metazoa > Chordata > Actinopteri > Perciformes > Percidae > Perca > Perca fluviatilis. The sequence continues at coordinate 11,818,440 of NC_053124.1, read as the reverse complement.
GGCTTCTTGTCCTGGGAGTACAGCATGTCCAGCATGAAGAGCTTGCTGTTGAGGAGTTTGCTGCACTGCTCGTTCACCTCTGCCTCCTTGAAGCCTGAGAAGGAAAGTTGATGGGGTTGAGAGGAGAGAGATGTAAGAAAGAGTGCACATTAAAATAGTTATTAGTATAATGTTTTTTGGGGATGTGAAGGGAGTTTTTTTTTACTTTATCCGAAAACATAACATTGACCATGTAATCAGGGATATCTTGGTTTGGGCTTGAGAGATAAAATTTTAAACAGCAAGCCTGCAACATAAACTGGAGGTGTGGTGTTTGAAAGAAGTGGGAATTTAGGAGATGGGAGGGGTCTATTGAAAGAGGCTATTGAGTTGTGTTATGGTAACTGTTGGTTTTGGAGCTTGACCTTTATGAATTGTCATGTGTTTTTTCCTCCGTCTCCGTATTTTCGCAAAACTTTACCCTTTTTCTTTTATGGCCCAGCATACAGTGCCCCAACTCTAAAACCTGACTGACACTTCTCTGGGCTGCATCTGGGCACGAGCACAAAGGTCACTCCGAGACATTCCTGTTGCTATTTCTTTTATACTTGTAAGCAGTATGTTTAAGTTTGTTTTTCGTTTCGAGTTGAATTAAGCAAAACCTTGCTTGACACACGATGTTGAGATTTGGGAGGTGTGCCCGTCGAGTCCTGTGCGAGCCTCCGCCCATGGCTTTATACAATAGACTGTTGGTCTTGACTTAAAGGTCCCATGACATGGTGCTCTTTGGATGCTTTTATATAGGCCTTAGTGGTCCCCTAATACTGTATCTGAAGTCTCTTTTCCGAAATTCAGCCTTGGTGCAGAATTACAGCCACTAGAGCCAGTCCTACAATGAGCTTTCCTTAGGATGTGCCATTTCTGTGTCTGTAGCTATTGAGGAGGAGAGAGGGGGGGCAAGGTGGAGGGTGGGGGTGTGGCTTTGACCAACTGCCACTGTGCTCATTTGAAAGCTATGATGTCTCTCTCTCATGGGTGGGCCAAATTCTCTGGGCGGGCAAAGCAGAGAAAGGGGAGGTAACCTTGCTCCTTATGATCTCATAAGGAGGAGATTCCAGATCGGCCCATCTGAGCTTTCATTTTCTCAAAGGCAGAACAGGATACCCAGGGCTCGGTTTACACCTATCGCCATTTCTAGCCACTGGGGGACCATAGGCAGGGTGGGGGAACGCATATTAATGTTAAAAAAAACCTCATAAAGTGATGGGACCTTTAAAGTTAGGTTCACTGTTCACTGTTTCTCACCAAAATGCAGTGTTACATCCAAGTCTGCTACTGCAAACTGGCAGCAGAATGACACCGACTCATAAAGACATTGCCAGATAGCATTACCAGTGGTTAAATATTTCACGGTGTAACTTAAAACATGACTTCACTGGTGTTAAAGTATGAACTAATTCTGTATATGTCAGAAGCAACTTGCTGACTTAAAACTTGGAAATGTATACTTTTGTAATGTAAACTTTGTTATTTCATAATGCAGTACCCAACTACCCACCATTCTGATTGCTCCCCCTCTCCTCTCTCTCCAGAGTGCTGCTGGCAGAGGAGATGCTGGAGGCCGAGCAGTTGTCCTTCTCATTCACTTCCTCATTCTGTCGTTCTTTGTCGCTCAGGATGCCGCTATCCTCCTCCGCCTCCTCTTTCTCCTTCTTCGGTTCCTGCTCACACTCCTCGTCTTCCTCCTCCCTGTCTGCCGCTGCTTCCTCCTGTACTTCCTCCGGCACTTCCTCCTCTTTTTGTTCTTCCTCCTCTTCAGCGGTGGCCTCTTTTTCCTCTGTTTCTAGACTGGCACTGGAGTCATCGGCCTCTCCTGTCACCAAAAGCATCAGTGTTACTTTATTCTCTAAGATGCCCATTTACTATCTGCAATGAAATACAGTTTGGCATGTGACATGGCTGTCTTTGATTTCTGCACATGGGACACCCCCATATCGACACAAATTCACACGTACTTAATAAGACAAACAAAAACACACACCCATACACTAATGTAAACAGTACGGCAGGTAACAGAAAGCCAGGTTGTTGCAGGACCAGGATATGAACAGGAAATGAAGAATTAAGTTCCTGTTTATGTCACACATACAAACACGCAACTCCACAGTACAGTCCAGGCAGTGATGCAGGCGGGGTTAGAATAACAGGACACGGTGAGGCCTCATATACTCGCCTAAGTGAGCTACAGTACCTCCGCTCGTGGCTGTGCATGCACTCAGTCCCAAAACAAGGCTTTTTTCTTACACAAGATGTTTTGGCATTACACGTTCAAAAAGGTCTTTCAAAAACCCATTTGACCCTTTCACCCATATCCTCTCTGTGTTTTTTTTTTCCTTCTACCCCCCTGATGGTGTCCCCTCCTCTCCCTCAGTATATTTTCCCCCAATTCATCTCCCTTCTCCTTCTTTTGCTCACGCCAGCATGCTAATGTGAACGGCAGGCTGCAACCTGAAACAATTTAGGGTTAAGAATGATTGCTTTGGGGAGCACTCTTGGGACTTGAACTCACAACCTTTTGGTTTTAATTATAAGTCCCTAAAGTATTAACCAGTCAGAGTCATACAACTACTCCGAAAGCTTTAACACACCTAACCATAAAGTTCTAATCCTTTAAAGACAAACTCAAATTCTTTCAACAATAACTATTGAATGTATTTATATATATAAAGGAAACAATGCATGTATGCAATCCAGGGTTTTATGCAATTTTATTTCATCGATATTAGCCCTGACAGAAATCGTTCATCCAAATACTTTTACAAAACAATCTATGGTCATTTTCATTTGACAGCAGATCAGTTTAAAATATCACATGAAATAATGGAACAAAACCACGAGAGGCTGCAAAACTCCAACTCTTCAGTAAGTTAAGCAAATTGGTTTCCTGTGCCCTGCAGTGTCTACTGCTGTTTACTCAGATGACTTACAGTGTGCGCAGCATGAAATCAGATTGCGGTTTAAATTATAATTGGCTGACTTCCTTTTTAAACAGGAGTTTGTTTGGCATCACTGTAAATAGATACACCAGTTACACCTCTACTGATGTATTTTTGCAAAGTAGCTACTCACGGAGTGTTTGTTTTACTGTTACCACGGTAACCACAAATGTCGCAAAATCAACCCTGACTGAAAGGATTCTGACTTTAAATTGTGTTAAATTCAATCTTCTACCACCATTATTAATTATAAGACCAAAAAATGTTTCCCAGTTAACCCCATTCAATTCATTTTATTTTTTTTTAAATAGTGGTAGTAGTGCTAACAGTATTAACAGGAGAAACTGTCGTAATCCTAGTAGTATAAGCCATAGTAATACTGAATACACGAAACATAATAGATGGCATTTGGCTACAGTATTGTAATTAAATCATCTACACCAACAGGAGATGTTGTTAAATTTTACAAGACTATGTTTAGTTGACTTGATGTCAGTTTTGCGCCTCGTCGCCTAAGCATTTTTGACTTGTTAATAACTCACATCCCCACAGAGACACCATGTTATTAGTAAATACTGTGCGTAGTGTGTCGACATGTGACAGCTACTCCATCATACAGTATTCTCAGTTGTCCTACCAGTCTCGGAGGGTGTGTAGGCGGTGGCGGGGGTCCCGGCTTCGAGGTCGGCCTCTGCGTCCTCCTGGGAGGCGAAGGAGGACGGGGTGCTGCTGCGCGATGACGAGGGCCAGGCCTCCGCGGGTTCAAAGTTCAGGTTGAGGTCAGGGCGAGTCCTCGACACCCGGACGTGCTCCCTCTCGTACTCCTCCGCCGCCAGACGCTCCACGTTCTTATACCTGAGAGAGAGGGAGAGAGGATCAGAGGAGGCAGGAAGCAAAAATAGAGTCAGAGTCATAGAGACAATGCACCTTCTGTCTTGCCTTTCTCAGCACTGCTGCTCTCAGTTTTGGTCTTTGCCAAATTGCCCTCTACTAAACCACGCTGACGATTTACTTGAATTCATCAGAAACTTCCAACCTTCTACATATGTTTCCTTTAAAAACACTCATGCCACCTCTTCACTCTATAAGCCCACTTCACTCCTCTACCTTGCCCCATTTGTCGCCGACAAAGCATTCACAAACGCATTCATCACTCGATTCCTGCAGTCAAGAGTTCCACCATCCTGCTGTCCTCTCCTCTCCTCTCCTGTCTAGCTAAATGCTCAGTTATAGCCAGCAGTCCAAATATGCAACCAGAGGGAGTTTGGAAAAGAAGAGACTGTGTTAGGGAGGAGGGTGGAGAGGAAAGGAGAGCGACAGGAGAGTGGGAGAGATGGGGAGAAGGTAATGTTAGTTTGGCTGCTGAAAGGCCAAACATCAGACGTGAATCAGAGTAAACCTGTTCAAGATGTGCCTCGATCAGCTCTCCTGCCTTGTATTTTTCCCTTCTCTTCCTGTCCTCTCTCTTTCACCCCATACCAAAACTTTACCACTCAACTTGCCAGCCAGAACCGAGATTTAAAGCACTAAGTCTCTCTCTCCCTCTCTCTCTCTCTCTCTCTCTCTCTCTCTCTAACCCCTCCTGTTTCCCACCATACCATGAATGTGTGGAGCTTCTGTTCCGAGTTCATTAGCATCAGGCCACTTCAGACGTCTGAAGAAACTGGATAACAATACGTGTGTGTGTGTTAGTGTGTGTGTGTGTATGTGTGTGTGCATGTGATTAAGAATAATAAAGAGGGAGTGAGTCAGCTGCGTGTTGTATGCTTCAACTTGAACCAAAAAACCTTCAATATGCTGTATGTCTTAAAACACTTAGAAAACAAAAAGGAGTTCAGCGATTGGCACATGTGCGCTAACGTGGAGGGGGCGGGATTTCTGACTTATACTGCAGCCTACCACCAGGGGGCGATCGGGATGTTTTGGCTTCGCTTAAACAGTCTATGCATCAACCCCTGATTTAGACCAAGAGTCCACAGCCATGCTAGCGGCTCTGTGAGGCTATATGTACGGTAAAGGTGCTGTGAGCTAAATGCAAGGCGATATGGCAAAAATCTAATATTACGATATTTTTGACAACATACCTCAATGTCGATATTGTGGCGATATTGTGTAGTTTAGTGTGACTATTGATGCTTTCACAAAATATTAACACAATGAGTTTTGATAAATAATCACCAATAATGTGGATACAATGACTAAGTGGGTAAAGGCAAATAATAGAAAAGCTAGAACAGTAAGTTCAGAAAATGACATCACTCTACTGTAATGCAGCCTCTAAAACCAGGAAAAGACCACTGTCATATCACGATATTACGATATCCAAAATCTAAATCAATATCTAGTGTCATATATCGATGTCGATATAATATCGATATATTGCCCAGCTCTAGTACTAACTACAACATCAGCATGCTAACATGTGTAGCAGGTGTGATGTTTACCATGCTCACCATCTTAGTTTGGTGTGTTAGCATGATAACATTTGCTAATTAGCACTTTACAACTAGCAACTAAGCAATTAGCAACACATAGTACGAATGAGGCTGATGGGAATAATAGATTTGCAGGTATTTGATCATAAGCCAAAGTTCCAGGGAGGAAAAAAAATAAGTTCAGTGGCTTTAACAAACCAAAAATATTTGCGACATGCTTCAGGAATCCAGTTTTAGTCCAACTCTTGTATGTACGCCATTAACGATGTTCTTTGGACTCAGTTGTCTGTCATTTAGGCCATCATATTTCATGCAATTCCTTTCTGTCCAGGTGTTACAGTGCTGTATCTTGTCAGACAGATGCGTACCTCAGGGAGGTGAGCTGGGGGGAAAAAACTCATATTTTCCTAATAACCGTGAAATACACCATAAATACATCAACCTCTCCAGTGGATACATCTCCCACATGCTCACTCAGCAGCTCTTCTCCTTTTCTGTCTTAAATATCTGTCCACCTCTGTCTGTCTTGTGCTTGAGTTCTCCGCAAGTTGCTGAATCAAACTCAAGTCTTGCTTTTGCTCTATCGCCCTTCATTTCTTTCAGCTCTGAAACTCTGTATTATTGTATAAACGGTGCTTTAAATTGAGGCTGAAAGAGGTCTGAGCCTACGGGAAAAGCTACAGCACTTGGCACAATACATAAAGCTATTGTTTTCTAATTGTTTTCAGGTTAAAAAGGTTGAACTGGACCACTAGGTATATACAGTATATGGCTGCATCGAGTATGATCAGTTCAGAATCTGATCGTGACCTCACAATACCCTCTTGAGTAAATCTCTTGTTTCCTGTGATTCCCATTCGCACAAAAACATAGATTTATTAGCCTCATGAAAATTCTTTGTGTGCCTTTAAACGTACGTGTGCTTGAGTAAAATGTGTGTCTGTGTATGTGCACGTGCCCTGAGTGTGAAAAAAGCTTGACCAATCCTGAAATCTGTTTTTCTCACAGCAATGCAGCCAAAACAATTAAGCCGTTGGCAGAGCGCGGCACTTAAAACACGGCTCCTTAAGAAAAGAGAAAACAGGCAGACAGACCAAAGAGAACCGGTCCGTCCCCCACTCTCTAACCTTTTTAACCTGAAAACAATTACTGAGCTTCCCAAACCACAGGCTGAAACATATTCCCTGCGGGTTCAGCTGCTCTGTGCGTGTGTGTTGTTTTGATTTAGTGCACACCCTTACCTCTCCTCCCGCGCAAGCCTGGCCTCTTCCATTTTATCCACATAGTCGCGGCTGTGAGAGACACACAGACAGAACATTTTAAAAAACAAATAATCTTACCCTACACCAGTGTGGGCCTCTGTAGACCTGCCAGTGTGAATATGAAATATTTGCACATCATGCGTGCAAACAGTAAAGGTATTGGTGCAACCCATAATTCCATATTTTCTTCTTATCATTTTGTACTGTAAAATCATCCTTACCATACACTTAATCGTTTTCTAAATATATCATATTCAGATATTTTCATTTATATATTTTTGCACTAGCAATTTACATTTTACATTTTTTTTATTTGTACAAATATCAAAGTGTAAAAATGACAAGTTGTGGTGGAGGCTTATTTGCAGGACTGTTTCTTGGCGGAGTGCAGTGACTTCCGGGAATTGATTTCTAGGTTATCTATATTCTAATCTCAAAATGCATACTGTAGGGCTGGGCTCTTTAAAAGCCAGCGATGCCTCACCTGTGCTTGTTCCTCTCCTCTCTCTCTATCCTCTGCAGTCTCTCCTCTCTCTCCACACGGCGGCGCTCTCGCTCGGCCGCCAGAGATTCCTGGTGTTGTCGGTAAGAGGAGGACAGAAGACCTCCCAAAGCAGGCCTGAAGGAGAGAGAGAGAGAGAGAGAGAGAGAGAGAGAGATAAGTTTGATTACACCACTGCACAGTGCTGTGATTCTCAAGCAACATTTGAGATTTGTAAATCGCTCTACATCAACACTGTGATATTAACCATGTACAAAGGATTTTGATGATGTTCCTTAATAAATGCATCATCTGCTAGTTTTTCCTGAACTATTTTAATCTGCTGCACCATTGTGATGCAAGATGACGGTAAACAGCTAAATATGTTCGTGAACATAACCCATAACACATTCTCCTTGCATAAACAAAACTTCTATATGTGTAAGTATGTATGTAAGCAACACGCCATAAACTATGTTTTAATGACTGTATTCTCCATGGAGGTAACAGGAGCAGCTTCGTAACTGGGGAACCAGAGAGCTGAGATCACGTCATCACCATTAATGCACCACATGGCTGCACACAGTCCACACTTGTTACAGTGTCGGCTTTTTGAACACATGAATATGTACTTGTATGTGAACATGTTTACAGTACACAAGTGTGTATTTTAAGAATGTTTTCGTGTGCGTGTGCAGGCACATTGGTGCAGTCCTCTCACCTGGAGCTGGTGGGCGTACTCGGGGTGCTGTGAGAGGAGTTGGACAGGAGACCTCCATTCCTGGGTGAGAGAAAGGGGTGAGAAAATGGGTGACAGTGAGTGACCTCTCCAGTCACCCAGTTACACGACACCACATCAACCAGTGCCAAAGCTGGTGGCGAGGTACGAATGTGACACCTTGTTACATAACAAGTATGCTATTGGAGCAACACCAGAGTGAACCTAATTCATCACGGCTGTGGTGTTTATTCCCTTATGTTTCTGGAAAATCCAGACCGGGTGTCTCTCCTCGCTTACCTCATCTGAAAAGACACTTATTATCAATATATTTACCTTGACGAGTCATTTAGCAAGTGTTAGCAGGCAACAATTTTCTTTTTTAAGCTATTGGTATGTACGTTTTTGGTATAACACACAAAATAACAGAGGTAAAATATAGTAAATATGCACTATCTACCATAACAGGCTATATATAGGTATGGTATACTTCATATGGAATACAGTTCTATCCAACAAGAAAGAATTCTTACGCAGCAATACAGTGAATGGAGAAAGTAGAGCTGAGAAAATGCATCTTTCCACTAAAGGAATCATACTAAGAAGCAAGGAGAGACTATACAGATATACTAGTGCTGCTGTTCTTGAAAAGAAGGGAAAAGCTGTGGCTCTGGGAAACATAGTGCAGACAAGTGCAGACTATCCACGCATTGACAGATTTAAGAACAAGAGATGTGAAAGAACAAATAGGTGATAATAAGAGAGTTGACAGGCTGAAGGTGAAAAGCCGTGCAGTCAAAGAAGTGAAAAGAACTGGTGAAAAGTGGGAGGTGATGAATAACAAAAAGTGGTGCAAGGAGACCCAGGCTGGTGTGAGGATAAAAGCCCAAAACGGAAGTGGAAATTGAAAAAGGAAAAGTGGAACGCTGAAGAGCGGCAAGGAAAGCTTTCTGTGCTTCTTGCACTCATGGGAGATTGAGTTGTGTTTGTCCGTCTGACCTGGGAGATGTCGTTTTGGGTGACTCCTCACTGGGTTTGGGCGGAGCCGGGGGCGACGGCTCCTCATCGAGGTCATAGGAGAAGAGGTGGAAGGGTGAGTGGGGCATGTAGGGCAGGTGCTCGGGGGAGAGACGGGAGCTGCCGCGTGATGGCGGGCTGACCTCCTTGGTCGCCGGGACAGTGACGATGGACCTCTTCCTTGCCAGCAGCGTGGCCAGAAGGGAGGGTGGGGCTGGGGGGCTGAGAGGGGAGGAGACGGGAGGAGAGAAGGTTGGGGTAGAGGGGGAGTGGAGGGTGGGTGGTGGAGGTGGTTCAGGTCGATTCCTCTGCTCCGACTCTTTTACGTTCTCCTTTCTGGAAGTGATGGTGATGGACTGGACGGTTGTTCGGCGAACTATAGTTGGAAGATGTCTGGCCGGGCTAGGAACAGAGGAATGGATTGAGAGGAATAAAAGGATGAAACGGCGCAAATGAAAGAGAAGTTGTACAATATGCACCCCACTGGAGGCGTAACCAAGTACATAGGCCACAAGGAGATCAAACCAACCAGATTTACAACTGAAAACAGCGACAAAAGAGACATGTAATAGCTTTGTGGCTTTATATATAGACACCTTAGCTATTTCCATGTTACCACTATGTCCTAAAATACCTGAGGGTGGTCAGTTTAGACACTGTATCAGCCCCCTCCTGCTCATCTGAATCAGACTCAGTCACTGGAGTCTCCTCTTCCTCCTCATCCTCTATCCCATCCTCACATTCCTCCTCTCTGTAGAGGCGGGGAGGGAGGGGATGGTGGAATATTTAAGGGTAGGATTGAGGGAGAGAAGACGCAATACATATATGATAAGCATGCACATGGAAATCACCACTGAAGAAAATAAAGAGATGGAACAGAGGAAAAGGATGAAGATGATGAGATTGATGTGGAAATAATGCTTACAGCTGCACTATCAAACCAAGCAAACATTAAAGACGCTCAAAGACAACAAACAAGGACAGGACAGTCATAAAACTGAGATAAAGTGATAGAAAAACAAATGGATTAGGACGAGAGAACACAACACTGAAAGCGGGGAAAAAGGGTGATGAATGTTTACCATTACACACACACACACACTCCATGCCTCCAGTTAGGAAGTTTGACATGCACACATAGACCAAAAATGATGACAAGGAAGAGGGAAAGGAATGCTAAGAGGAGAATAAGCCATGGCTGAAGAGCTGACTTGAGATCAGTGTCACCAAACAGTTTTGTCTAGTGAAACCAGATGAGCCTTGTTGCCGAATCAACGTGTGCTGCCAGGTGTCGTTCCACAAGACTTGAGCCATGTGTGTGTGTGTGTGTGTGTGTGTGTGTGTGTGTGTGTGTGTGTGTGTGTGTGTGTGTGTGTGTGACGAATGGGACGGCCAATAAAATGTGTTTTTTTTTCCTGTGTGTGCATGCATAATATGAAGCAGTCTCTGACAAAAACAACTTTCACCCATCACTTAATTCAATAAACCACTATGCAAGTGGGTCATACAACTACCGGTATGTACGCTTTAAAGCTACGTTGTGTAAGAATTTCTCCCATCTAGCGGTGAAATTGTATATGACAACCAACTGAATATTACTTTCTAGCCCCTCCCATTCCGAGCGCGTTTTAACTCCTACGGTGGCCGTTACTATTCCAAGAAGTACGACTTTGTCTGTGAGTGTTCCTTCCAGTGTAATAATAGCTTTACGTTTTCGTTATTTTGGTACCATTTCATTGCTAACATCAGCTATCAGGTTCCCAAATGAATGCAAGCTAATGTTAGTAAAGTATCAGCGCGATCCTCCATCTTCAACAGGCTTTCAAATCTGCCGGCAGATCGAGTAATCTCCCCCTGGCATTCGTCACGGTGCCACGGAGTGTAAAAGCGCAAAAGGTGGAGGTATGTCCCTCTTTGGCTAATGTATTTTAAAGATGGAGGCGCTACATGGCGGCCGTCATTGGAGCGACTCGCTCGTATGTATTCTGAATGATTCTGAATGGCAGATTCTGCGCTTACGAGAATACTTTGATTAGTTGGTGGAAGTAATTACACATGAATGAGCACGTATTTGTGAAAAAACAAAGGGTTTTTTGCTGAGAATCAACTCAAAACATTACACAATGGAGCTTTAAGATACAAATGTGTCCTAGAATGCACCCTTACATACAACCGCCATTTTAATACTAGTGTAAGCATGGGACATAATCATGTTACGCCCTGACAGGATAAAGAGATGAAGGGAGGAGGCCATAGAGAGGAAATATTTACCTGTGGTAAACAGCTACAGTACAGCCGGCACAAAAAATTCCCCTTTTTGTGCATACACACACAGCGCTGAAATAACGTGTAAGCTCAAACCCTGAAGGCTCGTGCAGCTGCTGAGAACTTTTTTTTATTTCTTTAAGTGGAGCACAAGTCTGCACCAGTGTAGATTAAAAACCCCACTGAGAGTGCTTTATGTGACATGAGACACACTGGGAGCTGTGAACGGCATGGAGGTGAGGAGCAGCGGTAGGAAAGCATGGGCAGAGGGCCACAGAGATCAGCAGGTCAGGTTTTTGAGAGACCTTTTGAACTTACATGGATGGGAGGAAACCTGACAGTGCTCTGGAGCAGAAAGTGTTGGTACAAGACGGTCAGAACTTGTCCATTAGGCTCAGTTAAGACATGTGCGTGACTAAATATTTGGCACCAATCATTCATACCTGCTAATAAAACCAACCCCTTTAGGACACATTTTTTTGAATCAACATGAAACTTGTTAACTCTGACACTCCTTCATCTTCCTCCTCCTCTCACCTGTCACTCATGTCCCCAGGTCTCTGTCCATTGAAAGGCTGGAAGCCGTCTCTCTGTGGGGACGCGGGGCTGCAGGGGGACGCCTGACCGGATCGCCCAAGAGAGGCCCTGCGGCTCCGCCTTCTCTCCAGCCCACGCTTTTTGTCCCCGCCCCCAAGGCTGACTCGTCGGCGGTCCCGGCGTCCCGTTGGTGGAGGCTGGCTGTCATCGTCACCGTCTTCATGCCGCAGGGTCATCTGGGGGAAAAGTTGATTGGGTGTGAAGTGGGAGCGGTGACAGGTGCTTTACACAGGGCAATTTAGTATAAAGCAAATGTACTATAAATACTGTATGGAGTGTCAATAACTAGCTGAAATCTGATCCTTAATAAAAGCCAAGTATCAGCTTGCAATATTTTCCTTGTGATTTTATGACTTTTTGTGTCTCGAACCTCATAGATGTTGAGCTGCTCAACCAAGTCCAGATCGGTGCCTTTCCGGCCCAGATGTCTTTGGGACACTGTCTCTATGTCCTGTTCCTCCAGGCAATCCAGCATATCGTAGAATGAGTCCTGATCAGGCAGTGCAGCAAGCGTCTGCAAAAAGAAAAGATGTAACTGAGGTTTAAAATCTTTTCAATTTAAACATTTTGGTAGCTAAAGTCGTTGGTAGCATATTTAGTTATCTATTTTGGCTGGGGGAGAAATTCCTGAGACACCACTATTAAAACCTGTTAAAAATGTTATGGGAAAGCCTTTGATATCTTGTGCATAACTCAAGAATTCAAAAACAAAAAAAATTAAATGAATGAAGTACCAGTGGTAATAGTAGAGTTATATGTTCTTGTATCCAGTTATGAGAAAGTGAATGATATAACGCACATAAACAGTCAGTATATAGACACTACAGATATGCAGACCTTATTAATGAGGGTCATGGCGTAGACCAGCAGCTCTGTGTCCACTCCATCCTTCTCATTCAAGATCTCCATAGTATTGGACCACGGCTTACATCCTGGAAATCAGTCCATGACGAATAAAAACATGAATTACTTTGTCAATCTCTAACATAATATAATATAATATTAATGGACAAAGCATCTGGTTCGGCTAAGTGCTGCAAATGCGGAAGTCTATGAGAAAGTGACCCACTTCTCACTTGATTTATGACCTCAGTAAACATTTTCATAATGAGTTTATGGTCTCAATCGCTAGTTTTAAGTCTTCTGCAACACAGAATGATGTAAAATTATGGTCTCGTTGATTTTTAAATCTGCAAAAAAGCAGGGGTTGTTTTAGGGCGTGGCTACAATGTGATTGCGAGTGAAAGTGTGTAACGTAAAGTGTAAGGGCTCCTCCCTCAATCCTCCCTATCGTCTAAAATCGTCACATCCGCAACCAGGATGTCTGCGCCCATAACGGCAAACTCATAGCAGACTCATAGCAGATCGCCACAAACTAATGGGTGACATCACACATGCGCTGTCCATTAATATTAACAGTCTATGCTCTCTACCCAACCACCCCTCCATAAATGTCAACCTGGGCCAGTAACCAGTAACAGTAAATAGCACAGGCTAACAGAATAATGAATGGCAAGTTCCTCAGCAGCTGGTGGCATGTTGACTTGTTTATACCTCTCTTGGTGTCCACAGCAGTGATAGCTTCTATCAGCAGCGGGCCGTTGGACTCGGAGTACTCCACAAACACCAACAGCAGCTTTAGAGTTGTTTTCACCACCAGACGGAACTAGAGAGGGGGGGGGAATACAAGGTTAGAAACTCACACAGAGACAAGAAAGAATACAAACAATGGAAATATTATGTCATTATGTTGGAAATATCTTTAAATCATTCTAATATTATTTTATAACAGTATTTCTGGAATTCACATGATGCAGATTTAGCAGAATTGGCATTAAGGAATTTCATATACACCTTCTTTATTTATTTGTGTACTGTATGTGTATATCTATAAATAATATATGTCTCTGAGTTCCTCTACATTATAGCCCATGTTATGTATGTTTTTGTTTAGACGGCTCAATGTAGAGGATTTAATTATAGGTAAAGATAGGAGAGCATTTGTTGTATATTGACGCTACCTAGCAGAGTTTCAGCAGCAGGGCCACACCACAAATACGCCTCTTCCAGTATTCCTATAAATACCCACCTAACCCTCTCCTCTCATTCGCTCCCGCATTCTGCACCCCTCCCTCCCACCCACTTTCTGTTCCTCTACTTTCTCCTCTTCTTTAGGTCCTAGGGGGGTCCGTTGTGCCCGGGTGCTACGGCAGATTCCGTACCAAAGCCTCCCCAAACGCAGTCAACATCAAGTCAACTAATGACTACAAGCGACTTTACGTCTCGCATTCCAATTCTCTTTCATTATTAAATTGTTCAAAACTCATCTGGTTGATGGTGTGGTCCTTGCTCGTGAATGTGCTATTATATGTCCATATAGAAAATAAATCTAATTAAAGATTCCTTTTTAATTATTATTTACTAAAGAAACAACAATACAATGACGGCATTTAGGCACTGGTACTCTCAGTGCAAAGCAGAAATCTACCTTCAACAATTGTACCACAAAGCTAACAAAAGACACCACCCTCAGTTCAGGACACAGAATACAATCAGTAGCAGATGTGTTTCTTTGTTTCTGGGTATAAATCTAAAAATAAGTGTGTGTGTGTGTGTGTGTGTGTGTGTGTGTGTGTGTGTGTGTGTGTGTGTGTGTGTGTGTGTGTGTGTGTGTGTGTGTGTGTGTGTGTGTGTGGAGGTTGTTTTTTTTCTACAGTATGTTTTTTTTGTATGTACAGTATTCTCAGCTATACCTTCGAGCCAACAAGAGTGTACAGCCACTGGATTGTCTCAGGGTGTCCAATGACCCCGTTCATCCCGTCTACATACAGCATGATCTGCCCCAGAGCTAAGAAAGGGGATGAGAAGGAAACAAAAAGTTAGAGAGACAGGACAGATAGAGGAAGTGATTCAACACTTGCTGTAAACAAACCAAGCACACCAAATGGCAACTGTTTGCAGCACACAGGCCCATCAGTGGCTATATATATATATATATATATATAACAGGGAAAGGGAGTTTCCTTCCCTATGCTTTCGGGTCATTATGACAAACAAAAACACAAAGAGCAGAACATTAAAATGACTCCAGCCTAACTGGTATTGTTTCTTAAAGTATTTCCCATTTTATATGTAAAGTAGTTGACATGTGTTTCTTTTAAAAACGGTGGATTAAATAAATAAAAAGCATTAAGTGTGAGGGTAAAGCAGTATCAGCATGTCACCCTTTCCTTTTAGAGGAAAAGCAGCAGCTGTTGTGTCCCACTCCCTCCCTGCTGTATGTCAAAGCACAGGATGGATTAATTACATCCAAACTCTCAAAGTGAAAGTGAAAGAGACATCTTATATTTCCCACATGCAGAATATAAGTTCTTGTGACAAGTGAACAGAGCTTACATACGCTGTGATCAAGAGAAGAAGAGAGCAACTTGTATCTTCAACAAAGTATTTAGACTCCAATTTTAAAACTTCTTGGACAAATCATTATGTCAAGAAAAGATGTAGGAAAAGAGCAGATACTGTTGATGACTCTCATTTCAGCACCATCATCGTGAAAGGACAGGCTCATGTGAAGGAACTTTTCATCAACGAGGAAGAATTTTTGTGACTACGACTTCACTATTCTCTCTGATTCGTCTCAGTGTATGAGAGGTGGAACGGGGTCAGCAAGTGCATTACGAAGATTTATTATCACTCTGTTCGAAAATAATACTGGCACCATAAGCAGAATGCCATGACTGATTCAATATCTCCACAAATATAAACTCAACGGTAAAAGTCACCTTCTGCCTCTGGGAACAGTATTATTTCCAGGTGAAGCCGTCATGTGGAGCTATTTTTTCATGCTCCACTGTGATCGGCACAGCTGTTTCAAAGCTTTGATACAACTAATGAGACTGTCTGAGAGGACAATGATTCATCACAGCACTTAGCCTTCCCTTGCCCGTGGAGCACCTGTGTTCTGTAATATTTCCATCGCTTTATTTGGTGAAAGTGCTCCCAGATAAGCCTAAAACAATCTTTCAGAGATAATGTGCTTGTTTAATTCATACATCACACATTCTTCAATTGGTTGACATGCAATAGCACAGCAAAAAATATGGTGTTATTCTGATTGTGCCTATATACCCAGTGACGGTGTCTCTCATACAGCCATCTAAAGGCACCATGAATCAGTTCCATCTGCAGTCTTTAATAGAAGTGATGCACATTGTCAAGCCACAAATATTCCGCTAGGTAAAGTTTGTACAACCAGCAGTGCTAGCCATGGGGTCACACCAACCGCAATGTTAAATCAGGCCAGGGGCCCCCCTGCCCCTAACCTACTTACTACCTCCCTACTTCCGGCGTCCATGCTCGGATCGCACCAATCTTCAAACTCGCCCTTCATTTTGATCTCAATTACACACCTGTAAAGTTTGATGACCACATCTTGCACGGTTGTGACGCTACCATGGGGAAAAATCTGTCCGCAGAGTAGACAGACAAAAGGAAATGTAAACACCTGGCAAAGTGCTCATATCAACCTCTGTGGTACAGGACCACATTTTCCATGACACACACTGATACCCCTTTTCCACCAACAAGAACCAGGTGCTGGTTCAGAGCTGGAGCTAGTGCCGGTTCAGAGTTGGTTCGACTGACGAGCCTCCAAAGAACCGGTTTGCTTTTCCACAGGCTAAAGAGCCAGCACAGAGCCAGGTCTTACGTCACTGTATACGTCTCATCTTTCCCAGCAACGTTAGCGCGGCGGCGCCAAACACAAACACACCATCAACAATGGCGGACGTTGCTTTGCTATTGATGTTTATGGCTTTGCGGACCTACATCGGCATCCAAACTCGGTGGATCCCAACGTGTTCGCGAGTGCAAGAAAGCAGCTCCTCTGACCACTGCTGTTGTTGTTTAATTGTGTCCATCGTGTTTATCTGCTAATTTAAAAATGCCGGTCACAAGTTTCTGTTTGTCTTGTTGGTCACGGTAACCCCGCCCCAGCTGCTGACGTAAGCGGTTCTTACTTCTGGCCCAGCAATGATTTGGTGCTACTTAAGAACCACTTTTACTGGTTCGGAGCTGGTGCTTTGGTGGTCGAAAAAATAAAGAACCGATTTGAAACTAGGCTCTGGCTCCGAAACAGCACCAGCTCTGCCTTGGTGGAAAAGGGGTACCAGACTCTCAAGGTGACTGACCAGAATGTAGTGAGATACAGAGCGAAGTTTGAAAGAAAACTGACGGTTGGCTGACACAGACCACAGAGGTGTCATGTGCTGTGTACGAGGGTAAAGCACTATCAGCTTGTCACCCTTTCCTTTTAGAGGGAAAGCAGCAGCTGTTGTGTCCCAGTCTCTCCCTGCTGTATGTCAAAGCACAGGACGGATTAATTACATCCAAACTCTCAAAGTGAAAGTGAAAAAGACATCTTATATTTACCACATGCAGAATATAAGTTCTTGTGACAAGTGAACAGAGCTTACATACGCTGTGATCAAGAGAAGAAGAGAGCAACTTGTATCCTCTTCGACCATGTATTTGGACTCAAATTTGAAAATTGAAGTTTTGTCTTCACTTCTTGGACAACTCGTTAAACCCTATAACGAGAAAGGACGTACGACATCAGCAAATATTTTGTCTGTTGATGACTTTCATCTGTACAACCTCCTTGGAAAAAGACAGGCTCATGTGAGGGAATTTTTCATTGATGAGAAAGAATTTTTTGACCCCAAGTATGACTATGACTTCACTAATCTCTCTGATTGGTCTCAGTGTATGAGAGGTGATGAGCCTTATGAGCGGCCAAAAGGCTGGTATCGCATGGCCTTAAAAGTCAAAGGTAAATATTCAGACGGAAACACCTGGCTGGGCACAAAAGGATGGAGGAGTCACTCTGTAGCTGGAGAATGGCCTGTTTCCTACCATGGAACAAGCTTAGATGGAGCCAAAGGCATCATCAGGAGTCACTACAAGGCAGGAGACAGAGACAAGTATGGGAGAGGAATCTACTCAACACCAGACATACACGTTGCTGAGAGAGAGGAGTATGCCAAGACCTTCACATCGAAGACGACAGGGAAAAGTTACAAAGTGATCCTGCAAAATCGAATCAACCCTGAGAAGAGAGTGATTTGCCAACGATCTGATTATTGGCTCATTCCTGTTGATGAAGAAGTGTCTACCGAGGAGGAGAAACCGATAGTGGAGAGCTCGATTCGACCTTACGGCATTCTGATTAAGGAATTAAATGACGATGATGACGATGATGTTGACGATGATGATGACAACTTTTACTTTATTACTGTTGGTAGGTACTTGAAGAACTACCAGCCATGATTATAAAATATTTCTAAGATCCTGTGTTTAAGAAACTTCAAGAAAATCATTATGAGGATTCATTGTTTCAAAGCATCAGTGCTCTGATGATTAATTGTTATTTTTACTAGATATAAATAAAGAATTGTAAATTATTGTCCCTTCAATGTTTTATGGGTGCAGGGGTGTTTGGGGATTTCCTACAGAGACTCTTACAGGTTTTACAGACCACAAAGGGACAAAAGACTAAAATCAAGCAGGTAATTGAATTAATATGGAAATTAAAAATAGTTTGTTTTAAGCCTGAGTACTAGTGTATCCACTGTATTTTGTATGACATAAAGAAGCATGTTGTTCATTTAATATGAAGATTAGTTGAGATATGGTTTCCCTCTCACTGGAGTTTGTATTGCTATACTGTATTTCATATTATAGTATATGTAGTTTTATGTTTCATGCATTACCATTGGACTTTAAATGATTCACTTTGTTCTATTTTGGTGTATGGTAAACACTTATATACATTGCAGTATGCCACTCTAAAAAGGTCAGTAAAGTAGAGAGCAAAATACAGTAAACAGGACGGGAGTGTGCAAGAAAGACTTCTGAGCTGCACTTCCGATAAGAAGTTGTTTTTCCCCTTCAATACATTGTTTCATTTTTGTTTTTCTGTTAACAGTCTCAAAGGTTCAGTATTATTATCCGTAGTTATTAATCATATTATCACAAATGTTTATTTATTGGTTCTGTTATTATTATTTGTATTATTAATTGTGATTATTAGTAACTCTCACACACACACACACACACACACACACACACACACACACACACACACACACACACACACACACACACACACACACACACACACACACACACATAACTACATTCTGTTACATTTGTTTTTTGCAACCTTTGCTAATGGTTATCATCTGTTGCAGTCAGGTGTTGAGGATTATTACAGAGCAGTATTGTATGTATGTTTCTTTTCTTGTTTTCATTATTTAGCTTAACAATGTTCTAAATATATTTTATATTAATATTATATTAGATTCAAACTGTGAGTCATAATGAAAGTGAAAGAATTCTCCTATCAGGTTTTACCACGTGTTGAATCAAACTTTCAGTGCAGAGAGAGAGCTCAGCACACACACATCGTGAACAAGACAGGAAGAGAGAAACTTTGATTCATCCTCTTCGACCATGTATTTGGACTCAAATTTGAAAATTGAAGTTTTGTCTTCACTTCTTGGACAACTCGTTAAACCCTATAACGAGAAAGGACGTACGACATCAGCAAATATTTTGTCTGTTGATGACTTTCATCTGTACAACCTCCTTGGAAAAGGACAGGCTTATATGAAGGGATTTTTCATCGATGAAAAAGAATTTTTTGACCCCGAGTATGACTACGACTTCACTAATCTCTCTGATTCAGCTCAGTGCATGAGAGGTGATGAGCCTTATGAGCGGCCAAAAGGCTGGTATCGCATGGGCTTAAAAGTCAAAGGTAAATATCCAGACGGAAACACCTGGCTGGGCACAAAAGGATGGAGGAGTCATTCTGTACCTGGAGAATGGCCTGTTTCCTACCATGGAACAAGCTTAGATGGAGCCAAAGGCATCATCAGGAGTCACTACACAGCAGGAGACAGAGACATGTATGGGAGAGGAATCTACTCAACACCAGACATACACGTTGCTGACAGAGAGGAGTATGCCAAGACCTTCACATCGAAGACGACAGGGAAAAGTTACAAAGTGATCCTGCAAAATCGAATCAACCCTGAGAAGAGAGTGATTTGCCAACGATCTGATTATTGGCTCATTCCTATTGATGAAGAAGCGTCTTCCAGGAAGGAGAAAAAGATAGTGGAGAGCTCGATTCGACCTTACGGCATTCTGATCAAGGAATTAAATGACGATGATGACAGTGACCAGGATGCTGGTTCACTTGGTGATATTGTTCATTCATTATTTTCTGCAGTAAACTCACTGTTTAGGTAGAGCCAGAGAAAGTGTATTATGGTCTATTGCTCAAGGGCCTTTAAAGAGTGTTATTCTAAATTTATAGTCAGTATGTTATCATACTGTCTTCACAATGTACAATTACATTGACGTTCAATCCATTGTATAAACCAAATAACAAAGCTGTGTTAGGATGGAAGATCAACAACACGGGCACATTATATTTGGAGTTTGTTCCTAACATAAAAGCTTTAGTAAGTAATACAATAATGTAAAGATCTGAAAATGTTTTCTCAATCAGCTTCTTACTGTGAGTGGCCTATGGATCCTACAGGCACAATCCATTTTCTGTTAAAACTACAATCATTGTGTTACTTCACACCAGAGAGCTCTGTATCTGTGCTGTGTCGGTGCTCTTCTTACTACTTGAAGTTCTTGAATTGAAAGAGTGTTAATCTCCTCATAAATAATAACAGGAGATGCTTTGTTATTTTTTTAACTGTTATAGAGAATCACTGATTTAAAAGTTTGTACGTACTTGAAGAACTACCAGCCATGTTTAGAAAATATTTCTAAGATCCTTTTTGATTAAGAAACATTAAGAAAATCAATATGATGATTGATTGTTTCAAAGCATCAGTGCTCTGAGGATTAATTGTTATTTTTATTAGATATAAATAAAGAATTGTAAATTATTGTCCCTTCAGTGTCTTATTGGTGCCAGGGTGTTTGGGGATTTCCTACAGAGACTCTTACAGGTGTTATAACTGGCTGTTTAACTGTCAGCTGACACAGACCACAAAGAGACAAAAGACTAAAATCAAGCAGAAAATTGAATTAATATGGAAATAAATAAAAAAAAAATTTTAAGCCTGAGTACTAGTGTATCCACTGTATTTTGTATCACATAAAGAAGCATGTTGTTCATTTAATATGAACATTAGTTGAGATATGGTTTCCCTCTCACTGGAGTTTATATTGCTATACTGTATTTCATATTATAGTATATATAGTTTTATGTTTCATGCATTACCATTGGACTTTAAATTATTCACTTTGTTCTATTTTGGGGTATGGTAAACACTTATATAGATTGCAGTATGCCACTCTAAAAAGGTCAGTAAGGTAGAGAGCAAATTACAGTAAACAGGACGGACGTGTGCAAGAAAGACAGAGACAGAGCTGCACTTCTGATAACAGCGACCCCCTCCAATACATTGTTTCATTTTAGTTTTTCTGTTACCAATCTCAATAGTTCAGTATTATTATCCATAGGTATTAATCATATTATCACAAATGTTTATTTATTGGTTCTGTTATTATTATTTGTATTATTAATTGTGATTATTAGTAACTCTCACACACACACACACACACACACACACACACACACACACACACACACACACACACACACACACACACACACACACACACATAACTACATTCTGTTACATTTGTTTTTTGCAACCTTTGCTTATCAGCTGTTGCAGTCAGGTGTTGAGGATTATTACAGAGCAGTATTGTATGGATGTTTATTTTCTTTTTCATTATTTAGCTTAACAATGTTCTAAATATATTTTATATTAATATTATATTAGATTCAAACTGTGAGTCATAATGAAAGTGAAAGAATTCTCCTATCAGGTTTTACCACGTGTTGAATCAAACTTTCAGTGCAGAGAGAGAGCTCAGCACACACACATCGTGAACAAGACAGGAAGAGAGAAACTTTGATTCATCCTCTTCGACCATGTATTTGGACTCAAATTTGAAAATTGAAGTTTTGTCTTCATTTCTTGGACAAATCGTTAAACCCTGTAAGGAGAAAAGACGTACGAGATCAGCAAATATTTTGTCTGTTGATGACTTTCATCTGTACAACCTCCTTGGAAAAGGACAGGCTTATGTGAAGGAATTTTTCATCGATGAGAAAGAATTTTTTGACCCCAAGTATGACTATGACTTCACTAATCTCTCTGATTGGTCTCAGTGTATGAGAGGTGATGAGCCTTATGAGCGGCCAAAAGGCTGGTACCGCATGGCCTTAAAAGTCAAAGGTAAATATCCAGACGGAAACACCTGGCTGGGCACAAAAGGATGGAGGAGTCATTCTGTACCTGGAGAATGGCCTGTTTCCTACCATGGAACAAGCTTAGATGGAGCCAAAGGCATCATCTGGAGTCACTACACAGCAGGAGACAGAGACAAGTATGGGAGAGGAATTCTACTCCAACACCAAGGCTTACGCTGCTGACAGAGAGGAGTATGCCAAGACCTTCACATCGAAGACGACAGGGAAAAGTTACAAAGTGATCCTGCAAAATCGAATCAACCCTGAGAAGAGAGAGATTTGCCAACGATCTGATTATTGGCTCATTCCTATTGATGAAGAAGCGTCTACCAGGAAGGAGAAAAAGATAGTGGAGAGCTCGATTCGACCTTACGGGATTCTGATTAAAGAATTAAAAGGGAGAAAAAGATAGTGGAGAGCACGATTCGACCTTACGGCATTCTGATTAAGGAATTAAATGACCATGATGCTGGTTCACTTTTTTCTGCAGTAAACTTACATAAAGTGTCTTATGAGCTGTGGCTCAAGGGCCTTTAAAGAGTGTTATTCTAAGCTTATAGTCACTTTGTCTGTTACCATACTGTCTTCACAATGTACAATTACATTGACGTTCAATCCATTGTATAAACCAATTAACAAAGCTGTGTTAGGATGGAAGATCAACAACACGGGCACATTATATTTTAAGTTTGTTCCTAACATAAAAGCTTTAGTAAGTAATACAAAAATGTAAAGATCTGAAAATGTTTTCTCAATCAGCTTCTTACTGTGAGTGGCCTATGGATCCTACAGGCACAATCCATTTTCTGTTAAAACTACAATCATTGTGTTACTTCACACCAGAGAGCTCTGTATCTGTGCTGTGTCGGTGCTCTTCTTACTTCTCGAAGTTCTTGAATTCTTGAGTGTTAATCTACTCATAAATAATAACAGGAGATGCTTTGTTATTTTTTTAACTGTTGTAGAGAAACACTGATTTAAAAGTTTGTACGTACTTGAAGAACTACCAGCCATGATTAGAAAATATTTCTAAGATCCCGTGTTTAAGAAACTTCAAGAAAATCAATATGATGATTGATTGTTTCAAAGCATCAGTGCTCTGATGATTAATTGTTCATTTTACTATATATAAATAAAGAATTGTAAGTGATTGTCCCTTCAGTGTCTTATTGGTGCCAGGGTGTTTGGGGATTTCCTACAGAGACTCTTACAGGTTTTATAACTTGCTGTTTAACTATCAGCTGACACAGACCACAAAGGGACAAACGATTAAAATCAAGCAGAAAATTGAATTAATATGGAAATAAAAAAAAGAAATTTAAATTATTATTATTATTTTTTTTTAAGCCTGAGTACTATTGTATCCACTGTATTTTGTATCACATAAAGAAGCATGTTGTTCATTTAATATGAACATTAGTTGAGATATGGTTTCCCTCTCACTGGAGTTTTTATTGCTATACGGTATTTCATATTATAGTATATATAGTTTTATGTTTCATGCATTACCATTGGACTTTAAATTATTCACTTTGTTCTATTTTGGGGTATGGTAAACACTTACATACATTGCAGTATGCCACTCTAAAAAAGTCAGTAAAGTAGAGAGCAAATTACAGGAAGGAAGTGTGCAAGAAAGACAGAGACAGAGCTGCACTTCCAATAACTGCAACCACAAGTTTTTTTCCCCTCCAATACATTATTTCATTTTGTTTTTTCTGTCAGAATTGTATGTTCCTTTTGTTTTCTGTTTCATTATTTAGCTTAACAATGTTCTAAATATATTTTAAATTAATGTCAGTATTCATACTTGCAATACTGTATCTGATTTTGGTCATCAGTGAGTGAGAGAAACTATACCTCTCAATATGTAGTTCTGGTAGTTCTGGTCAGCTTCTGCTCCCACCTTGATGAGACACGTCAGACCTTCAGCCATCACAAACTCATGGACCAGATCTTTGTCATCCTGAAGTAAAACACACAACACAGGAGAGAAAACTCATACAATACTCTCTGTATGCATACAGAAGCATACAAACTCCCTCTTTACAACTCATTGAATTAGTGTGTTCAGGTTGCATTCTCTGTAGTGGCCACATGGTGTCAGTAATGTGTAGGATTAGGACTAAAGTTAACAGTGAACAAACTTTCAATCCCCCACTGGTTCAGGCCAGCTGATACACTCACTCCATATGTCAACAGCCATGTGTTTTGCAATTTGTTACTTTTGATAGATAATCTTCAATATCATATACAAAACTGAAAGGATGATGAAAGTTCTTTAAGGTAGTTGTCTGACCAAAAGCTCTGAAACGGTGTTTAGGTGCCTTGAAGTCGACGTTGGGGGCTTAAAACAGTTCTGACGTCTCATTTGTGCTCATTCGCTGTTTTGTTTTTTGGAAAAATAAGCATGGACCCTGAAACAAAGTCATGTGGTCAAGGTTGTATTTTTTGTAGAAACCAAACTGCACAGAGCTTTTGGTTAAAAGGAAAGGGCCATTTTAGTGTGTGTAAATTGTAATAATGATATTAAATGCTGCAGTAAAGTTCTCATATAGCTGTATTGTTGGTGTTATTCATGATGATGTTTCCTCACCTCATGCTTTAATTCCCTTTTACATAAAATCTGTGTGTGTGTGTGTGTGTGTGTGTGTGTGTGTGTGTGTGTGTGTGTGTGTGTGTGTGTGTGTGTGTGTGTGTGTGTGTGTGTGTGTGTGTGTGTGTGCGGGTGTGTGTGGCCTCCTCACATCTTAAAATAAAGATTCACACAAACACAAATGCAAACACCCACACATACACACACAGGGAGAGAAATGCCACGTTGATGGAGATCCCTGTCATCATGGAGGCACACGGTGGCCACAATAACCAACTGTATTCTGCAACAACAAACTGACAGTAATTGCATGTGAAATATGTGTTACCTGAAAGATTTGCTTTAGAGAGAACAGTGCCCTTCTCAAGTCACGTCCATTGGAGTTGTACAGTCTTTCTGGAGACAGAGAGAGATGCAAAGAAGTGGTTATTTGTCTATAATTCAACAAACAGTGAGAAGGCTTTGCTCATACAAAATGTGAAAATATCAAAACATTGTCTAAGCAAGCATTTTTTTTTTTTACACAGTCTGTATTGTTCATTACCCTGTGCACCTTTCATCTCTCACCAATCCTTATGTGTTTCATGACTAGATCAATAAAACTTGGAAGTAAAATGAGTCTCAGCTGTGCAAAGGTTGCACAATAGTTTGATATGCAGAGGAACGCCAGGGAGTCCATGTACCCAATCCCACCTCTCGGCTCCGATCACCTGCGGCAGGAACTATACACACTTTCCCCGCTTGCTCACTCACAGAGCAACACGTGCGTGGTCTCTCTCTCTATCTCTCTCTCTCTCTCTCTCTAATACACATACACACACACATATACACACACACACACAAGTTTCAGTGGTGATTAGAGCTGTATTGGAATGTTAATGAGCCGCTGGCCGAGGTTCAATGGTGAGGTATTCAGGTCACGACACGGAAAGCACTCAGAACCAACGACTACAAGCTCTAATACCACCACACTGATATTTAGCCTTATTATTTCAATCCTTGGACACAAATAGATCATTAACATACTTCTATGATATAACAGAGCCTTAAAATGATTATTGTGACTGTGTGAACTACACTATCTGACTACTTTTCACATAGTTATGGTTATATTTTAATGTTGATATTTGATCTGAAATTAGCATTTTGTTAAAAAAAAAATGTATTGCTTAAAAACCACAAGTTCCACATTCCTCCTGTATGTCAATGTCTGTATATCTATGTATCCATATGTGTGTACAGACAATGCAACAATACTACTATTATGAAACCTATGACGTTTTGGGAAGAATCTGTAAGAGAGTTGTTGATTCAACTCTGTTGAGCTGAATAAGCTGTACTTATTTGTAAGCTTATTATACTTACTTATTATACTTTTGTCTTCCCCTGTATGTACACAATTAATTTGATTTGCATACTATGCACCTACATAGTACTTGTATTTGTACATTCCACTATAATTAAGTGCTCTGCATTAAGCTCAAAGTCTGTTCAGTTGAGTGTTCATAATCTCCGTTTGTGCATATCAACAGTTGTTGTGCAGCTGTGTGTCAGCAGGGGGGTTGTGAGTCTGCGTGTATAAAGCCAAAGAGTTTGCGTGATGATGACAAATCCTGCAGTCTATCAGGAGGGGGTTAAAAGCATACAGAGGTAAGGGCCTGCCGTCTGTAGCTCAGTGCTATCTGCCGTTAAGCTAGACAAGGCTAACCCAAGGCCAGGGTCAAAATCATTATCATTCCACATACAGATGAAGAATTACAGGCCTGTCTGTCCCTCCATCTGCATCTGTGATAGTCTACAGCAGAGATGATCAAATCATCCAAATCACTAGTGCCAAGAGGCAACTGGCAATAAGTGCCAATATGGGAAGAAGTAACTCCAACACCCCCCACCCCCCCAAAAAAAAGCAAAGAATATGGTACTGTAGGAGCGAAAGAGAGGAAAGAACATATGCATGAAAGAGTTGGACTAAGACAAGGGTGTGGAAGGACAGGACAGGACAGGACAGGACAGGACAGGACAGGACAGGACAGAAATAAAGACAATAATCAAGGCAGAGGAGACAAATGAGAGAGCCAAAGACGTGGAATTCCCCTTCTAAAGATACACAAACTACATATGTCTCTGCCATGTCTTTTGAGTAGAATGTAGATTTTTAACCTTTTCTGAACTAGTGCAGCTGATTGGAAAGATGGTGGGTTTACAGTAAGGGCCTGTTGAAGGGGACAAACCACAGGTTTCTAGTGTTCAATTCACTCTTCCCCTTAAAATACTAAAAACACAGAACCAAAGAAGTCAATTTCTATAATCGATCACCTCAACCGATGATTCGGCGCACTCATATACCGTACGTGACCTTTCATTTGGTTTAATGTTATTTTTCTTAAACGGAGGAGAACACACATAGGTGACGGCCGCAATGATCACAACAGAATCCAAACTGCGCCTCAGCTAGAACTCTTTTCAAATAGCCAACTTTTGGTCCAACTTCCTTGTTCTCGTTTCTCTAGGTTTCCCTGGAAATCAAGTGGCCACTGGATGATGTAGGGAACACTCCGTCAGTTAATTGAGTCCGTCACGTGTAATGTTCATGTTCATGATCAGGCTGTGAGTGGGGCTGTCAGGATAACCTTTACCAAAATGTCTGCTGTCCATCAGGAGCAAGTCAGCAGCAGTGATAAGCCTGAAACTTGGCTTCATTCATTCTGGTGTACCGCTGGTAATGCAGTCTGAAGGTGGGTAATATAATAAGCTAGAGTTTACAGGGATAAATACAAGCAATGGAAATATACACACATCGAATGAAATGTTCAGACTACTTACTCTTATTCTCATACTCATTATATCATGAGGATGGAAACCTCTCCAAACCATTTTCTGTGCTACAGTTTTTAAATAAGATGGACTGGCTACTTGGCTTCGTTTCTGTTTGCTTTCATTCAAAAATGCAGACTGATCTCATAAAGTGGCGTATGTATGACACGCCCATTCGTATGCCATTTTGGCGTGTTATCAAGATGCATAATCGCTTTTTAGCGTGTTTATCAACGCCATTCGGCCACCATTGACCTACATTGCATGTGAATTTTCGCCGTAGCGAGTAGTATGATGGTTGGTTGGGGTGGTGGATGGGTAAAACACAGGACTTTCACCCAGGAGAGCCGTGATTGTGTCCCGTGTGTGGCATTTTTCACCCGTTTTTTTTTTTTTTTTTTTTTAACTTCCCCAATGTTTCTTTCCTAAACCCAACCATTTATTGTTTTCCTAAGTGTGTGACGTTCGTCACCGTTGTATTTTTGTAATTCTTTCGTGTTACTAAAGCCGTTCCCAATGTTCTTTTCCTAAACCCAACCTTTTTTTTTTTTACACGCGTGTGACGTTGTTCTCGCGATAACACACCACGTGGCGTCGCCATGTTTACATCCGCTGTATACAGCGTAGACATACACGCGGACTGCTCAAAATGCGTACAGATAACACGCCATTTGGCTTTAGGAAAGTGGCGTGTATGTTTACGCAAAGTCATGATGCCATGTTGAAAAAATCTATCACAGTTGCATAGAACCCATTAAGGACCCACTATGTGCAGGCTAATGTTGGTGTTAACATACATGACTGATTCATCACCCAAGCTGGATACAGATGCTGTACCGTATGCAATAAGTTGGTAGGACACATTGTTTGTAGCAGTGTTGCATTCTGTAACAGACAACAGAGGTTCCACATCACCACACTTTCTAATGCAAGAACCAACCATCTCTATAAGTCATTTAATATAGTGAATTCTAAAATACTGTGTGAGACAAGACTTAGTGATATAATCTGCCAGTTGGTTGAGGTCATTTGATTTCTTCTCAAAGAAACCCCCTGCCCCCCCTTCACAGTATTTCTTGAATCAAATGTCATTATCTTGATACTATCACACAGAGAATTCTTCACACTGGGTTTTTCTTCCAGACATAACCATTCAGTAGTACATTTGTTAAACAAATTAAGATGTTTTTTTGCAGTGCGCAACCAATAGTCTCACAGTCATGCCAACATGTTGTCATGGCGATACCCTGTAATCAACTCACGGTTGCTAACAAAGTCTTGTCAACATAATTACCCTTCTGCTCCAGAGTAAACAGAATTTGACACGCTAAAAAAATCAATGGGACATTTCCCCATTGGTACAAAGGGCTCCAGCTGTCTTAACACTGCGTGTCTGGAGTGATAGTGCATTCAAGCTGGAAATAATTCAAACAAATGACTCTCACCTTCAACCTCTCAGCCAAACAGCTGGGCCTAACAACACTGCCTCAGTGCCTGCATTTCTCTAGAGGGAGACTGAAATAACAGCAAAAACACAAACTAGGAAGATGACACATCTTAAAGGCCCAGTGTGTAACGTGTTTAGTTGTTCATTATCAAAATCTGTGTTGCCCGTTCACAGACTTGTCCTTTTCATGAATATTTACCACCACCATCAATTCCAAGTATTCCTTTTGGCTTGACATTTTACATTTGCATTCGCATGAACTGGGGTAGACGCTCCATATTCATGCACCATCTTGAAATACGTTAGCCGGTAAGGGACATACAGGACATACTGCTCCGCCTTTCGCGTTTTCGCTGTCACATGATAAACTCACAGGTGCTGCTAATGCTGCTAATGCTGCTAATGGGTATCGTAGCTTCCCGGCTCCGACAAAGTTTGAAGAAGGAAACATGGAGGACCAACATGTATTCAAAATCCAAATTTCAGGAACAGGAGTCTTCTTCATCACCCAGAAAAATAAAAAAGATATTGAAAAGAGCAAGAGACCGGCTTTTTGAAGCGTGAAGGCTACCGTAGCTGTAATACGTACTTTGAACTGCGTGGCGCGAGAGAGTTGATTGCGATATATGATCTCAACGCTAGATGGGAGAAATTCCTACACATTGGAACTTTAATAAGAGGCCTTCCACTGGTCTAAGAGACAGAGGAGTCCGAGTAGATGTGGGACTTTGACGAGGAAGGAGAGGAAAAAAGCAAAAGAATGTTTTTTGAAGGCAGGATGTGCCTGTCCACGTGTCTTTTGCTGGCCATTCTCCTTTTTTCCTGGCCATAGATTTTATTATTGTCACAAGAAAAGCTGAAACACTCACTGGGATGTGTCATTGTGGTTTGAGTGTGTGTGTGTGTGTGTGTGTGTGTGTGTGTGTGTGTGTGTGTGTGTGTGTGTGTGTGTGTGTGTGTGTGTGTGTGTGTGTGTGTGTGTGTGTGTGTGTGTCCATGCGTTGCACTAGCCCATGTGTAAGCCGGTGCCTGTGTTTGCTGAGTGCAGACAGACAGATGAAGGAAAGACAGAAAGGCACATTTCATTTATAGGTTCGCTTGGTGTTTTACTGTTTTGTTTTGGAGGACTCGCAGTTCTTGTCCACACTGTTTCACCATGACCTCACATGCACTGCAATATGTCGAGTCATTTAGTCCCATATTCCGTCTTAAATTTTTTTAATTATCTTAAAGCAGGGGGGAAAATCCACCAGCAGAATGAGTTGTTTCTGATGTAGTCACCTCTGTTTATAATTTAATCCAATATGACTAAAACAAGAGCATTGGTTCCATATGCCTTTCATGATGTTTAACAATGCACAAAAGACACACCAAGTGTCTATACTCCATAACTAAAGCCTCTTCCAGTAAGCCAGGCTCTCTTTATAATACCAGCTTTATTAAAAGAGTGACATGGACACTGGAGTCCAGTTACTGTTGGAGCTTGGTTTACACTCTCATAGGGTTTATCACATCCTAAACACCACAAGTGAGGACCCAACAGATATGAAAAGATGTCATCGTGTCTATTATGCATCATCCAATTCTTCTGTTTGTTTATCATTCTACTAATGTTTAAAATCCCTCCAAAAAGGCTCAATAATGGGTTAAAAGCCCTGTTAAACAAATGTATAGAGCGCAAGGACTAGATTAACTACCATATTTGTTTCAGAATATTGCAGAAAAATGCAATGGAAGAACCTGTATGTGCGTTAGCATGCGTGTGCATGTGTGCGTGGGCGTGTCCTCTGCGGTGAAACAGGGATTCCCTCAGTGCCGAGTCTGTCTGTTAAGTCGTTCAGGAGTGGTCAGAACCCTCTTTCCCTTCCCGCCATAATGAGATTAGTGCTGTGACCCTTCAGCTTTGACTAATCCCTCAACATTTACTGCACCAGCTACACATTTCCAAACAGAAAAACACACAGGCCAGCTCAGGCTACACTAGGCCTAATCCACAGCAATCATACTAGAAAAAAAACGCACTCTACTTTGTTGTCCTGCAACGCATCAAATGCAAAAGCCCCCAAGAGTCCCCAACTGACTGAAGTCTAATTGTGCTTAGTTGGCCTCAGCAAAGGGCAGCAACAGTTTAATTCTACTCTAGTTAATCCTCAGATTTAACAATAGGCAGCCAGCTCAGCAGATATTTCTTAAAAGTCAACCTGGTTAAAAACCTGGTGTGAAGGTAAGATTCTGCAAGATGACAAGAAAAAAGACAAACCAAAAAAAATCATAAGAATCTGTTTGGCATTCAGCATGTGAACTTCTATAAAGGGCATTGACTTATTCAGAAGAATAATCATTCTCTATTGGTGAATCTTCTGTCTCCTAACTCACTGATGTGGTTTTCTAATTTGGTTCACCCTCACCACTCTCATAGTGTTGTTTTCAGCCACACGAAAAAAGGCACTTAAAAACCCATTGTATGCTACCTGCTCAGCACCGGTAAACAAACAATGTTAGCAACTAGTTAGTCTTGCTTTGCCAGACCCTCCTCCAAAGCACGCGTGGTTTATTGGCATTTCTTTAAACCTATCATAATTGTTTTGGGTGGTGCTAAGCACCGGAGAAAAGCCAGAGTGCTGGGGCGGTCTCTAGCTCACCCATTAAGAGCGTTCGCCCCATATTGGCTGAGTCCTGCAGCGGTGCAGGGTTCGAGTCTGACCTGCTACCCTTTGCTGTGTCTCATCCCCCATCTCTCTCTCTTCCCCTTTCATATCTATCCACTTTGAAATAAAGGGAAAAGTCCCAAAAAAAAAGAAAAGCCACGGTACCTCTGCAAAATAGGCTCGGAAGGAACTTAAAGGTTTAAAAGTTGTTTTAGTCGTGCAACAGAAACCTCAGATTGGACAGATAGTCTAGCTAGCTGTCTGGATTTACCCTGCAGAGATCTGAGGAGCAGTTAACCATAGTCCTCAGAAATCCACCGGAGTTTATAATGCCAACACAAAGGAAGCCCAAGGCAATGGATATCCAGCCTAAATGAGTGAAATCCGAATCCGAAAAAGTCAAGGATATAGACTAGCAACTAGTTAATAGATATAGTGGACCATTTGGCAGCTAAAGCCAGATACTGCATTTCCCTCGGAATGATATGTTTGCCAATTATGCGTTTATAGCTTGTTTCCATAGCTCTCAAGTGGTCGAAAGAATGTGTTATTGCAGGTTTAAATAAAGATGCAACTGGCTAAATTAAAATGTATAAATGAATTCATTATAGAAAGGAATAATAAAGTAGACTGTTGAAGCCATTGCAAAAATAATCCTATGATGCAGTTCCTCTCATGCCCACTAGATGCTGGCTTCAAATACAAAGTGAAACTGGAAAAAACAAATTCCGTGTATTTTTGCAGAGGAAGTTGGGGTATCAGCAACTTGACGTTACAGAAGCTACATTCATGTTGTCCTAAAGCATAAGAGCTCCAACTGTTTGCTTTATTATATCCATTTTCTAATCCTTTTTCCAGCCATAGCTTAAATGTTGAGCAGCATTCATGTAAGATTGTTTAAAATGTATTAATTAAACAAATACAGAATTTAATATAGAAATGCTAAAGAGTACAACATAAATAAATGCTGGCAAAGAGGCAAACCCCAACACAATCACCAACATACAGATAGAGAGGTGCAACCTATCCAACCACAGTATACTGTATACGGTAATCTGATCAGAGGGAATTATTTCAGTGCAACACATCTTTTTTGGGGTCACAGCACATTTACACATAAGCATGCACTGAGGTCAACGAAGGGTAATATTTTTCGGGATGGTACGACTGTCTATGGGTCAGGCGAGAGAGGGGCGGGTCACAGCTGGTGGTCCTGCATTTAAGCCCAGTTATAACTGCTGACTCGTGTTTCTGGAGGATTTCATTGCACCCCTCTAAAAAAGCCTCCGCACGGCTGTCTGGGCCAATCAGTCAGTTGGCTTTCAGACTAGGTCTTCAGTGGGATCTAAAATAAAGAAGTGAGAGGAGCATGAGGTGTAATGGCATGCTGGAGAGCTGCATTTAATCCCAGGAAGTCTTTCCCTCTCTGTGCTAGTATATCATGCTAAATATAGGGGGGTTGGGTATCTAACATACTGTAACAAGCCTAGAGACTGGGTTCAATCTTTGTTCAGGTCATGCAGTGAACAGCGTGTGTGCTGCCCTGTAGCCCTGTATTCAGTCAAGAAAAAAATGAACAACTGGATGATACAATTCCATTTATTTCAAATGCAGTTTCACCTGTGTCGGGAACATATAATAAACGTTTGTTTCAAACAAGGAATTTCACACCTCTGGCAGATTCGTTTTCACTTGTTTTAGGACAACTCATGCAATGCAATGCAATTAAATGACGTCTTAATATTACGCTTTTTATATTTCTCAGTAAGCGTTTGCACTTTGTATTGGTACCCATCTCCAAAGTGCAGTTGGGTGGTATTTTCTTCTTGTGTGCACATGTGTGTGAAGTGGCATGGCCATTAATCTGTAGTTAAAAGAAAAAATACTCCATCAATCTGTCATAATCGCATAAACTGTAGTTTGTACAATAATGCATGATTTCAGTCTCATGTCAAGTGAAGTGAAAAGGAAAGGCTGGCAGGCAGCGAAGGCCAGACTGCTAAGGGTAACTTAGTTATTTTTGGTCTGTTGGTCTTGGCCTACAGTACGAGTACTGAAGGCTGCTGATTGTACATATGACGATAGAGGCCCCATGAGCTCAGTGTGTGTGTGTGTGTGTGTGTGTGTGTGTGTGTGTGTGTGTGTGTGTGTGTGTGTGTGTGCATGCGTGTGTTTGTGTGAGAGAAAAAGAGAGTGAGACCTCCAAGGTTTCACTGTAGGATTCATGAGATTTAAAGAGTGGCGACGGACCTAGACAAAGATTACACTAGGCTCAGAAATGGCACACACATACCCTCACAAGCATGAGCCCACGTGCTCAGGCAGATACAATACAACAACAGAGGCCTAAAATGCAAACGTACTGTGAATGGAAACAATTGGAAGTACATGAAAACAAACTTTTATATGATTACCATAAATCCAACGCTGTGGAATGAAATGGCAACTATATTTTATAGTTAACACACTGCTATACAGTACGTACAGCATACCTACATACAAACTATCACATATAGACACAAACACTCGCAGTTAAACGTCTGATGAAGGACATCAGCTGTGAAAGCTCAGACGCAGGTGTCTTCAGGAAGAAAACATACTGCCACATAAACACATGCAAACACATAAAAATACACACGAACACAGCATCTCCCGAGTCAACATAATCCAAGACCAGAATGTGCCCTGTGCCCCTCATATGCCCCTGGTACCTCTGAATTAGTCCACGAACACACCCCTACAGGAATAGTTAGCCACAACACAAACACAAATATACCCAGCTTTTCTTACAGGCCCCGTGTTACCGTTGATGATAGGCAGCTACAGTACTGCTATATTCACACATAGACTACTTTACTTACTACACTGTATCCAAAAGGACAGTCAGTGACGACTCATTACATACTCACATTAATATGTTAAGATATTGTACAATATTACACTGTATAAGTTAAAAAATGGCTTGCAGTTCTTTCCTATTAGTTTGTTTTCTTGTATCCTTTCTGGATATCAATTTTATGCAATGTAACTGTTGAAAAACAGGCCAAAAGCTTCATATAGCTAATGAAAGCCTTAAAGGTCCCATGACATGGTGCTCTTTGGATGCTTTTATATAGGCCTTAGTGGTCCCCTAATACTATATCTGAAGTCTCTTTCCCGAAATTCAGCCTTGGTGCAGAATTACAGCCACTAGAGCCAGTCCCACAATGAGCTTTCCTTAGGATGTGCCATTTCTGTGTCTGTAGCTATTGAGGAGGAGAGAGGGAGGGGCAAGGTGGAGGGTGGGGGTGTGGCCTTGACCAACTGCCACTTTTCTCGTTTGAAAGCCATGATGTCTCTCTCCCATGGGTTGGCCAAATTCTCTGGGCGGGCAAAGCAGAGAAAGGGGAGGTAACCTTGCTCCTTATGACCTCATAAGGAGGAGATTCCAGATTGGCCCATCTGAGCTTTCATTTTCTCAAAGGCAGAGCAGGATACCCAGGGCTCGGTTTACACCTATCGCCATTTCAAGCCAATTGGGGACCATAGGCAGGCTGGGGGAACGCATATTAATGTTAAAAAACCTCATAAAGTGAAATTTTCATGCCATGGGACCTTTAATAAAAATCATAAACAAATAAGACTATGGTGGAGATGATTGCAGAGTCTCTGTCACAGTATAATTATAATGCTAGTTTTAGCTAGCAAACCTTTTCACTATATCCTTCCTAGCAAAACTACTGGCTGGTTTGGTTTCCCATAAATACTGTAGATTTCTGTTCCCAAAACAATGTCCTGTTGGTGGCATTTCTTTTAACATCCTTATATTAAGCATATTTGCTCTTTTGCCACACTACTCACTAATGTGGAGCTACAGTAAGCAGCTGGTTAGCTTAGCTTAGCATAAAGACTGTAAACAGAGGGAACGGGCTAGCCTGGCTCCGTCTAAAGGTAACTAAAAGCACCTCTACAGCTCACTATATAACACATTGTATTTCCTGAAGTTTCCGCTACAACCACCAGTCATTGGCTCCACAAAATAACTGCTCGCTATTGGAAATATGAGTTAAATAGTGAGCAAAATGTCAAGCTATTTCTTTAACTGCAAAAGAAAAAAGCTGCCAAACTTTGGAATGATCAAAATCTTTGTATATAGATTTGGTTTAACACTTTGAAATTCCTTTCATTCAACGCTTGCCCAACTTTTGCATGCAACTGACATTATGTGAAGGAGTTAGTAATTGCATTTTATCTGTGATAATGCATTGTTATAAAGTGTAACCTGATTCTCTGCAGCGTGCAGCCAGACACAAAAGCTGAATGTGGGAAATATTGTTGTGTTCAATCCCACAAACAATTGTGCACGTGTGAAACAAGCATCCAGTGTTTTCTCTCATTTTTTTTGCCATTCTGTCTCATTCATTCTCTCTCTCTCTCTCTCTCTCTCTTCCTCTCTCACTTCTCACGCTTGCTACTGATGTCATTGTTGATTGATTGGATTCACTGGGCATGTGCAATGACTGCAGATACAAGCAGAGAGTTTTGTGTAGCTATAGTAGTTCTCAATTTTGGAAGTACAATGAGCACTGATGATTATGTATTACAATGTAATAATGCTGATAATGATGATCATTTAAAGGTAGTTTAAGTGTCTAAACTGCTCTTTTATCGGCTTTGAAAATGTACTTTGGCAACGTTTTTGATGGTCAGTCATCTGAATAAATTAGCTGGATTGAGAATACAGAAAAAGGGAGCCTGACAAAGAAGACAGAGGAAGACAGACATAAAAGAGAGAAAAGACAGAGAGTGAGAAAGGCAAACACAGTAGAAACAGACGGAGAAACCAGAGTAAGACTAACAGCAGCCACGGCGAGAGTAAACATGGAAGACATTGGAGGATATGTGCTGCTTGCTGAGTGGATTAGCGGAGGGAAATTGTGCTCTGACTCATAACACACTGGCCTGTTATTATACTCCTCACTTGCTAGTGTGTGTGTGTGTGTGTGTGTGTGTGTGTGTGTGTGTGTGTGTGTGTGTGCATACGTTTATTTCTGTGTGATCCTAATACAGAAGGCATGATGAGATATGACAAAAGCTACTGAGGGAGTTCTGGTACTGTTACAGACAGAGAAGAGGCCATATCAAATAAAAGGCCCCTTAACTCAGTGTGTGTGTGTGTGTGTGTGTGTGTGTGTGTGTGTGTGTGTGTGTGTGTGTGTGTGTGTGTGTGTGTGTGTGTGTGTGTGTGTGTGTGTGTGTGTGTGTGTGTGTGTGTGTGTGTGTGTGTGTGTGTGGGTATGACACAGTATAATATAAGAGTATGTATAACTACAAAGTGGGCTGCAAAATTGTTTCCTAAGTCTAGCCTCTTTCCTAACCTCTGCATCAATTTGGAAATTAACCTGCAGATAAACTAGACTGAGATTCACTGTATAAAACTACAGAAAGCATATACTAGAGCATGATTTGCACTGGTTATGGCTTACAATTTTCATTTCTTTAAAAAAAAGTACTGGGGTTAGGAGCAAAGTTAACTCCACGTCAGTCCAGCCAAGTTATTCTCTAAATTAAACTGCCAAAGCAATATTCCCTAACCTTTCTGGTCTGGAACCCCAAAATAGAAGCACATAATATAGAAGAACCACAGTGTGTGTTAAACTTAATAGAAAACAGCAGAATTGTACCACCATGGCAACGTTTTCTCTCTTCCTTCACTCTCCTCACCTGTAAGTTGGCGGTCCACAGAGCTATGAAATAACTTGTGGAGCTGCTGGCCAACTGCTGCTGCTGCTGTCTGGCAGGTGCATTTCCTCCTTGCTTTGTTTTTCCCTTGTGTTTCCTTCCCTAAGTGTTTTAACATTTCCCTGGAAATCATCCCTCTCCCGTCTCTCTCCACACATCCCCTAAACCCATCATCTCTAAAACCCCACGGCTGGATAAGATGCCAAGCCCGCAGATTCTCCAGTGTGTGTTCTGGATGTTTAGCTTGTGGTAATTGTAATGTTTTATTGCATTATGTAATAGTTTCAAAATGATTAAAACAGACCAGCCAGAGGTTTGTGCAGGCACACTCAGTTGCATATATGAACAAGCCCAGACACAACACTCAGACGCACACACAGCCAAACACACAGCCACACACGCACACGTCATCATATATTTCTAACTTTCTTCCAGTAAGAGCACTGAGTGTTGGGAGAGCAAATCCCAAACAGCAATGTGTTGTGCCACTGCTCTAGTTATGCTGACAAACATGAGCAATAATGGGCTGTTGTTGGGCTGCTCATGTTTGTCAGCATAACTGGAGCCCAGGGAAAACCCCGCCACATCCACAGAGAACACAACACTGTAACACACAGGATCCACCACACCGCAGCAACTGATCACGGTGACAATAGACACACAGCTGCAACACACAACTGGATTACACAGCAAAAACCATAGAATCCATAAATAATCACATTGTAGTTTCACTCCAAAAATACATAATTGCTAAGCTTGACAGCTGAGGGTAAGCAGTGCAATATGCACAGTTGTTATTTCTATCTGCATACGGCATACTGCAACAGAGAACATTGAACTTTGTTTAGAGCGGGGTCCTCTTCTCTGACCTGATCTACTACTACACTGTAAGAAAGCAAGAGGGAAAGTTATTTAAAGTTAGAGACCATTTGAAGAGTGCTAGTGCAGTAGGAATGGAGAATAGCTACAGGATAGTAGATGCGTGTCACAGGCTATTCTACAGCAGCTACTGCTGTTAAGTTATTCCACCACTTCCACTGCTATACACCTCCATCCCTAATGTCTCATCAGCCCATCTCTCCATCTCCCACAGCAGTAACTAAGGCATGACTCATGTGGGCGCAATGCCCTCAGTCGCTCCTCCGGGTCTCAGCTGCTGGTGAGGGTAGAGGGGAAACTATTTGAGTGTTTTTTGTTTTTTTTCATTCCTTCTTTCTCTCTGTGAAACACAGATGAAAAGAGAACGGGGCGTCCTGTATTCTGAATGCACAACTGCCGATTTCAGTTAATGATGAGATAGTGAAAACAAAATACAGACACATAAACACACATTTGCATGGAAGATAGCATGGCTGTGCACAGATAAAACAGACTCAGGGATCCTTATTGACTTATACATGTGCACACAGAGAGATCATACGGCACAATTTCTTGAGCCAAAACCACAGGTGTCTATGAGCACAAAGAGTCACGAACAGTATGTGAAGCTGAACGGAGTAAATATAGATTTAGAGATCAGAGCGGACAGGCCAGGAAAAGAAAGAGGTTGCAGGGGTTAAACAACAGAAGTGGTGACTGTGTTTGAATGAAACTTAGTTAGGAGACGTGGAGCAGAATTGGAGACAAATGGACAATGTAGAGAAAAGTAGATTAACAGAGGATGATGCCATGATGATGCCAGATTGAAAAGTAGTTAGAGCATGTTGGCTAAGGTCAGCACAGATATTAGAGGGGCAGCGTGTCAGGAAAACCATATAATGTGTCTGGAGTTTTACAACTGCACAGCCACAGATGTACTACTGCCCCCTCCCAGCTTACCCGGCCATCACCAAGTATTATCTCCCTGTCACACCATGCCATTACCAGGCCTTATCTCCCACAGCGGGGGGGACACCGACACAGTAAATCACTGTTAGAACCAGCTGTAGCCATCTCTTTCTGCAGCATCTCACAGCCACACTGCTGTCACTACCACTGCACCCCCTGTGACTGGAGCAACACTGAGTAGTGACTATTGTTTTTTTCACTAGAGACCACCATGTCAGTAAGCTTATATTTACAGAGATATGGATTTGTGTGTAACTCTCACTGATACCATCAAATCCTCAAAATATTGCTTTACAGTGCATAAATACAGTTACTATAAACATTTGCTTTTGTATAATGGTCTAGTATTACTTTTCCGTCCAATCAAAGCAGGATAAAAAAATTACAACTGGAAGTTAGACAAGAAGAAGACAAGGGCAACACAATCTTAGACTCTTTCGTCAAGTTGCTGATTCTTTATGTAACAGCCCGACCAGAGAAAATCAAAGAAAGTCAACCTTCACTCCACCTCAACCTCTGGCCCCCTCCTCTCTTTTACAATGGGGGGTGATTAGAGACAGATAATTGGGTCGCAGAAATCCAGCAGTAGAGAAGCCATGTATTTTTTTTTTTTTTTTTTTAAAAGGGCTAAATTCCAGAGGGAAGTGCCAAGGGATTGAACAGGCTCCAAAACACATGCAAGGTCTTTTGTTCTGCACTGCGGCCCTTTTGTTTCACCTGCTGTACAACTCATTACAGGGAGCTTTACCTGTCAGATAGCATACCCTCTCTATATTTGATCACTTAAACTGTATTTAATTACTGCATAGCCTTTCACTTCAGGAGAGGCTGGGAAATGAGGCCACATGGGAAACAAACGCTTTGGGATTCTGTAATGTGCAGTTTAACAGTGTACAAATGAGAAAATTACAGATTGCCAGTGCAGCTTTATATGTGGTTTTATCATTAATCCTAAATGTTTTGCTAACTTTGGACTTACATTTTTAATGTGCCTATATATGAATGTCTTGTATTTAGTTTTTATGTTATGTTTAGAGTAATAGATGATGAAGATCATAAAAAACAAACCAGCATATAATACTTACAATGGCTATAATCAATGTTTAAAATAAACAGTAGTTTGTATGACTACTTGTATGTGTA
This sequence comes from Perca fluviatilis, assembly GCF_010015445.1. Lineage (NCBI taxonomy): Eukaryota > Metazoa > Chordata > Actinopteri > Perciformes > Percidae > Perca > Perca fluviatilis. The sequence continues at coordinate 11,778,143 of NC_053124.1, read as the reverse complement.
AGTTCACCAGGTGGCCAGAAATATGACTCCAAATAAATGCTAATGTGGCATTGTATTTGTTTAAAAAAGGCAACAGTTTGCTAACATTTTCTGTGACCCCACTAACCTTTTATTATCTATCACTCACAGATCAAATTTTCACAAGTACAGGTAATGGCAAGGTATTTCAAGAACTAATGTCTGCATATCTGTGAAATATGTTGTGTATATTATCTGAAACTACATCAATCAGCCAGGCTGATATATTGAATATATAACTGTGACTCCAATACATTGAGAACACTGACAAGTTTATTTCTTAAATGTCCTGAAATGTAAAAAGGTGTAATAATTCTTTATCAAACTAATTTTTTTATATCGCAATCAACTCTCTCGCGCCACGCAGTTCAAAGTACGTATTACAGCTACGGTAGCCTTCATACTTCAAAAAGCCGGTCTCTTGCTCTTTTCAATATCTTTTTTCTTTTTCTGGGCGATGAAGAAGACTCCTGTTCCTGAAATTTGGATTTTGAATACCTGTGGTCCTCCACGTTTCCTTCTTCAAACTTGCCGTAGCCGGGAAGCTACGATACCCATTAGCAGCATTAGCAGCAACTGTGAGTTTATCATGTGACAGCGAAAACACGAAAGGCGGAGCAGTATGTCCTGTATGTCCCTTACTGGCTAACATATTTCAAGATGGGGCATTAATATGGCGCATCTACCCCAGTTCATGCGAATGCAAATGTAAAATTTCAAGCCAAAAGGAATACTTGGAATTGATGGTGGTGGTGAAAAAGGACAAGTCTGTGAACGGGCAACACAGATTTTGATAATGAACAACTAAACACGTTACACACTGGGCCTTTAAGATGTGTCATCTTCCTAGTTTGTGTTTTTGCTGTTATTTCAGTCTCCCTCTAGAGAAATGCAGGCACTGAGGCAGTGTTGTTAGGCCAAGCTGTTTGGCCGAGAGGTTGAAGGTGAGAGTCATTTGTTTGAATTATTTCCAGCTTGAATGCACCATCACTCCAGACACGCAGTGTTTGAATTGATGGTGGTGGTAAATATTCATGAAAAAGGACAAGTTTTTGAACGGGCAACACAGATTTTGATAATGAACAACTGAACACGTTACACACTGGAGCTTTAAACCCTCAATATCGGTATTCAGAAATCTAGTATCTGTCAGGGTATTTATTGTATTGTTATGGTCCGCAGATGATGAATCATGTTTTAGTTGACCAATTGACTTTTCCTCTGGAGACACTGAAAGGAAAAATGTTCAACTACACAAAATATATTGCATTATTAAACTGCATTATTGCCATGAAATGTACCGAGCACATTTATGCTCCCAAGAGGATGATCCCTTTGTTTGCCTGCTCTTTTATAATAGTAAGAAAGATGCATACATAGCCAGATATTAACACTTAACAAACTCACATTCCTAATAGATAATGGTTTGACGCTCTCATATGGTGGGATGTAATGAGCACTGATGCTGCTAGCAGGGCTGTAGACTTCTAGTCTCGTACTACCTGTCGACATTATTCCTTCCAATTATCCTCTATCTTCCACAATCAACCCTCGTTCGCCCCTCTCCCTTCCTGTAACTCTCACATTAAGCGAGTAGAGGTTGAGCACTGTGCTGCCTTCCTCGCATGTTTCTGCGCTGTCAACACTTTCTAAAGATAACAACCTTCACTTCACCCCCACCCCTGAACCACCTCTCTCCACCCGTCAGCTACGCCCTACAACAGCTCTGCTGCGACGGAGACGGCTAAAATTAACCCTTAAACAAGGGCTTCTGACTGGCACTCTGACGGGACTGCAGACCACAGGATCAACTAAGAGAAGGGGAAGGAATATATGGAAACTGGGCAGACAAGTAGATATTGAGGGGCAACAGAACAAAAGAAAGAGAGATGTTGTAAAGTCGATGGGCAAAATGAGGAGGCTTAGGATAAACCTTGTTCACTCAGGACACCTGCCCTGCATAAAAAAAACCTGATACATTGCTGTTAAATTGACCCCAATCAGTGCCCTCAAATGCAGTGAGTACTGAGCAGAGCTGGATCATTAAAGTGCCACGAAGGCCTCTCCAGTGCAGACACATTGCCTGCAGAGTGGTGCTTACACCAGCAGACAAAGTCACCGCTATGCTGGTCATACCAATGTGTTCTCCTTTTCGTATACAACAGAAAAACTCATTAACTCACACACATTATCAAACCCTCACTCACACATACACACATCACAGAACATCCTTAATCCCAAGATGGCAAGCCGGAATGTAATTTGATCTTTCCGTTAGCAGCGATGCCAAGAAAATGCCAAGGAGAGCTGTGTTTCTCATAGCTACACTCGTTTTTTTCAACCTTGTGGCCCTAAAAGAAGATCAGTGAACGACTGAAGAAGTTTGCAGACCCTAAGATCTCCCTAACATTTGACCTTAATACAATCAAATCCTGAGCCTTGTTGACCAAACCTGGAAGCTGATAAATACAGCAAGATTACTGTCGGAAAATCTGTAGGAAGATTACTGTAGGAAAATGTGTAAAGAATTGAACCTTTCCCACATTTCAATCACATAAACCAAATAATTATCATGCATGTGGCACGGTCATGACATGCAATCCTACTACCTGTATGCTGACCAACTAATTGTAAGTCACAGATACTTGATTCCACAAGCAATTTGTATTCTTGATTGTGACAGACTTTTCATTTAGCGGATAGTATGCTGACCACTAGCCCACTACTCAGGCGATTTGAAGGTCAAGGATCCGGAAGGATTAGAGAGCGTTAAAAACTGGCAGATGAGTAGATAGCTGAACCGACTCATTGAAGCAACGCTGAGAGGAGTAGAAAATGGTCAGTACATCTCTAAAGTGAATGGGTCGCTCCGACTCGCTGACGCTATATGATTTTAGGTTTTGTAAGCAGAATTACACAGTGCCACTCTGCATTATGAACTCCAATTAGGATCTGGTTGCTGCTTTGTGCAACAAAGCATGTGCCATGCTGAATGGGCAAAATTCTCAAAATGCTCTTCAAAAGGAAATGCTTACATGGTGATAAGGCAGCCTTTTTCTCCAATAAAAAATTGGTCTGTAAAAATAAAGAGTCTGTTCTTATAAGTTCTTTTTCTAATTATGCCAAGACAAGCAAATATAGCCCGGCTATGCTTGTTTTTGTGCAAACATGTATATATATGTACTGTATGTTTGCAGCAGGTGGCTGCAGACTCGGGTCATCTTATCTCATCCCAGTAACAGCAGAGCTTGTCTGTGGGACTAAAGAGAGCCCTCATTCTAAAGAAGACAGAAACCATATGTCCACAGTAATCTACTAAAGGAGGGTAATATGGAGCAAGCTTCGGGGTTCATGGCCCTAAGATTGGGTAAATGTGAACTGCTATTTACAGCATGTTGCAAAATTAAAAGTGACTTGTACGATAATACAATATATAGTTTAGAATCAACTGTTTTTTCTTATTAACTCTTTTCTTCTCCATTGTATTACTGCACTGTGAAAATGTAATTACTAGTCCCACACCTAGTGACCTTTCACCTCGCCTCGTTCTCAACCAATCCGGGACACTGATTCTAGGATCCAGAATTAGCACTGCTATCACTGGCATGGAGAATGTTGACCATGCAGACAAGTCATGGAGGAAAGGAGTGAGCACAGACAAAGATATAAAGAGAGTGAGTTGCAGACAGAAAAAGGAATACATCACTTGTTATATGAATGGGCTGTTGGCCAACTTACGTTAAAGTAAAGAGAAAACAGACACTAAAATCATCCATGTGTTTTCTGTACATTATTTCTTCTAGATCATTAAGATAGACTGTACATTATATAATAAGCCAGTTGGCAAGAAATGCAATGTCAGAGTGAGAAAATGAAATCTTGTCGCAGCTGTAAGGCTAAATTACGAATCATTTTAAATTATAAGTAGCCAGTTCTGGCAACTGTGCTAGATAAAGGTAAAATGTACAATTTTCTGTACATTACAGTACAATACTAAGAGTCCACAGAATCTATGTGAGGCTGTACGTAGCCACAGTGATGCTTTGAAATAATGATGTTCACTATCTTAGTTTAGCATGTTCGCATACTAACATTTGCTAATTAGCACTAAACACAAAATAAAAGCTAAGACTGATGGTAATGTCATTACTTTTGCAGGTATTTGGTCAAAACCAAACTATTTGACAAACTGCAATTTTGACCTGTGATGGTAGTATAAAATAAAAAAGTCAAGTATCTATAGTACCAAACTAAAAAAAGAGGATGTGTTTGGCTCTGTGTCACCCTCTCAACATCTCCAATCGTTCCCTCCCTCCCTTTCTTCCTACTGTTTCTTTCTTCCTACTCTTATCATGACATATTGTCCCTTTCGTACTGCTATCTTTTTCTTCAAGCACCCTATAACTTTCAATGTTACTCACACCTCCCACTGTCTCTTCCTCCCTCCTCCTCTTCCTCTCGCCATTACAAACTGGGAGGAGTTAAGAACATCCCACTGTGAAAACTTCACCAGCCCCAGAAGGGAAAAAACTGAGCTTACACTTACAGCCACATAGATATAAAAAGCTTCCATTCGCTTTTCTCTCTCTAAACCATGTAGAAGCTTACTGACATGATCACAATACCACGTGGAACTTGGTGAAATTTCCCATACCGTACAAACCTGCCTCAGAGTGGGAGGTCTCAGGTCTCAGCCCAGCATGAACCATGTGTAAACCCCTTGACAGCCATCTAAGCGTGTAGTACAACGTGTTCTTGGGCTTGCTGATGTGTCTGACGGGGCGTGTGTGTGTCCAGGGAAAAACTTATGTTTAAACACATACATAAACATGTCACACAGCACTCACCGATGCAAGCGTGTACTCGGACGGTCAGCTGGGTCCGCAGAATAATACCGTGCTTCTTCCCTCTGGACCTGACAACAAAAGAAGCAAAACATATCTTTATGAAAGCAACTAGGCATGTTGTCTCGTTTCTGCACAATAATTTGATTTAAAGCCAAACCTAATTAACACCTGGAATCAAGTGTAATTTTCTTGGCATTAGTGGAGTGATCTGTCTTGTTCACGAGTTATTCCCACTTAATTCTAGAGAGGAATATACTGCAACAAGTGAAACGGCATTGGAAAAGGAAGTGTAATTATCTCATTCAGTTTGCTACTGCTTTAAGGCAAATTAAATTTAGTTCATAAGACAAAATATGAGGCAAGGACATGTTATGATGGACAATGCAGAGGCAGTTGGCATGATTGGAAAAGTGCAAACAAACAGTGGCCTGCATTGGATCTGTACCCCTATCCTGATACACATCTGAGCCTTGAGGACAGACAGCGAAAAGTGCAGGAGCAGACACAACACACACACACCTCCACATACCACCGTGCCATCTGAGCACACATTCATACACAGCATATTTCCAGTGGGAAAACATAATGATCCCACGCACACATAAAAGGTAAATTATGATGGTATTTTGAGAGCAACTCAAACTCTGTCTCGTAGCCTTAGTTGTTCTAATCACTGACTTCCATCACTAACATGCTGATAGCATCCAATTCAAGCAGGGAAAGCACTGCTCTGCTAACACACACACACCGCTGCAATACACCCGTTATGCATAACGTGCAGCAAGGATAACACACACCCAAACAAGAGACCAGCTGGCCTCCTATCCTTTTGTTAAGCTGCGTTATCAGCTTTGCTCGGAAACAGAGCAAAATGTTAACACAATCTGTTGAGATGCTGATAGAACTGTGTTTTTCTTGCAAATTCATTTTTCTTGCCATACCGGTCTGATAATGTTTTGTGTGACAATAATCTAGCATTGTCAAACCTACCTCCACAGCGCTGCACAGGAGGGTCTGGCTAGTCCACACAGCATTCCGGAATGGGAGAATAACGGGCTCTGGTTTATTGGCATTTCTTTAAACCAATCACAATCATCTTGGGCGGTGCTAAGCTCCGGACACAATGACGGTGCCTCTACAAAATAGCCTCGGGAAGGAACTTGTTTTGGTGGAACATGTGTACATTCAAAAGTTGTTTTATTCTGCAACAGAAAACTCAGATTGGACAGATAGTCTAGCTAGCTGTCTGGACATAGTCCTCAGAAATCCTCGACCGGAGTTTAAAATTCCAACACAAAGATAGCGGATGGTGACGGACATCCGGCCCAAAAAGAGGGACATCTGGCGAAATTTCCGGCGGCACCTGAACAATCCCGGAAGTGGAACGTCGTCGATATAGACTAGTGCGACAATGACAGAGACTTGGGGAGAGTGAGGGTTCAGGCCAGTCAGAGAACAGTGTGAGGAATGTGAAAGAAAATTCATTTATATCATTTAACTGTGAGGATGAGAAGGGCTGTTTAGGATTAAAAATGCTAGTGAAAGAGAGATAGGATTCATTATATTTTGATTTTTCAAATCACTATTTCACTATAGTATTTTAAATTATACAAAAAGACCTTGAATGGCTTGGAGGGACTTTGCTTACTTTGCATCATAATCTACAGCAGTTTGCTCCCAATGTTTCTATTCACTTTCCTTTAGTGAAAGCATACTCTTGAGCTGTCCTCGTCACCAGAGGACCTTGTTTGTGGTGAGCAGTGTCCTGCCGCAGCTGGAATCACAACACATTTTTGATGGTAGGGAACATAAATTCTGGGTGAAAATCACTTTACACCAATCTACTCGTTATAACACATTCTTCAGTGAAAGGCAATTTTCAGTTTTACAGTTCAGGCTTGTCAGTAAAAAGAAGAACAAAATAAGCCTTAATTATATACTATTAAAATATACCATGATACTGTGATACAGACAAACAGATCTGAATGGCCATGCATATTATGGCAACATTGTTATGACTATTGTGAGACTGGAGAAGCTGCAGCTTCAGTGGGAAAAGACAGGACATATGAATATGTGACAAACAACACAGTACCATCACAACTGATGAATAGACACAGCTAGTCAATCCCAAAATTCACAACCACTATGCCTTTAAAATGTTACAACAGCTGTCATTAACTGCCTGACTTTAAAGCACAGGTAAATGTGTGGTGTAAGGCTGAGATATTGAGTATGACCAGTTTACTAATTTTTGACACTATATAAATAGACAGACAGCATATAGACATTTTCGACAGAGGAAGAACAGAACAGACCTAGTCTGAAGCATCCATCATCAACCTTTGTGATGTATAGCCAAGAAAGGGTCAAACCCAACCCAATGTGTGATTAATTTCCTACTGTCAGTGCAGTATGACCTTGGTTGGATGACAGACAGGCCTGTCCAATCCAACCAGTTCCCCAAGATCTAAACCACTTCAGAAACACACACACACACCTTTACACACCTGTCAATCAACTGCCACATGGCTTACCAGGCACATAATAAAGACACAAACACACACATGCTTTGACAAAAAAATGTATGTATACATGGAAACCACACAAACAGACACAGATAACCACCTGGCTCTGTTGTCTTCTATCACTTATAATGATGCTGCCCCCAGCCTTAAAACAGACATAGCCTACCACAACTCTACACACATACACACACACACTTACTGTACATATGCAGCCAGTTAACAGCTGCCATCTCAGTGTATTTCTCAGAGCTCTACATCACAATGCTCTCTCACTTATGTAGGAGCTAACATATGAGAACGAAATGCATCTAAAGTGACTCAGCCTTCACAATAACGGCATTAAAGACACAGTATCTAACGTTAGTTTTGATACTGGGACATTTACTTGGACACTTTAAGGCACTTTGTACGACTTTATTTTTTAATCCGCGATCCCTGTAGCCTATCCCCGCAAATACCTCTTTATTGCAACACGGTTAACAAGTTTCAATAATTTCGAGAGGGTGTCAGAAACGTTTTTCCTTGCACGTCTAGAGATACGCTCTAATTTTAATTTGTGCAACTGTCTGCACGGCTCAGTCCAGCTGTGTCTCCTGGATGTAACAGCGATGTGAACTTAAGTGTTTATTTAGCTACACAAACGCGAGGTTGATGATAATCATAAAAAGGCACGGACTACATCATTTTGGTCCTCCCACTTCTCCAGGCGCCCTTGTAACGTTACTGGGAATTTACTCGAGTGAGTCGAGTGCAGATGGGAGTTGCGCATGCGTCACTTTGCGACAATGACCAGATTTCACGTAGATCTGTTTTGCTGTTAGCCACAGAATAATGAGATAGGTACATTACATAGCAGTAATTTATTATTTAGCGTAAGGAATCACATTTTCACGGCATGGTCCCTGATTAGAGAGTTCTAGATTAGAGGCTGAAGCAGCCTACAAGAACCTGCTAACGAACGACTTCTGTAATGTCAATACAATAAAAATGGGCCTACATAACGAAGTTCGTTCACTGCTGGCTACAAGTAAGGCTGTCACTTGTATAGCATTTTTGAGCTAACGTTAGCAATCAAACAATCATAGATAGCTAAAACGTTTGCCGGATCCGGATCCCTTGGCGTTATGCCGTAAACCATATAAATCTGAGCATGCGCAACTCACATCTGCATTCGACTCACATTGGGTAGTGACAACCACTGATAATGTTATTGTAACGTTAACGTTACACCAGTTGAATGTAGGATATGTTTGCCTGTTTCTTACACAGCTCGTTAGCTAGCTAAACTAACACACCTGGTCAGCTAGTTAGCTAATTAAGCAACATGCTCATTGTTAAACCACTATATTAAGCATACACAACAGTTAGCTAGCTTGTAAACATGTAAGGTTATGCTAGGTTTTAACGTTATGCTAGTAACGTCTATGCATGGATGTCTATGCATGGATGTATAATAAGAATGTAAGTTAGCTATGTTAAACCTAGTTCGCCAATTGTAATTGCTAATTTAACGTTAACATTGTATACAGAAAAAAAACGCCGTTGAGGATAACTAATTATCGTTAACTTTAGCTAGAATTTGTGTGGCTAGCAACAGTACTAAAGAAGATAACTAACTTTATGTAACACTAACATCATTTAACAAAACAAATATGTAGGCTACTACATTATTTGGTCATTTATTTTCTGTAACTTACATTATAACTCCTCAGTCAAGACTTTTGCAATTGCAATTCTTATATACATTTTGAGTTTTTTTTTAATTGTTACAAAGAGCTAATTATCCTAGCTACAGATTTGATCATTATGATAACGTTACACCTGGCAACAGCAACACTGAGGCGCTATTTTACACAGAAAAGGCCAAATATTTGGCTATTGTTTAGGCCATAATCTACTAGCTAAATTGAACACAAGGCAAGGTTTGTCAGGATCTAACGTTATGTAGCTTACCATGTCTGCTATACAATTTTCTGGACGAAATTCAGAGTCATAGCAGCAGATTTTCATTTTCCATTTCTCTTGTTTACCCAAAGTGAGACACCACCATGGCGGGAGATGAAAAAGTTAAAATGCTGTTTAAGTAAACTAAAACACGAGTAAACTAAAACATTTTGTCGCAAAGAAAATCAGAATATCAATTATTGTATATATATATATATATATATATATATATATAAAATAAAAATAAAACAGTGAGAGCGCTCTAGCTGTGGAAGGGAGGGCACATCTGTCCCGCTTTCCAGAACACTTCATACTTTCCATGAACTTGTGCTTCCAAGAAATCCATATCCAGCAGCTTGAGATTCTTCCGATTTTACAAGAATGGAGAAACTTCTGAACAGATTTGTTTGTGTGTGTGTGTGTGTTGGGGGGGCGCATAGTATTAGTGTATCAGTTTAATATGTTTCACAGGGTATAAATGTGAATCAGTCTCACCCTGTGTCATCTTGCTGAAAGCCCTCCAGCTCGTCCTTTTGCTCAGCCAGAGAGGACTCCAGATCCAGATAGGTGCCATTGTGGGAGAGCTGCAGCGTGCAGTCATCAAGCTATGGAAAAGAATGAAAAAATATTTTGAACACAAAAGTCTTAGTGAATGAAATAGACCTGAACTAAGATACTGGATTGGATTTAACTGAGTTAAACTGAGTATACCCTAAGGGACAACTTACAATTGTAATTGGGAATGGAAAATATGATGGAGCACTTGGACGTCAGGGTGGCATGTGAAATTCCCATGCTGTGATGTACGTACATAAACCACCCGCCGGAATGACATTGGTCTCCGGGCCCACTATTTTTTAAATACTCACTCTATACAGTATGTCTCTGCATGTGTTTCACACCCTCTTTTGAAACAATTTGAGCACGTAACATAAAGTCAGTTTACGGGGCAAGGATTTCAACATGAGTGTGTATAGTGAACCATGAAAAGTGGGAGAGCCATATGCGGTGTGGCTCTGCTTTCAGCATTACAAAGCTGTTAAGGGAATTAACTAGTAGAGACGTAGCAATAAAGGCTGCAGAACATGAAACCAAAACCAGAGGGAAACAGAAAAAAAGAAAACTTTTAGTGCATTAAAATACCAGCTGTGAGAATTATTTTTTAAATTGTGTACAATTTGAAGCTACAGCACATTTAAGTCTCTGTATTTATTGTGGAGAGTCATCCCCACATACTTAATTTACACATGTACATTTACGCACATGGCCGATTCTGTTGTTTTCACTTCTCAAGAACAGCGCAATCTTGCGCCTATGTCATCTGTGATGGCATGATCTAAGGTAGCACTGCAGAGCGGCCTAAGTCAGAATTGACCCGCTATGCTGTGTAATGAGAAACCCTGCTGAGTTTGAGACCAGGTGCACAGTAATATATCTGCACACCACTGGCATTGATGTTTATGGGTACAGTCACAAGTTGATAGCAGGTGCAAGCAGCCATCCCAGCAACAACTCGTAAAAAGTAACATACATCATGGCGTTATTGTTACAATAAGCCATGAGCTTTGCAACTGATTGTTGAAGCTGCTGATGTATGAATAGGTGAATGAGATCAGAGTCATGAGTTGAGTTAGCATTCAGCACCTCCATAGCATCGGGAGGCCTAACCGAGCCTCTGGTGTGCTGCCATACGCCCCCTGGCTGTCTGGGGCGGGCTGCATGACGACACTCCCTGACCAGCAGAGACCGCAAATCACAAGACCTGCTGCTGCTCTCTGTCTGTCCCTCCTTCTCACTGGGAAACAGAGAGACGGACTGTCGGATGGACTCACAGCATAAATATAACCTTGCTATATTTACTCTGCTCTGAGGCAGCATGCACACAGGAGCTCAAGGGTGGGTGTATCCAGGGGCTGGGAGTTAAGGGGGGGTTACTGTCAAGGCCAAAGTGTTGCAAAGGAGAAGCTGAGTGTCATCCACATGGCAATGATCTTTGCAGTACTACACTAAGCAATTCCAAGCTTAGAAGAAGGAATTATGCGCCATAAGCAAATGAGGTGAGTCTGGGTTCTGCTCCAGTTTCCCCTCACCCCCCTCACAATAACATTAATCCATCTGTGCCAAATAGCTAATCCGCAAAGCAAAACACAGTTCTTACACACATCCCTGGTTGAAATTCAGTCAGTAAAGCCAAATAAAATGCTGTCAACATAACCATATTTTACAAGGTAGACCACTGTAATATAGACGACATAGGGAAAATTTAAGGAAGCGTCTTGCAAGATGAGAATGGACCTTGAGTGGACGTTTACCTTTACTAAGCTACATGTTAATCTTACAATGGCAGGAAGCTCACAGTGACAACATGTTGATGTTTAGCAGGTGGAATGTTTACCAAGTTCACATCTTACTTTTAATTAGCTGAAACATGTTCACACCACAAGTCTCAATGCTTAATTCAGATTTTTTTGCTCAGATGCGATTTTTTGTTTGGCTGTTCACATTACCTTTTAAAATGTGGCCTATATCAGATTCCAGTGTGAACTGTTTGCGGTTTCAAACTGACCCGCATGAGCAAAAGAACAATAACGATGACATCAGACGCAGCACGTTAGGGAGGTTATGGAGGAAGCATTTTCGCTTTAATTTCAAAATGTTTGTGTAATGGCAGCCGTAACATAAATGAGCAGGTGCTGAGGAGGAGAAGAATTAAGAGAAAGAGAAACAAATTGGCTATTTTGGCCTTTTGTGGGGTTATGGCTGCAAATTCACTAGAGAGGTCTGTATGGATGCAGAGACGAAGCCAGGAGTGGTGGGACTGCGTTGTGAATAGCTTCACAGTGACAAATGTCGATGTAGATTGACGTAAAAGTCTCATCAAATCCGCCTTGGTTGTTCACACTGCGGCCACAGTGAAAAAAATCTGGCCTGGGTCTGATTCAGGACCACATACGGAAGTGGTCTAAATCTGATTTGAAAAAAAAACAGATCTGGGCAAGATTTAAGTGTGCACACTACTTCTGAAGAAGTCTGACCTGGTCACTTGACTCCAAAAAAAAATGTAATTTGGGCCACTTTTGCTGGAGTCTGAACGTAGAGTTAAAGTATAGCTGGGGCTGATGGATGCATAAAAAATGTAAGGGATCACCAAAGCTGGCACAGTAGCCTACATCCTAACAAGGACATGAATGTGTGTGCCAAATGTCAATCCAAAATTTTTGCCAATGCATCTAATAGTTGAGTTAGTCTGGGCCAAAGTAGTGGACTATCATACCAATTCTGCCATCCCCAGAGCCTGCTTGGTTTCTAGCATGGCTAAAAATATGACCTAAGAAAAAAACATAATTCTATTGCAAATATGTTAAGCACCTTCTTTGTAGTCAGGGGGAGTGGGGGGGTTAACAACATTAATCCATCTGTGCCAAATAGTTAATCCGCAAAGCAAAACACAGTTCTTACACACATCCCTGGTTGAAATTCAGTCAGTAAAGCCAAATAAAATGCTGTCAACATAACCATATTTTACAAGGTAGACCACTGTAATATAGACGACATAGGGAAAATTTAAGGAAGCGTCTTGCAAGATGAGAATGACAAATAAAAAGACAGTAAGTGGACCTTGAGCGGATGTTTACCTTTACTAAGCTACATGCTAATCTTACAATGGCAGGATGCTCACAGTGACAACATGCTGATGTTTAGCAGGTGGAATGTTTACCAAGTTCACATCTTACTTTTAATTAGCACTAAACATAAAGTACAGCTGGGGCTAAGGGATCACCAAAGCTGGTACAGTAGCCTACATCCTAACAAGGACATGAATGTGTGTGCCAAATGTCAATCCAAAATGTTTTGCCAATGCATCTAATAGTTGAGTTAGTCTGGGCCAAAGTAGTGGACTATCATACCAATTCTACCATCCCCAGAGCCTGCTTGGTTTCTAGCATGGCTAAAAATATGAACTAAGAAAAAAACATGAGCATTCTATTGCAAATATGTTAAGCACCTTCTTTGTAGTCTTGGGGGAGGGGTAATCATGCCCTGTCCCACTGCCCCGCTTTTTAAGTAGTAGTAAGACAAAAGCATTTCTTGTGCCCAATCCGCTAGCATTATTCAGCATTTTTTTTTTTTTTCAACATTCCAGTTTTAGTTATTTACAGTTATGTCTGGTCTTTGAATGAGGCTTTCTTTATTTCTCTGAAAATCCCCCATTCTGTCTAACACACATCCCAAGACAGAGCCCCACCTCCAGCTGCTTTCTTTTGCTGCTCCGCTTTATCTACACACATTACTCAATCATACAAATACTGCTTGGAGAGCAAGAAGAAGTGAGCCCCGGACCACTCTGTAACACTATACGTTAACAGCTCCCCCCCCCCTCCTCCAAAGGGTGTCTCTTTCCTAAAACACTTCGCTTGGGTAATATTAGTAATATCATAACAAAACACATCATGCTGGACGGACCCGGCAGAGAGGTGGCTCCAGAAGGAACCACAGGCTCTTCACACTCAAGGCTCCGGGAACGGGCCTGGGAAACACTTAGTGGCTAGTATATACTTTACACTCATTTAATCAAATTCTCCCAGAAGAGCAAAGCAAAAAGAACAAAAACCTGGGGGTAGGGGAGTAATTACTTCCACATTAAAACAACACCAAGCCTGCGGGCGATCACGGTGGGTCTACACTTAACAATACCCTTACGTAACTTAAACGATGAGTTTTTAAGAACTTTTTTTGTGTCAAAATCAGAGCCACAGAGGATTAGGCTCTTTGAAGAGCGGGGAGGAGGGCGTGTTCTACACGGCTATTAAATCTCCCAATGGTGCTTTAATGGGAAGCCTTTGGTAATGAAATACAAATTGAGCTGTGAAGTCTAGGCTTTGTTGTTTTGAGAGGAATGGGAGTTTCTCCCCCTGCAAAACTGTGGCTGTTTTACTGATGCTGAGGCTTCTGCACTGAGCTGGACATCTATGCATCATTTTGAAGGGGCTGCTTGTCTCCGTGCTTTACTCACTAATCTTTACACTTTGAAAAGTGATAATATATTCTGTGAGAATCCAAAGCAACTTCTTTGTTTAGCAGTTTAGATAGAATGACACATCCCATGCAAACAAACCAGTGATGCACTGATTTAGCCCTGGCAATTTAGCCTAACCGTGTGTGTGTGTGTGTGTGTGTGTGTGTGTGTGTGTGTGTGTGTGTGTGTGTGTGTGTGTGTGTGTGTGTTTGTGTTTGTGTTTGTGTTTGACTCTACAAACTGGTGCATGGTCAGAGAGGTGGAAGAGGAGTTGGAGGAAGAGGTCAGGAAAACCACGGCACCCAAAAGTGAGGAGAACAAAGTGTCGCAGGGATCCAGGGCCCCGGCCGCAGGAATTCTGGGACAAGTGACCTATACTTTACGTGCAGCCCAGCAGCCAGCCATACACAGAGTTCTAGCATCACAACATAATAATACAGTAGGCTTTTTCTCAGAGAAGAGCACAAGTGGTTAAGACAAAAAGAGGGAAAGGCTGCTTTAACAAAGAAAGACTGAGAAATGGCGCTGAGAAAAAACGCTTGCTAGCTTTGGCATTTTCCAATAATATAATAACATTCAACACCAACTTTTAGATCTGGACAGTCTGACGGGGCAAATTTGCAACAGTTCCGTTTCATCCCTATAATCCAAGCAGAATATCCAGTTGCCATTGCGCACAGTCTTCCTACTGATGTGAACTAAATTGCAAACACGGACGCAGGCTGTGCCATCTGTCTGTGTATAGGTTGTAATCATGAGCTTTTCTGTGCTGTGGGACATTTTTCATTTGTTTTGTGGCTTTTAAAGATGGAGCAGCAAAAGATCTATTTGGTCTGGAAAACCACTCTGCTGTTGAACACTGGTTTGCTGTCAGTGGTGTGTGCCAGCAGTGGAACTCCCTTCTCTCTGTGTCTCACTTTTATTTTCAATTCAATCAACTTTTTTTTTTTGTGTGACTCACCCTTGTCAACGTGTTGCTGTTTTTTTTTAAATTGCTTTAAACACTGAAATTCACTAAGAATGAACATCTCTATCATACACCCATGGTGATCTGACTCACCACAAAATTTGATCATCTGTGATTCTAGGCTTTTCACTGGGAACCAGAGCTTTCACTGACTGCCACATGTCTCTGGTTGCACTGCTGCCTTTGCACACCTGTCACTGTGACAGAGTGCAAAACATATTACGAAATATATAAGAAAAAAATAAGAAAGGATTATTTAATTTGAGACAGGGATGTATTCTTATTTCTAGCCTCCTCAAACAGAGAGGTCTAAGTGTCTAAAAGTTAGCTTCAAGGTCTCTTGGAGCTGGTGGAGATCCAGCATCTTTCTCAATGGCTCTTCAACAGAGCATATGTATGCCAGCATGGGATTAATTCCGCATATTTAGTCCAAAACAAATTAAATCCATGTGTAATGTTGCTGTGGGCTTTGAAGGAAACATTTGCAACCTTGTTTCAGTCCTCAGGCTGGAAAATCAGTTGTGCTTGCATGTGTTCTCAAAATAGCCTCTGAATGGTGGGTATGGAAGTTTATTTGCAGTAGGCTTGAAGTGTAAAACAACCTGATGTAGCCCTGATTTAAACCTATGTATTCACAAGAATGTGTATTTGAATCTAAACAATAAAACTATTTATAAGAATTAAGTTTTTATTAAGATTTGTGGTTGTTCTTAAGTTTTTTTGTGATCATATATTGCTTTATTATGTGATATATCCTTGTAAAAAAAAAAATTGCAATATAGGCTATCACACATAATGCGACATAAGTTAAGTCTAGTATGAGTTGTTTACCAAGCGGGTAATCCTACCTTGTGTGGAGCTCTGAGGAGCCGGTGGACGCCTGCTAACTGGTTGATGAGTGGGACATCCTCCCTGAAGGTGTACAGCGGGGGTCTAGTCGGTTCTGGGAAATTCGTGCTGTTGAACGGATCGGTGTCATCTAAAAACTGAACCCTGCAGACTAGCGTGGCCATGGTGCATCCATGCAAGTATCTCCTCTGAGGGGACAGCCCGGTTTAATGTGAGCTGTAGCAGCTTCGGCTCGGGTCGCTGGGCGCTCCTCTCCTGCTGGTAACGACAACAAACCCGGGTCGCCAAGTGCGCTCCGGTGCGCAGCCTGTCCTCCCGCAGGACAGAGGTAGGAGAGGGGGGAGGGGGGCGGGGAGGGGTGCTGGAAGCCAAAAAGTCGGCACTAAGGAACCGGTCAAGTACCTTGTCTCGCCTCCTTGCTGTGGCTGTGCTCGCCCTCAGCTTTGTTGGTGTGTTACTCTCGGAGAGGCAGGTGGCCAGTGATAAAGCGGAGGCAGCAGGCGGACTCCAGCTTGCGACAGTCGCTCTGCTGTCTGTCTGAGTCCCACTAAACCCCCCTCTGCCTCATCGCTCCCTCCTCCCCCCTCCCCCCTCCCTTCAGATCACTGTCTCCGATTTAGCAGAGGCTTCCTAAATGAAAATGAACTGCACCAGATAGATAGATAGATAGATAGATAGATAGATAGATAGATAGATAGATAGATAGATAGATAGATAGATAGATAGGTAGGCCTACTTTATTCATCTCCTAGGGCAAATTCGTATTTAAATGTAATGAATTATTAATAAAATATGAACATAGGCTATACAGTATATAGGCTACATGTCAAATAATTGCGATAAGAACATTAGAGAAAAGGCACAATCATTAGCCTAATATATCTAGAGTAATAAATAAAATAAACAGAGTAAATTAAATATATTCATAAGGCTGCATAAGCATTAAAGTGCTCATATTATGCTTTTTGGCTTTTCCCCTTTCCTTTATTGTGTTATATTGTTGTGCACATTATAGGTTTACAGAGTGAAAAAGCCCACCAGCCTTTACTTCCCTGACGAACGTGCGTCACTTTGTAACACACGTTATAATGCTCGTCTAGCTGCTAGCGTGGCACGTCCTCATACTCTGCTACTGACTGGCTAGTAGTCCTTACCTAGCTACTGCACATGTGCGACTCCCAACAAAGATGGAACAGAAGTGAGATGTCTCACTCTGTAGCGAAAACAGAGAGCTCAACACACAGGGTGAAAAGAGGAGCTGCAGCAATGTGCACCACAACAAAAATATGGTAAACCATGTAACACTATTCTGATATAACCTCTAAATACAATTATGAACCTGAAAATTAGCATAATATGAGCACTTTAAGACAGTTTTAGCATTTGTTGAATGTTATTGTGCTATTAAATAGCCTAAATAACCTTCTAAAACAATGTGGTCAAAGATCATCTAAAAAGCACAAGTTGGGTGTAACAGACACACTACAAGTCCAGATCAGAGTAGTACTGCGATGATGAATATTTCCTGTTAAGAGTTTTGTTGCAAGTTAAAGTGCAGTCTTGACCAATGCTGACCTCATGTGGCTACAACATTTAAATACAGCTGATTCCAAAAATTCTAACTCAGACTAATGTACTTTTTCTACAGTAGCCTAGGCCCTATATTAAACCAATTGTCGAATACTGCAGTTGAACTACGAGTTCCTACAGTATAGCAATACTGGAATAATAAACTGTATGCCACAGAAACTGTCAATTTCTCCAAACTTAAACACACTGGCTTAAATTTCCTTTTACTCTGAGGTGTTACAGTATATACTGTAGGCCTTAGTCTGGTAGAGTGGGTCACCCACTAATCGCAGGGTTGGGGGTTCGATCCCCAGCTCCCCCTGTCCATGTGTCCTTCAGCACGACACCGAACCCCGACTGCTTCCCACGGTCGGGCCAGTGTCTTGCATGGCTGTAGCTTGCTGCCATCGGCGTGTACGTGACTGTGAGAATGAAGGCAAATTGTAATGTCCTTTGTAAACGCCGTCAATTAACAATTACTACATTACTTTTTTAGGCCCTTTGTCTGTGCACCTGGAAACATTATCTGTGTAAAGCAGAGATCTTCAACAGGGGGTCCGGAACCCTTAACTTATTTTTATTTTTTCAAAAGTTCCTGTCTGAAAATATACATAAACATGAATCCAACATATTATTAGCAAAGATAAATCGACCTATTTGTGATTTGTTTTTAGACAACATTGATGATGGGCTTATTGCCCTGTAGGTTAAGGTAACCACTAAGGTAACATCCACAGATACAGATAAACTTAAGGATTAACTGTGCTACATGTATATTTAACACTAAAACACAATGTATATTGTTGAACGAGAGTATGTGAAAATCCAAAAAACAATTAAAAACTATATTCCTGCTTTTTGAAATATTTTTGCCCTTTGAAATGTATTTGTATTAATCCAAAAGACAGCTAAAACTATACTTCTGCTTTTGAAATGTATCAGCTCAAGAACAGTGGAGACTGTGCTTCTGCTTTTGACATGAGTTAACCCAAAAACAGCTAAAATATATTTTTGCTCTTGAAACTATAATACTGCCTTTGATTTTGGTTTATGAGTGCTAATGTGCCTTTAGAAATATAATCATGCTAAGTTTTTGTGTTACTGATATTACTATAAACATGCTTAGAGACATTTTAGTGTGAGTTACTGTGTAAAGCTGCCTATTTGACCCTGCAGTCGTGAAGAGGAAGTGTCTGCAAGAGGCTTCAGATGCATAAGTGGCTTTGTGTAACTGTCTGTCTGAACCTGCACAGCTGGAAAGAGGAAGTGCTGTTGGGGCCTTGTATACATGCACTTGGGGGTTAGGCTCTGGATGCACAGAGGGGTGAAAGAGGTTACTGCATTGACCTAGTGATGAACCGATCCGTTAGATTCTACGTTAGATAGCAACATGCATATGTATAAAGGAAATATCATCATATGAGATGGTTTTACATATATCCAACCTGATGCTTGCTTTAAGACTGTATTACCATGTAAGGTCATATAAAGTGGTTGATCACCCCCAAGCTGCATCTATGAAGGGAGGGGGATGAATTGTGTTTAAAAAGAGAAGCTTTGCAAGTCAAAGGGCCTCTTTTTTTGAGCAGCACCAGACTCCTAGTGCTCTCAGCACAGGGGTTCAGTACCTCCCTGGATGGCCAGGAAAAGGGCCGAGAGGCACCTCCCTGGGGGACCAAGGAAAAAAAAGGAGCTCGCGCGCGCTCGCTCGATCCCTTGGGTTCGTTTTCTGTTTTTGACCAAGACTCTGTCTTAGAGTAATTTTTGAGTGACTGAACTCTGTTCATTTTTCATTTATTTTGTTTGCTTGTTAACTTTTTGCTGTTTTATAAAAAAAAATAATAATAAAACCACCTGTGTTCGTCTTGAGCAAGGTGACCCAAAAGCTCCTGTAAGTCTTTTTTTGCTCTTTTAGAAGACTCTTTCCTTTTTTTTTCCCCTTTTTCTTCCTTTTTGCCATTTGCCTGAGTGACCAGGGACCCCCTCCAAAGGAGAAGTGATGGCCTCCTCTTTAGCCGTGCGGTTTGCAGCAACCCCGGGGACCGACCTGACAAGCAGACCTTTGATCCTCCAGCCGAGCGGAAACCTCTGTGACCAAGGCAGAAGTGGCTGTTCGAGTGTGAGTAATCAATTGTAACTGTTTGGTTATAAAGATCTTCTGTGTGCTGTGTATTTCACATACGGGGGACATCTAGGTTGTCAATCTAAAGCCTCTTGTCTCGTCATCGGGTTTCCACTGTAGCGAGATCCCGCCAGTGCGGGGGTGTGTGTGTCTCTCTAAAAATAATCTAAAAATCATAGGAAAGTATTTCAACTAATTCTTCTTGAACCTGTTTATAATTTTGAACATAATATTTATAAATACAGGGTGTGTGCGTCTCTTTAGAAATAATCTAAGAACCATAGAGAAGTATTTCCATTAATTCCTTTAAACCTATTAATAGTTATAATACAATATTTATAATATTTGAACCTATAATATTTTAATACCTACAGTATTAAATATAGGGAAGTATCTGAAACAACTCCTCTAATATAGGCTTAACCATCCGCCCCGCTGACAGTATCTGTAACGGCTGTACGGCAGAAGAGGGCTTAGAGGGCGAGGGTTATCGGGGGGGAGAGGGGGGGTTGGCTTTAAAAGAAAAAGCGATACTATGCCTCGATAACTGTCACATCGTTCCACAATATAAACATATGAATAAGTCAATAATTATTATTTTAATAGCTTTCTATTGTATTAACTTCTATGTGTAAAGGCTTTAGGCTGCCCAACACGTTATTGTAGGCCCAGTTTAAAATGCACCAAAGGGGCTCCCTGCTCCATCTCTCTTTCAGTTTAGGCATCCTTGGCCTAAAAAACGTTGAAGACCCCTGGTGTAAAGTGAGCAAAATCTATTTCTATGTCATTAAACTACTAAGGGAACTATCAGTGGGGATCCCCTCTTTGTTACCACTGGAGGACAGAAAGCCACTTCTTTTAACACTGATAAAGGGAAAACACAGCACATATTATTATAAATAATGTGCATCTTAAGTTAATGACTGGTTGTAAAGATAAGAACAAAGTACAAAACGTTCTTCGAACACCCTGACAACCGCTCACTGTGCTCTCTTATCTGTAGCTCGGTCACATTCTCCAGCCTTCGTTAATCTAAATATAGGCTGGTAATTCCTATCCATAAATCATCAACTCAAATGAGTTTATCAATATGAATCAGCTGAGTCATACCTGTGACATGGCAGAGTTAGTATATTTAATTCTTGCCATCAAAATTCAAACCAAACTTCCCTGTTATACCACAGATCCTGGGTGTTAAGGGTTCAATGAATGATAACAAGACATTTGTTGACTATCATAATTATAACTTATGGTTACCAAACAACTGACATGACAGGATATTTAAGGGAACACAGTGATGTGATAACACAGTAGTTCTGAAACTACTGTAAAAGACACTTTTTCATGTTACTCGTCTACTAATTTCCCAGGGAAATGATTTACTATTTGTTTTTGAACCAAGAGAGCTCCAGGGAGAACTACTACTTGTCGATTTACCCCACAGAGCGTAAACACTCACATTTAGCCTCATAAGAGAATGCCAACGATGGTCGTTCAGATTTAATCTATAAGTATCCAGAAGCTACTTCTTGTAGTTTCTCGCAGAAGAAAAGCATGAATATCAGCAAAAAATGCAGTGTAATGCCTGCCTTTACCCTTGCACACCCAATGGACACCTAAATGAGTACTTATGAAGTTTTGGTTTTTCCAAAAGATTAGGGCTGGGCGATATGGAGCAAATTAAATATCATGATATTTTTACCAAACACCTCAATATCGATACCGCAACAATATTGTAGTGTTGACTAATGGTGCTTTCACAAAATATTTACACCATGAGATTTTTGATAAATAATCCTCAGTAATGTGGATATAATGACTAAGTGGGTAAAGGCAAATAATACAACAGCTAGAACAGTCTGGTAAGTTCAGAAAATGACATCACTTTACTGTAATGCAGCCTTTAAAACCAGGAAAAGACAACACTTATGCCATATTACGATATCCTAAATCTAAGACGATATCTATTCTCGTATCACAATATCGATATAATATAATATAGAGCCCAGCTCTATGTGAGAGAAAATTATTCTAGTCGACTCCTGTTCTCTTGTCTGTAATCTCACAGACAATGTGTTGCTTATTAACAGTTCCTGATGCACATTTACCCTCAGGTTGGATACAAATCCACTAAATTGGTTCTTCCAAACCCTGGACTTGCTTGAAGATTGGATCCCCTCTCATGAGGACCCAAATGGGACAACAAAGCCCAGTATCTGCTCACCTGCGTGGGCTTCTGTAGGGACTTGGCAATGTTTGGAGGGTCCCTTATCTGCCACACCTCAGGAGGAGGTAGGCTGTGTGAAATTAATGGAAGAAAAAAAGCATTATAATGCAAGTTTCTTTAAATAAGAATTCTATATGGAAATATAATCATAATTGAATAATCTTATTCAGCATTAAATTAAATGCTTTGATTCTGAACATTTAGGCTGTTGAATACACACATTATAACGGTTTGTATGTATAAGTGTTAATTGGTCAGCCCTAAAATATCAATAACATGCAAGAAGTTTTGTTAGCATCATTTGTGTTCATAATTCACACGTCTTGAGTTAGATGTATGTAGTTTTTGTTAAAGACACCGGATTCTGGTGTGAGTTGAAGGATATAAAAACTAAAGAAATACGTATTGAGCAAACATACTCCATTATCCAAAGTGGCACCAATAAAATAAAACCACAATGCATCATTATGATCATTATATCTGCACTTAAAGTGATTCAGGTTAAATATTAACTCGTAGAGGTGAATGAATGCTGTATAAAGCTAGCATTTTACAGCAAAGAACCACTGATGTGTACATGGTCATTTATGAGCTTAGAAGTTTAAAAATACCAATGTGAGTGGAGAGAAGAAGCAATGAATATTGGAGAACCCGGCTTTGAGGCTTTGAACCCTTGGCTGAGGGGGGTTATTAGATATGAACATAAACCTGACTATGGCTGAGGTATTGTCTGAGAGGTGCTCACATATCACCATCACTTATCGGACAAACCAGCATGGCTCAAGTTAGAAAACACTAACTTACCACCTACACAAGAGCAATACAAATACAACAATAAATTGCAAAAATTAAAAAGAAACTTCATTTATAAGAGTGATATTTACCAAGTGCTGTTGGTGGTCAAGCTGATATTACCTTATCCTATTTGAGTTTAACAGTGAGATGGCTGAGGGTATGACGGAGTATTTATATATGTTGGTTTTGACTAGGGGGAACCAGAAGGCAGGGTCTGAAACTCTAGGTGGAGAGGGTGGGTGCTGTCAGACAGAATGGATTCTGCTTCCTTTACCAACTGTTAAAAGAAACCAGTATATGAAACCAGTATAGCAACGTTACATATGGGGATAACATTGTAATATGTTACTATAAGTACATCAAATAAATCATCTGCAACATTTCCGAAACATTTTCGTAAAACTAAATCGGTTTTGAACATCCTAATATCAACTAATTAAAACAAGACAAAGAATCCATAGCCATGCTCCCAACTCTGTGAGGATAGTTAAGGACAGCTGTACTTTGTACTGTAAGCTAACGTCAGCATGCTAACATGCTCAAAATGTCAATGCTTAACATGCTGATGCTTAGTAGGTATAATGTTAGAATACTAAACATTTGCTAATTAGCACTCAACACAAAGTACAGATGAGGCTGATGGAAATGTTAACACATTTAAATGTTGACCTGATGATGGTGGAAGATAAAAAAAAAGTTATGGGATTACCAAAGTGAATGCAATTCATCCTGTGGAGGACGTTTCTTTTTATCTTGAACTTACTGTAAACCCTCAAGGAAATGCTGAGATAAGCGGAAAACCTTTCAGAGGTGGATATCCGTTTTCCCAGCTATCTCTGTGACACTGAAGTCAAGCCAGGAGAGTCTACATATTACTCTTGATCGGTTGACATTTAACTTGTATTACCACTGAGAGCCTCAGAGACACAAGTAACAATCTGTAGTGGAATTTAATAGCCCCTAGGACACAATATGTCAAAAACTCTACCTCAAGAATATTAAATATATATATTATTCATAACGATCATAATTTGATGCGTGATTAAGATTTTTCACTTCAGCTGTTTTAGATGTCTGCTATCTAAAAGGAAATCCTGACAGCAACTGAAATTTCAGCCCTGAGCCTACTTTATCAGCCGTGATGTTCTTATTTCATGCTGTGAGGCAGAAATTATAGACCAATTTCATGTGTTGACGTGTTGTTAAGAATATCTAACGTTGCAACGATCACACATGGTTGCAGTAAACAAGGTGCTAACGTGCACAGCTCTTCTATCCGTCCAGTTGTCCAAGCTTATGTACCTTTGTCCCCCAGGTGCTTTTATGATCCCTTTTCTTATCCTGCTCCTCCTGGAGGGGATCCCACTGTTGCACCTGGATTTTGCAATCGGCCAATGGCCTAGAAAGGGCTGTGTGGGGGTTTTGGGCTGCAACTAACCCATACTTGACTGGAGTTGGTGAACGGAAGAATGAATATTAGTCTGCTATGAAATTCATGCTTGGAATCTGTTTTCCTGATCTTGAGTCAAAATGTTGGATGCACTTGTCTTATCCAGCTGTCATCATTATGGTTATGGTTAGTAATCCTCATGTACGCTTAGCACTACTATGGAAGTCCATTAATACCTACAGTGTTAAAGTCTGTACAACACTGTTGCATTTCCCCTTCCGTTACAGGTATTGCGTCCATGAACGTCTCATTCTTAGTGGGCATACTACAACACCATCATGGCCTGGGTGATGTGGTACTTCTTCAACTCATTTCCAGAGCCCGCTGCCATGGAGCCAGTACATACTTTGATTGTGTTGGTCATCGTTGTGTTTTACTTTGTCACCAAATTCAGCACCAAACTGATATACAACACCTGGAATCCAAGCTTGGTATGTTTACCAACTGTTGTTAACTTCAATCCTTCAAATTATCATATATATATATATATATATATATATATATATATATATATATATATTGAAATCTTTTTCTTGTCTTGTTTACAAGATAAACAACTTCCGGGTGTTGGAGACATTACCCTATCCCAGCTGGGTCTACATTATTATCTTCCTTCTGGCTGGACTTCCCAGCCTTTTGAGCCCAGGATTTTACTTTGTACATATGGTTCCATAGATGCTGCTGCAAAAAGAAATCCATCAATAAACTTGAGCTCAACACTGTATGTGCCAAAGTCAACATGTACGACACTCACTAGATTGACAAGAAAATTACACTGTTGCTTGACGGATGTAAACTCATATCAAAATGAGACACATGCCATACTGTTTTAGGGCATGAGGGATAGGTACCTTAAAATTTGGTGTAATTATTTCAAAACAAGAGGATTTGGATTTGTTTGATGATGTGGCTACTTTACTTTGTTAAAATTTGGTTTGTTGAAGTGGGTTCACTTTTGAAATGAACATACTGTATTTTGTGTGTGCTGAGATATTTATTGTGTTGATACTGTGTTGAAGTATAGTGACTCAAGGAGGATTGAGCAATGAGGATTATTGTATTTTTTATGGGAAAACTGAATAAATGGTTTAAGTCCAAAGATGGCAGGTTAGGTCAGCTGTCAACTCTAAATTGCCACTGGATGTGAACGTGAAGGTGAATGTGTCTGTCCAAGATGCACCCGCTTCTCACCCAATGTCAGCTGGGATTGGCTCCAGGCGCCTGCGACACCTCAAGGATATAGGCGCGTATTTCTAATGGAATGGAACAAGTATATAAACAGAAATTTGGTTACGGGCAAATGTAGATGTAATTTGGAGGATACACATATGATATCTTAATGGACATCCTTAAAATAACTCTTGATATGATTGCTATGGATTGCCACTATCAGCATAGGTGTACTGACTGAAATTATATGCTTGTAAATCCTGATGCAATAAAACATGGATCTGATTTCTCAAGGACTTGAAATGGCGTGGCCTGATAGTTCAGATAAGCTATGGTATGATGGGAAACGTGATGCCTCTGACTGCACAGTGTTTCATTATTTATTTCAATGTCAAACAAAGTGAGACAAAACATCTCCTTGGATATGTTTGTTAACCATCAAGAAAACCTTGTGGTCTTAAGAGGAGTGATATACTGTAGTTAGTAAACAGCCAATAATACAATGCTCCATGTCACTCACAAAGTGACAATACCGTACTCATCTTTCAGGGAAACGTGTTGGGGGAGGCACGTTATGTGATGTATTAATCATTATCTAGGAGGATCCACCCCTTTCCACTTAACCTTGCTGACATTACATGATACGACAGGCTGTAATGAGCCAATTATAAGTGTGGGGCAGGTGCCATAGGTTGCATTATACTTCAGAGCCCTTCTTCAGAACATACAGTTGGGGTAAAGTACTCAGAGAGAGATAGGATCCATGGATAATCAGTAACAGCTTACACAGAGGAGACTGAATGAGAAGGAAGACTCAACAGCTATATTGACAATTTCTGAGACCAGTGAAATTTACAAGAAGCCGCTATGAAGCTGAAGTTGCCAAACCCAGGACTGGATAACCGGATCCCCTCTCATGAGGACCTGGAGAGGATGGAGAAGGAGGAGGCAGGTGACCGGCCCAAATGGGACAACAAAGCCCAGTATCTGCTCACCTGTGTGGGCTTCTGCGTGGGACTTGGCAACGTCTGGAGGTTCCCTTACCTGTGTCAAAGCCATGGAGGAGGTAGGCTGGGATGAGACTGGGTGTTCTCTGTTTGAGATGGCAGAAAATTAGAAGTGCGTATGAATTATTAAAAGGATTTAAATTTGTCTTTAACTGTTATCAGTAACTTGGGTGGGCTTTTCCAAAACTCAGTCAGTCTGCTTTAGACATAAAATTAAACCAAGTACGTAACATCCAAAATTATAGTGGATTGTAACACATTAACGGACACATTTGAAAGGATTTATTCATTGAAACAGAATATTTTAATATATAATTCACAAAAATGTTGGAAATCTCATCTATGATCAAAACATTTTTAGATGTTTGCAGATTCAGTAGTTGTAGCACTACACACAGTCAGACTGTCTGAATTTTGCTCATAGCCCTATTCGCACAGAACTATTACCAAGGCACAGTTTTTCAAAAGTAATCCAGAGAGATTTTGGATCATGGATTGTATCAAATCTTGGAAATGGGTTTTTCAAAAGCAAAAGAAGGACTCTGAGCTAAAATCACAGCATGTAATCCGATCTTACATTTGATCTGGTTCAAACTTGCCCTTTGGGTTTTTCAAAACTTTGAACTCGGTTTGGGATCTATTTGACCCAAAAAGAAACAGGATTATCCTGATCCCATCAGAAGGGTGGATTCAGTTGAGATTTTTCAAACCAAATTAAATCATAAAAACAATGTTTACTGATGATATATACATTTCTTCATATTTGAAGCATATTTGAAGCATGTCACATCTGAGATATGGTAAACAAAATGGTAAATGGTATTTAACATTATAACAAAATAAGGAATGTAAAATGTTTCTGTTTATTACAGTGTTTCTGTTTCTTAAAATTAAAACAAACAATGGCTATTTGTGGCCACCGGTTTTGCCTACAACAGGTCGGCACCTGTTGTTCTTTGCTAAACCAGTAGGCTACACTGTTGGTTCCATTTAAGGCTCTGGCAAACAGGATTTGGTAATCCTGAAATTTGGTATTTGCATCACAGTGATCCAATCCAATGTTCCTTTAAAAAACTGGCATAAAAGTAAGATGGATCAGGTGATCCTGGATAGCAAAACATGGGATTTCCAAATCCGGATCAATTTGATCCAGATTACATTTTTTGAAAAACTGGGCCCAGGAATTTCTCCCCTACGTCTGTGTTTCGTAAGACACATTCGTTCAGGATTCAATTCACACGAGATTATTAATATCACACAACCTCTGTGTTTGGCAAAATAGGCAGTGGAATTTTAACGTGACAAATAACCGCCATGGCAGATTCGTACGGGATTAAGATGACGACTTCTGAAATGATTACAAATTAAAAGAGGTCCCCAGGTAATACTAGTCCTGTGCAAATAGGGCAGATAAAAAAGAATAGAAATGCCTGTTTTTCTTAGACAGATCTTAAAAGTCAAAAATCAACCAATGAATCCCTAGAAAATATTACAAACTTAAATGTGTTTATTAAGATCAACTGGCAATTTGGTACATACTGAAACTGCTTTCTAAAACTCTATAAACTCATGGTTTATAGAGTACTGCAGGTAATAAAACGTGTATCATGCTTTTTCCAGTTAATGGCTGTCTTTATGGGTGCAGTTTTGAGAATAAGGTCGACTGCTGAATATTTACTTACCATCTTTAAAAGGGACGCATTGTTAACTCCTTATGACAATGTGAATGTTGTACTTCTAGGAGCGTTTATGATCCCATTCCTGATCCTGCTGGTCCTGGAGGGAATCCCACTGCTGCACCTGGAGTTTGCCATCGGTCAGCGTCTGAGGAAGGGCAGTGTGGGAGTGTGGAGATCAATCAATCCATGCTTAACTGGAGTCGGTGGGTCAAAAAATAAAAAGCATGCACATTAGGTTGTGTTGCCCGGGGGATGACAGAAATGTCGGTCTGTAGGTCAGTTGGTCCACCTTGGTGCCAACTGAAATATCTAAAAACAATTTTTAATAAATGAACATGACTTCCTTTACAGTTATTCATTGTCCCCATAGGACTGACTATGGTGATCCTCATACTTTTCCTCTACAGCCATCACCACCATGAGGTTCACTTTTGTAGTTTTTATTAGATGGATTTCCATGAACTTTAGTACAGACGCACGTGTACTCAACAGGATGAAGTGTGATCAGTTTTCATCTAGTGCCATCATCAGATCGAAATATCACCAAATACCTGCAAAACCAGTTTTTTTTCCCCCATCAGCCTCAGCTGTACTTTGTGTTGAGTGCTAACTAGCGATGTTTTGCATGCTAACACGCTAAACTAAGATGATTGAACATGGTAAACATTATCACTGCTTAACATCAGCATGTTTGCGTTGCCACTGTGAGCATGTTAACATGTCAACGTTAGCGTTTAGCCCGAAGTAACAGCTGTACAGCCTCACAGAGTCGTTAGCATGGCTATAGACTTTAAAAAAGCACTACCACCAGACTAATTGTTTCATTTTGTTACAGGCATCGCGTCCTTGCTTGTCTCATTTTTTGTGGGTGTGTACTACAACACCATCATGGCCTGGATCATGTGGTATCTCTACAACTCTTTTCAAGATCCTCTGCCTTGGAGCCAATGTCCTCTCAATGCTAACAGGACAGGTAAAGTATGCCTACAAACATGAAGAAATCAGTCACAAAGAATACAAAAAAAACCACATCGGCTGTAAAGTCTACTCCGTGGTAACATTTACAGTATTTTGAAGGTTGGTAAAGTTGCCCTTTGCCATCTGCTAATCTGCACTTTGCAGGTGTGGTGGAGGAGTGTGCTCGGAGCAGCAGCGTTGACTACTTTTGGTACAGAGAAACTTTGAACACTTCAACAGCTATTGACGAGGCTGGAGGTCTACAGTGGTGGATGGTGCTAGCCCTGGTGTCTGCCTGGACTATACTGTATGTCTGCTGCATCCGGGGCATCGAGACCACTGGAAAGGTCTGAAAGTCACATAACATCGGAATAATCTGATGCAAGAGTGATGCCTGCTTGCGTGCATATATGGTCATTCTAATATACAGATATGTCTTTGGATCATGTTGTAATTTTTTCCTTTGCTCAGGCTGTGTACATCACGTCCACTCTGCCATACTTGGTCCTCACAATCTTCCTTATCAGAGGACTGACTCTGAAGGGATCGGTAGAGGGAATCAAGTTCCTCTTCACACCAGATGTAAGCACTGTTGTAACACACCAACCAACACTTGTCAGTATAATTAATACAATTTTGGAAAATGCTCTCATTCTCTTGCCGAGTGTTCGATAAGAAGATACAACTCTGTCTGCTAAATATAAGACTACAACCAGCAGTTTAGCTGTAGCCTACTATTGGCCACATATTATGTGATTCATTACATGCAAGTGGATGTTAAATGCTGAGCATTTTTTAAATATTAGTAAGCTAGTTGGTGTGATTTTGGCTATTGTAATTTCTGTATTGAAAGATCAGCAAGTCTTGGGGGTGTGATTTGGACTTGGTTTAAAATACTTTTAAAAAAACTCAATTTATCATCCAGTTAGTTGTAATAACCTCACACAACTAATCAATCTGGAAGATCAGACTTGAGATAAAACTTTGATCATGGTGTACAGTACTATCACACATTAATAATTAACAATGGCCAGGACAGTAGAAGTGTTTACTGTCAGCTCTATACAACAAAAAATATCACAACAGGAAACAATTAGCATAGGAATCCTGGCTTAATTCCATTGTTAATATGGGCTTCTTTCTATTGTCTTAAAGGTAAACGAATTAATGAATCCAGCGACCTGGTTGGACGCAGGTGCTCAAGTTTTCTACTCCTTCTCTGTAGCCTTTGGAGGGCTCATCTCATTCTCCAGTTACAACTCTATTCAGTGAGTAACTGCCTAAACTGCCCAGTAACACAATGAGCCTTCTTTTGAACATTTCTCCTCACATGATCTTCATTGTCTGTTAGCAACAACTGTGAGCAGGATGCCGTTCTCATCTCCATCATCAATGGCTGCACCTCAGTGTACTCTGCCACGGTTATCTACTCCATCATCGGCTTCAGGGCCACGCAAAAATATGACGACTGCACAGCAGAGTGAGTTTCAAATGGCACAAAAAAGGCTTTAAAGCAATTAGGATGCACTTACTAAAACTGAATCATCTCGCTGTGCTTTCATTTTAGCAACATCTTGAAGCTGATAAATGCCTACAACTATCCTGAAAACAGCATCACAGAAAGCAACTATAATGATGTTCTGATCCACCTCAACCAGACAACTCCAGATATCATTCAAGGATTACAACTACAGACCTGTGACATGCAAGCTTACCTCAGTCAGGTCAGTATTGTTGGACAATTTGAAACAGAATTTAGCTGTTTTCAATCTTACTGAAATGATTTAGCATTTAGGCATTTAGAGCCTATGGTTGAAATATTTGGTGTACTACTTCAGGGCGTGGAGGGAACAGGACTAGCCTTCATCGTGTTCACAGAGGCCATCATCAAAATGCCTGTTTCTCCTATGTGGGCTGTCCTCTTCTTCATCATGCTCTTCTGCCTCGGCCTCTCGACTATGTTTGGGAGCATAGAGGGAGTGGTGGTTCCTTTGCAGGACCTCAAATTGCTGCCTCAAACTTGGCCCAAAGAAGTGTTCTGTGGTAATTTCCTGAAGTTCCTATTCAGTATAAAATGTCAGGATAAAAACATTTGATGTAACCACTTTTTTGTATTGTTTTTTCAGGTCTGACTTGCGTAATCTCTTTCGCTCTTGGGCTGATCTTTACCCTGCGCTCTGGAAACTACTGGCTAGCTCTTTTTGACAACTTTGCTGGCTCTATCCCCCTTCTGGTCATCGGATTTTGTGAAATGATCGCTGTTATATACGTCTATGGCATAGACAGGTAAGTCTATCCAAGAAGGGACTATGGGTACAGAGTACCCAAGGTAATGGCTTTCTAGCCACGCTACTGGCTCTGTGTTTAGTGCTAATTAGCAAATGTTAACACACTAACATCATAACCTGACATGGTAAACATTATATCTGCTAAACATCAAAATTGTCACTACCCAATCCATACCGGAAACACGATTTGTTCAGGTCATGCACATCAATTGAACACTTTGGGTTTCTGATACGAATCGTGTGGTGACAAGGATGTTAAGGTTTCAAATATACAAATTATTCTGCACTATTGCACTATATATATGTGTATATATATATATATATATATATATATATATATATATATATATATATATATATACACATAGTGTATATGTGTGTGTGTGTGTGTGTGTTTGTATATATATATATATATATATATATATATATATATATATATATATATATATACACACACACACACATATACACAACATACCGGTCAAAAGTTTTAGGGTCTTAGAAATTTCCATTCTACCCCATTACAGACAGAATACCAGCTGAGATCAGTTGCATTGTTTTTTTTAATCAGGGCAGCAGTTTTCAGATTACATTATATGCTTAAATAATTGCAAAAGGGTTCTCCAATGTTTTCTCAGTTAGCCTTTTAAAATGATATCAGATTAGTAAATGGAATGTGCCTTTGGAACATTGGATGAATGGTTTCTGATAATGGGCAATGTAGATATTGCATTAAAGATCAGCCACTTCTTTCTACAACAGTCGACAACCCTTTTGTAATTATGTAAGCACATAATGTAATCTGAAAACTGCTGCCCTGGTTAAAAACACAACTGATCTCAGCTGGTATTTTGTCTGTAATCGAGTGGAATGGAAATTTCTAAGTGACCACAAACTTTTGACCGGTAAGTGTGTGTGTGTGTGTGTATGTATGTATGTATATATATATATATATATATATATATATATAGATATAAAACCTTCTCATTCAATGGTTTCCTTTATTTTCATGACTATGTTACATTGTGAATTATTACTTAACAAAAAGTGAAATAACTGAAAACATATCTTATAATTTAGATTCTTCAAAGTAGCCACCCTTTGCTTTTTTGATAGTGCTGCAAACCCTTGGTGTTCTCTCAATGAGCTTCATGAGGTAGTCACCTGAAATGGTTTTCACTTCACAGGTGTGCTTTGTCAGGGTTAATTAGTGGAATTTTTTTCCCTTTATTAATAAAAAAGCAAAGGGTGGCTACTTTGAAGAATCTAAAATATAAGACATGTTTTCAGTTATTTCACACTTTTTTGTTAAGTACGTAATTCCATATGTGTTCATTCATAGTTTTGATGCCTTCAGTGAGAATCTACAATGTAAATAGTCATTAAAATAAATTAAAAAAACGCATTGAATGAGAAGGTGTGTCCAAACTTTTGGCCTGTACTGTGTGTGTGTGTGTATATATATATATATATATATATATATATATATATATATATATATATATATATATATATATATATATTTTTCCTCCCATTTATGTAATGTTTTACTCGAGGTTACTAAAGTAACAGAGTGGATTTTTATGTCCTTTAAAGTCCAGTAATGCAAGCCACACAGGCTGCTTTATTTACTGTATCTAATACAAGTACAAGGCTGTCTTTTATGGCTGCTTTGATACACACTCAGCTGACATTATGTCTCCCTCTTATTGCTTCCAAACAGGTTTAACAAGGACATTGAGTTTATGATCGGCCACAAGCCCAATATTTTCTGGCAGGTGACATGGAGGTTTGTCAGTCCACTCATTATGGTCATCATCTTGGTTTTCTACTTTGTAACCCAAATCACCAAGAATCTCACTTATTTGGTGTGGGACGAGGAGGCGGTAAGTGTGCAAGCTTAAAGACCTTTTTAGATGTATTATTGATGGTGGTAGGAATCCACCTTTTCCATTTCAGACCGCTTGTATGTCGCACCTTGCTGTATATTTTAACATGTTTCTTGACTCTGGCCGTAGGCGAACTTCCCCACCCTGGAACCACGTCCGTTTCCTTCCTGGATCTATGTCATCATCTTCATCCTGGCTGGAGTTCCCAGTTTAGCCATCCCAGTGGTCGCCCTCTTCAAATTCATCCAGAGGAAATGCTGCAAGCAGAAAGACTACAGTGACAACACAGTGGACACTATCTCTGCCAAAATACAAATGAATGACAAAATGAAGTTTTAGATAGCTTTAACTTATATTTAATAACAAAGTATTTAATAAAATATGGATATGAAATAAAAATATGGACTTAATATGGCTTTTTTTTTCTTCCTCATGCCTTGTACAATGACAGAAGATTAGTAACTACTGACTTTTATCTGTGAAAAGTATTTTCTGTAAAATAATGTCATTTCGAGAGTAATTGTTGTTTGCTTTGCTTGCTGTACTATTGTGATAGGAGTTTCTTGCTGTGCCGTGTTTGACGTGTGTGTGTGTGTGTGTGTGTGTTGTAAGGGTTGCCAACCGTCCCGTATACAGGATCGTCCTGTTTAAAAACAAAAGCAATGACCCTTACTGAAGCAATACGGGGACGTGATTTGTCCCGTATTTTCGTGCACACCCTACTCTAACGCTTACGCTACGTTTGCACATGCTTGAAATGACATGATAAATAATAAAACTAAAAAGAGTTTCACAAGACATAGTGGAGAAGTATTTAACCCCGTATTCACGGAAGAGACTGACAGGTATGTCACTCAATGTCATCACTGCCCTGGTTACAGAGATTCAGAAAGAGGATTTTAGCGAAGCTAACTGGCTGTTGGCTGTAACTACATATTTTGCACAAATATATGAGAGTGGTATCAAACTTGTGTAACTCTGTTTCCAAAAAAGGTGTTACTATTCTTTTACAGTAGTATTGTAAGTTGACAAAAGTGCATGTGTCCAAGTAAACAAAAATAATGTTTATTTTTAATATTTTGTAAATAACAACACAAGCTTAATTCTTGTTAAGACTTTGTAAGCATGTCTTTTTGAATAAATGCATGGCATCAAGTCCCTTTTACACCATTTTGTGTTATTTGAGATATTTGGCGTATTGTGTGGCCTACACAATCGTAAAGTGTTTTATGCGTGGGTATATTACAGCACTGCACTTACACTGCCATAAATGGTCAGTTTATGATCTGTTAAAAATCCTCTCTCCAGTTCAGATTTAAGAGCAAAATGAAGTGGTTACTATTCGCAGAAATGTATGCTATGAAAATAAATCATGCGGAATATCATGAGGTCACAAGGGCTTTTCAGGATTTGGCCTGGCAACAGTTGCAAAGAGGCACACATTTGGATTTGTTAAAAGAACCAATACAATCTCTGGTGTAATAATGTCCTGTCTTAACCCTGAAAATGATTTTTGAATAAAATAAAATAAAATACTTGAATAACAAATTACCAAAGCAATTGGGCATGATCCTTTCTCACCTGTTAGACAAAGGAGGCCATCCACCATGTGATCAAGCTTAATAATTACTTTTTTGTGTTGTCTACTTTTTTGCAGACTGGCATGAAATTTTGTATATTTGACACATACGTATTATTTGAATGACTGACTGGTTATTCAAACTGTACAGGAGACAACAGTACAAAGTATGCATTCCTTGGCTAATGTATGACCAACAATAGACAATAAAAAGTAAAAGATCATAAACTTGTTTCAACATTGCTGAGTCCCCCATATTTGGATAACACGTTTCTACCTAGTTCCTCACTAAGCGTTCAACCGTAGTGGACATTACTTCTCTGCTTCAGGACACATGTTGGCATGCGACTGGTATTTCCTAACCCAGGGCTGGATCTCCGGATCCCTAACTATGAGGACCTGGACAGGATGGAGACGCAGGAGGCCGATGACAGGCCCAAGTGGGACAACAAAGCCCAGTACATCTTAACCTGTGTGGGCTTCTGCATTGGGCTCGGTAACGTGTGGCGATTCCCTTACTTGTGTCAAAGTCATGGAGGAGGTAAGACAAAAAGATGTTGAATAAGTGTTGGACAAATTAAAGTGTGAGGTACCCGGGAGTGCATTTATAAGGATCTTGTGTAAGTTTGTGGTGCATCTGATCTAAAATGAATAAACCATTTCCTTGTTCAATAAGGTCACTGGTCCCTACCTAAGGCTAAGTTAAATACATCACTAATTTATGGCTAGATAGTGTCATGGAATTTGCATGAAATTATATTAATGATTTTCTGGGATTTGTTAACTAGAAGGTTCAAGGGCATACAGTTAAAACCACTGTCCATAGTCCATGTCATGGACCATATGTGGATCCAAACAACATCAATGTTAGACATAAGTCTGCTGTAGCCTACAATTGCATGTTTTTGTTATACCAAAACCACAAAGGAAACTGGTGTTGTCTTAAAGAGAGCGCTACACAGCAAACCACCTCTGATACAGAAACAGACAACATTAATAACATCAACGCTCACTTTGTAACCAAGAACATGAGAAGACCTACCTCATGTGTGCCATTTTCACATTTCAATGATGTCCTGATTGTCATGTTGACATTTTTCATGCATAGAATTAAAAAATTCCCAACCTACCAACCGCTTATAACATACATTTTTCAGGTGCCTTTTTGATTCCCTACCTGATCCTGCTTGTGGTGGAAGGAATGCCTCTCCTGCTGCTCGAGTTTGCCATCGGCCAGCGTCTCAGGAAAGGCAGCGTGGGAGTGTGGAGGGCCATCAGCCCATATCTGACTGGCATTGGTATGTAAAATAGGCTCTGAAAAAGAAAGAAAAAGAAAAAAAAGACCCCCTGGCACCACATTCACACATAAGCGGGAATTTGTAGCCTGTGAGTGTGATAGGTACAATATAGGGCTGGGCCACAATTCAATATGATAATTTATCGTGATTCAGTGGAAACATATCGTGATGAAATCATATATCAAGACATTGTGATATACAATAACGTTGTCTGAATTGATAATACCAAGCATACTAACTAAATTTTCTCAGAAAATCAGTTTTTGAGTGAATATCATTTGAACAATTGCAGATTTGTTTTAACATCACAGTATTTTCATGCATGCATGCAAACACAGTCAGTATATAGCTGGAAAAAATCTGTTAAACCATTATTGATTATTGATCTCATTGTAAAAAATATTTTGTGAAAGCACCAACTGTCAACCCTACAATATCGTCGCAATACCGATATCGATGTATTTGGTCAAGAACATCGTGATATCTGATTTTCTCCATATCGCCCAGCCCTAGTACAATATACATTTTAAACCCAATGAATAGACTAATAAAAAAGTAATCCCTCTCAATCATCACTTGTGACCCACTAGAAGTGTGTGGCGTCGTCTGTACCCTGCCCCCTGTATTTTCTGTAATTTGAGCGTTGTGTTTACAAAGAGTAAGCGATACTCTATACATATTACACATTTAATGATTCTGTCCTACTCAGGTGTAGCCTCCATGCTGGTGTCCTTATTGATTGGACTGTACTACAACACCTTAATAGCCTGGATCTTGTGGTATCTCTTCAATTCCTTTCAAGACCCGCTGCCTTGGACCCAGTGTCCTCTCAATGACAATGGGACAGGTAGGTAGGTTGACTATACACACATTTTCCGCTAACATGCATACCAAAGCACCCAAATTGTATCCTTTATGTGTATTTGTTGCTCTTCAGGATTTGTACCAGAGTGTCAACGGAGCTCCACTGTAGATTACTATTTTTACAGAGTGACTCTTAATAGTTCGGCCTCTATAGCGGACTCTGGAGGAATCCAATGGCCCATAGTACTCTGTCTGTTAACTGCCTGGACAGTCATTGCAATCTGCTGCATAAGAGGGATCGGCACTTCAGGCAAGGTCTGTTGAACTTTCAGTAAATTGACCGTTAGCTAAGCCCCGCCTCCTGTAGTTACTCTTGCTATGCCTGTCAAACTTTCCGTCCTCACAAAGAACATTTACAGTGATAACCATGGATGTATTATTGAACTGGATACGGCCCAAAATGCATTTTCCCCAAAAGACCACGGTTGAAAACGAGACGTCTGTGACGACTGTTGACAAGAAACCTCAAGCTATCAACTTGGTCAATTATTACTTTTTGTATTATATATTTTTAAGCCATGGGGGTTTCTAGAAGGTGTGAACTCTGTTCGCCCCTCCACCAGTTCTGCTGAATGTATGCAAATTTGTGCTCGTGTCTATCTTGTGTTAAGTATTGGTTGTGCTTTTTATGGTTGACGTTGAATGGTGATGTCATGTGGCTACGAGTTGCTCATCAGGACAGGGAAATCAACTCGCCAGTCTTCTGCTGACTCTGCTAACCTGGCTGGTCAAGGTTTTCAAATGTAGCTAACACATCAGAGTTAACACGAGGAAAAGGTAGAGAAGATGAGCACCAGCTACAATAACGACCAAATGGACAAGCAAGGCCATCTCTGTGTCTATATCTACATCAGAGGCACTTCGAGGCAAGCGTGGAAGAATTAAACACTGACGGCAATTCAAGGATCTGTCAACATGGCGCTGTCAACACTGTCTCTTTAAGCCCCCCTCTCGAAAAAAAAAAAAAAAAATCTTGAAAAGTCTGCTCTGATTGTTTCCGGGTCTTTT
This sequence comes from Perca fluviatilis, assembly GCF_010015445.1. Lineage (NCBI taxonomy): Eukaryota > Metazoa > Chordata > Actinopteri > Perciformes > Percidae > Perca > Perca fluviatilis. Next base: position 11,740,071 of record NC_053124.1, on the reverse strand, counting down.
GCATCTGCGCTCTAAGCATGTGCATGTGTCACTGTCATTGCAGCCGGGGATTGACTGTAACAGCACTGTAGTGACACTATCTCCCTATATATATATATAGTATATTGTAACATCACAACCGTACGGAAGTCCTGACAGCTTGTTTAAAGGCACCGTTTCTGAATAAGGGCTGTGTGCATATCTGCATGGATTGAGCATTTTGATACTTTCATCATACTTATATAGCACCTCAACCTGCTTTATAATCAATAAAGACATGGAAATCTTACTTTTTACAATATGGGACCTTTAACTTGCAGGAAAATCCAAAGCTTGACAGACGGGCCTCTGTGCCTAGTTATAGTTGCTTAGCGATTGCACCATTTTGGGGGAGGGGTTTAGCAAAATAGTCAATTATGACACATTTTTAACAAAATGTCAATCTAATGTCCATTATTAATGATTTTATTTTTTCTTGTCATGACCTCAGGCAGTGTATGTCACAGCCATCCTGCCTTACATAGTGCTGGCCATCTTCCTGATCCGAGGACTGACTCTTAAAGGTGCCCTGACCGGATTAAAGTTCCTCTTTACACCAGAAGTATGTTTCAAATGTTGATAAGAAAAAAAAGTTGTATCTCATAGCTCAAAGCCAAGTCCCCATGTATGCCGTACTTTTGCAGGTGGACGAGTTGATGAACCCAACAACTTGGCTGGATGCAGGTGCCCAGGTCTTTTATGCCTTTGGTGTGGGATGGGGAGGCCTCATCTCCTTCTCAAGTTACAACCCTGTTCAGTAAGAGACATTAGTCACGTTTACATCCAAATGTATCGCACATTTTAACCAAATCTCTGGAAAGTTGGCAAAAGAAAAAGAGAATGAATGCTTCTTTCCATCCACTACAGTTATGTGAGTTGGTCACTTAAATAAGCAGGAGGTGAAGCCAATTCTTCAGTCAGGAAACCATTATACCACTAAATAAAAAAATATGCATAAAAACTGGTGATTGGAAACACACCAATTAAGATTCATACCAATTATTTGCAGTTCAAGTCTCTTTTTTTTATTGAAAGAAAGGTAGTAGCCAATCTCAGACCCAAGGTCAACATGTGTTGTTTTTGCTTATTTCTTTTTCCAAGCAACAACTGCATGCAAGATGCTGTGATCCTGTCGGTCGTAACTGGCCTCACCTCAATCTATGCTGCCACAGTCACCTACACCATCATCGGCTTCAGGGCCACAGAGAAATATGACAGCTGCATCAGTGAGTGAGTAGTCACAGTACATGGGTTTTAATGTTTTGGAATAGAGTAGTCCTAAAAGTAACTGAAACACAAGTGAGGATACATGGTCTTATATACAGTTTGATTATAATCACACTCTTATCGAGTCAAACCCTCAAATGCCCATATACAAGTTAAATGAGTTACAGTATTGGTTGCTGTTATCATTCCTCCTGGAATGTATTTAGTAGGTTTGGTATACCAAAGTTTTAGCCATGCTAGCAGGGTGGCTCTAGCTACACTTAGGAATGCATTTTTTCATGGAATAAGGTCCGCAGTTTTTGATCTTTTACATTGGAGTCACACTAGGAACGGGACACTTTATAGTGAGTATGGGCAGTAGGAATGATTCCAGCAATCAGTTGTCTATTATAGTGTACGTATGAGCATGGGAGTGTTGTATTAAAGTGCTCATATAATGCTTTTTGGCTTTTCGCCTTTCCTTTATTATGTTATATATCTTTTATTGTGCACGTTACAAGTTTACAAAGTGAAAAAGCCCAAAGTCCACCCCAAAGGGACTTACCATCTCCAACAGAAAACACTGTTCATAAACTGCTCCAAACAGCTCTATTGTAGTCCAGCCTTTACTTCCGTGACGAAGTGCGTCACTTTGTATCACACGTTATAATGCACGCCTAGCTGCTAGCATGGCACGCCCTCATAGTCTGCTTCTGACTGGCTAGTAGTCCTTACCTAGCTACTGCGCATGTGTGACACCCAACAAAGATGGAAGTGAGATGCCTCACTCTGTAGCTAAAACAGAGAGCTCAACACACAGGGTGAAAAGAGGAGCTGCAGCAATGGGCAGTACAACAAAAATATGGTAAACCATGTAACCCTATTCTGATATAACCTCTAAATACAATTATGAACCTGAACATGAGCATAATATGAGCACTTTAAGATAGATTAAAAAAAAAAAAATCTAAATTCATCTTTTCATTATCCAGAGTTCCTAATCCCTGACATATTTTCTCCCTAGTAACATCATGAGATTATTAAATGCATTTCACCTTCCTGAAGACAGCATCTCTACAAGCAACTACGACGCAGCCTTTAATCATCTCAACAGCTCCTCTCCTGATATTATTCTCGGATTGGACATCAAAATGTGTGACCTGCAGACACTTCTCAGTGAGGTGACTGTATTGATGAATATCTGTCAGATTCCATGTTGTTACTGTATTTTGCTCCTAACTGCATTATGACTAATGTGTGTTTGTACAGGGAGTGGAGGGAACAGGTCTGGCCTTCATCGTGTTCACAGAAGCCATCACCCAGATGCCTGGTTCTCCAGCCTGGTCTGTCCTCTTTTTCATCATGCTTTCCTGCTTGGGTATCTCAACCCTGTTTGGCAACATTGAAGGAGTGGTGGTCCCACTGAAAGACCTGAATGTATTCCCTAAAAAATGGCCCAATGAAGCACGGACTGGTAACTTGGGTTTAAAATCCAATTCAATCAGTTCCTCAGTTTTTCCATTCCCAATGAAACATCTTTGGCGTTTGTCTTAGGTTTATATTTTGACAAATCTCTCGTTTTTGTGGACGTGCGTTTCAGGAGTAACATGTGCTGTCGCCTTCATCATCTCCATCCTGTTTGCACAGCATTCAGGGATTTATTGGGTAACTCTCTTCGACAACTTTGCTGGATCTGTTCCACTTCTGACCATTGGTTTCTTTGAGATGATAGCTGTTGTATACATCTACGGCATAGACAGGTTCGTGCTTATTTAAACTATTTTAGCAACACAATGTCCGACTGGGTTTGCTTTATTCATCTTGATACTTGCTATAGAATAAGCATACAGCATTAGCATCATCATGTTATTATGCTATTGAGCTTTATTATTCAGAGCTTTATGGAGATGGTTGACCTATTTAAGTCCTGTGTAACAGCGATGGCTTCATGACATATTTCAAAACTTTTCAAAACTAATTAAACCCCTCTTGTGTGGCAGGTTCAATGAGGACTTGGAGTTCATGGTCGGACATAAGCCCTCCATCTTCTGGCAGGTTACATGGAGGTTCATCAGTCCTCTAATCGTTCTGGTTATTTTAGTTTTCTACCTGGTGACACGAGTCCAAGAAGAGCTCACCTACTTAGTCTGGGATCCCAACTCTGTAAGGACAGAAGCGCTGTGATCAGCTAATATGTCATCCTAAACATCCCTTCTTTATGTTGCCTTTATCTCTAATGTTCACTCATTGCAAAATACACAAATTATATGGCAGGCTAAACATTTTTAGGTTAATGTTGTTCCTCTGTGTTTAAGACAACACATGCTCACTCCCATCCTTGGTGTCTTGGGCATTGTTATTGACGCTAAAAGTCTCCTTTAGTGTCAGATCTAAATGCGCTGGGTCGGGACTATTGTCATCACTTTTGACGCAGTTAGGTTTAGGGAAAGATCGTAGGTGGGCTTATAAAAGGTGCGTTTACGTGACACGAGGGACAAGAATGGGACAGTTGGGTTTAGGAAAAGATCGTGGGTGGGGTTATAAAATGCACTTTTATGTGAGACGTAATGTTTGACCCATCCTCCCCATGCGGAATTTCGGGCTTTAATACTACTTGCTACCGTTGTTGCTCTTAATACTACGTCATCTTAAAGCGCTGCGGAGCTGCAGCTCTGCCCGGTGCGTTCCATACACACGCTGAGGGGTGCTTATTGCGTCGTATCTGACGCTGAGAGACACTGACCAACCGTCCATATTTTAGTTTAGAGTTGGGAGTGAGAACGGGTTGGTTTAAGCATACAACTTGTTAGTAGATAGATAGCCATACTTCACCAAAGTTTAAACAGCCATTGCATACTACATGCACTAATATTTTAATAATATTATTATAATAATTATAATATATTATTAAAATAATATTTTTTTGTGGTTTACAGGTGGAGTTCCCATCTCTGGCATCAGTACCGTACCCTTCATGGATCTACGTGATCATCTTTCTTCTGGCAGGAGTCCCCAGTCTGGCGGTGCCTGTGTATGCATTATGTAGGCTGGTCTTTCTTTGCTGTAAGAAAAAATAGAATCAAAAATGTCCCAAACTGTTTAAAAGTAATACGTTTTCAGAATACAACAAAATGCAAGATTCTTAAAGCACTATACTTATGTTTTATTGATGCACTTTAGTAAACTACTCAAACTTCTGCTCATGTTTTGTGCAAATTTGTTTCTGCTGTATCAATATACTGTACTTACTCATTGCAATAATTAGCCTGCCAAAATGCTTTCTTGTTGTATTGGACCTTTCTATATTCAGAGACAAACTGCATACAGTTTTCCATCCATCCAGGTGTAACATGTAGCATGTAATATGAGCAAATTCAAAAAACATCTTCACCAATTTGACAACACGTGCAGCATTTAGAAAGAAAAGCTGCAAAATGAGAAAACAACCAAATGCAGAAATGTGCAGCAACAGAAACTGTTGAGGGACTTAGACATATACTTGACTGTAAGCATTGTTTAAATAACGGAGTACCTGTTTATTAACCATATAACATACAGCTATATTGTTACTGGGCACTGGGACACATTTTGTGTGACAAAAATATGACATACTTAGCAGTGGTTCCCAACATGGGGTCTGGGCCCCCCTCATGAAGCACCAAAGATCAAAGGGGGCGAGGCTTTGTCTGCTCCGAGGTTGTCAAATTTACGTTTGCACATATTAGCCTAAATTATGATATCACACTTATTGGATAATTTATACAAAAATCTATGTATACAATCAATTTAAAAGGATAATTTTTTTGTAGTCACTCAAAACAAGTAGACTACCTAGAAGGCCAAACACCTCTGTGACCAGTGCTCAGTTTTTTTTTTTAGGTCAGCTAGCTAGCTCATCTTCATTTTCCTGTAGTCACTTTTTTATGAATGATACACGTCTGGAAAACGTAAAAGGGCCAATGACTCATCAGTATCTTTAAAGAAAGGACAGATGTCGGCCAGAATGGGTCATTTGTGACGAGAAGCTAGTTAATGACGGCACAAAGCCAAGCTAAAATAAAAGACACCCTACGGGGCACTGATTTAATGTTTGATCAAATTGAATGACAGTAATGAATGGTGGTATACAAACAGAAATGCAGAGTGTGCACGGGCTAATCTGTGGATTGCATCAGATAAAATAAAAGATCATAAACTTGTTTCAACAATGCAGAGTGCATACACTGAGCCCTCACTTTGACTTCCAAGAACGATAGTGTAACATCTCTACTTCAGTGGGGTCGCTATGAGACTGGTTCTTCCTAACCCAGGACTGGATGACAGAATCCCTTCCTATGAGGATCTGGACAGGATGGAGAAGGAGGAAGCCGGGGACAGGCCAAAGTGGGACAACAAAGCCCAGTACATCCTAACATGTGTGGGCTTGTGCATTGGGATTGGCAATGTGTGGCGATTCCCTTATTTGTGTCAAAGTCATGGAGGAGGTAAGCGCAGACGAAAATGGGAAAGGGATCTTTTGATGAAGCTGTCTTGACTGTCAATTCTTGATTATTTATTTATAATTATATTTATCTTTCAAGTATGATTTCCTGGAGGAACTCATGCTGGTACTGATATGTAAGATTGCAAAGATGGCTTTGTAGAGTAACCATAGACTGTATAAAATATGGACGTAGTCTTTGTGACGTCACCCATAGAAGAGCCAAAATTAAGCTCAAAGTGGGCAGGGTGGCTCCAGCCGTCGCCATCTTGGCAGTGCCTGCAGTATGCTAATAGAAAAATGGGCTAAGAGGTGGAGCATGGATGGAGCTGAGGCGGGCTGAATGTGGCCTACAGTCTATGCTTGCCTCCGGTGATGGCGGCCCACCTGTCACTCAAAGCAGAACCTCTTAATTATGCAAAACTTAAAGCCTTAATATAATTGAAAGTTATTATAAGTACGGGTATATAAGTGTTAGTTAGTTATGGGGGGAGGAACTGCAGCTTTTGGCTCTTCCACATTGTCATCATTTTTCAGCACCGGAGGCTGCCACTTGGGAGTAACTTTTTTTTTTTTCAGGTGCCTTTTTTATTCCCTACGTGATCCTGCTGGTGCTGGAAGGAATGCCTCTCCTGCTGCTGGAGTTTGCCATCGGCCAGCGTCTCAGGAAAGGCAGCGTGGGAGTGTGGAGGGCCATCAGCCCTTATCTGACTGGCGTCGGTATGTAAAATAGGCTCTGAAAACATTTATCCATGGTTAAAAAAAACAAAACAACAACCTTAAAACCTTAACGCCACGGCAACACAAAGCTGTTAATGAATATCTGGCTCAGTGTAAGTGTAACATCAGTTAATGATTCTGTCCTACTCAGGTGTAGCCTCCATGCTGGTGTCCTTATTGATTGGACTGTACTACAACACCTTAATAGCCTGGATCTTGTGGTATCTCTTCAATTCCTTTCAAAGCCCACTGCCTTGGGCCCAGTGTCCTCTCAATGACAATGGGACAGGTATTTAAATATAAAGAGATTCTTATTAAGAACTCAAACTCTAATAATAATTACACACACATTCACATTACAGATGGTAGAAATGGGAAAGATTCCCACATGTGAATCTTGAAAGCAATCACTCTGTCAAACAACTAAAGACAGTTGAAGATCGCAAAGATTGTTTTGTAGAGGATGAAAATACTGCGCGATTGTACAATATAGCACTATTTCGAATAAATGTGGGGTTTTATTACCGTAAATTATGGACTTTGGCTGGTGTGAGGTGTTGGGGGGGGGAGGCTTATGATTGTCATGAATGCAACAATACAGAGCAGGTAATTGTACTACTTACCGATCATACATTTTTCAGGTGCCTTTTCCATCTCCATTTAGATATAATCTAATAACAGATATTGTAGTCTTTTTGTGGTATGCACTTTGACGTCAGACGTTTGTCCCCATACAGTATAAAGTTTTAAATGTTTCTGAAACTGTAATTTTCCATCTGAAAAACACTACCACTTTTGTCCAAAGGGGCCGCTGGAATCAACACAAACTGAAAGTTACATACAGCCACTTTAAACAAGCAGAAGATGTAGAACAGCAATTGGGCAAGAGAGGGAGACCTCACACTGAGTGGTAGTAAGGTCAAAGAATTTCTAATAAGGGAAGAAGTTTCACTCTCTCGTTACTTCCGGCTTCTGAACTGGTTGCAGTTCCACCAGAGTTCCATATAGGGGGCGCTCACAGGCCAGTGCAGAATGAATGGAATGAATGTATAACTCTATGGAGCTATACCCCTCAAAATCCACTTTTCTCAGGATATAATTTTTTGTCTAGTAAATTGAACGTTGCATTTGAAAGGGGAGGCAAAAAAAATACACACTGCTGGGTGTTAGATTTTTTTTAAAGTGGCTTTTTTATTCTAAAAAGCCTTTTAAAATGTCAATGACGTCATACACATATACGGCCAGAGATACTGCTTTACGGCAAGCTCTGAGTCGCTTCCTTTGTTCTCTCTCGAGGCATCGACAACACAGTTAACAGGTTCGGCTCTGCCTGTCAATACACATGCTAGAAAGAGGTTTGCTGATGTTTTAAAGAGCACGCCGATCACGGATCTCTGATCATAATCAGTCCTTCACTGACCAATCAGCATTCATTAGCAGAATGCTAGCGTGTTATGGGCAACAACGACTCAACCTGTAAGAAATCGAAAGGACATAAGTACTCGTTCATTCAACTTTCGATCTATAATCCATGTTGAACTTGCAAAAGCTACAATCAAATCTGAGATTGTTCAACGACAATCAGGCAAAAGAGAAACATTTAGCCGTCTAGCTCCATAGGGTCCCATTCATTTTGCACTGTAGCCCAACATGCTTTTGTTGGCTGATTAAACATCAACTGACCATTATTACTGGAATAATAAATCCCTTATTCAAGCACTCATCCACCTATGGTAAATATGGATCTATTGTATTACAGCCAGGCCATTCAATCAAACTGATTTAAGATTGTAGATTGATAGATTTTGCCCTTATAATAATGGATGGATAATGGATAGATTCATGCCTGAAGTCTGTAGTGTTAATACAGTTTGCACTAAATAACATAATAAGTAACAATAAGTAACTAAATTAACTAAATCATTGATTATTAGTTTTATTTTTTTATTAGTTGATTTTATTTTATTAAAAGTTTTATTGATGTATGTTCCAGCCAAACTGAACTTTGCCTCTTGCTCATTCAATGCACTTGGTCGACTGGCAGACTATTTTCCTTTAATGATTCACAAAATATACACCTCTCCTTGTGCTCATGTCTTTTATAATGACTGAAAACAATGACCGTCAAGTCATCAACAGAGTCAGATGAAGACGCTGACTTGAAATGTTAGTCACTATTAACTGTCATACAAGCAGTCCCTCGTTAACCCTGGTATGTAATAAATGACAGTGTAGGTTCAACACAAGGCAGTGTAGCTTCAATTTTGGGCCTCAAGACTAGATAATAGAGCAGGAAACCATTAAAGGACCTAATCAGCTCAGTTGAAATTGTGTTTTAGTGCTGAATCCCAAACAAAGTTGCAAAAAAAAAAAAAATAGAGCACACCTAGTTGACACACAGTAGTGGTGGAGTGCTCCCTGGAGCAGTGGATTCAAACCCAGGATCTGCTTGTTGTGAGTGGACAGTGCTACTGTGCCACTGTTTGGATAATGTTTGTCTAAACTGAATGACTGTAGTATAAAACAGAAATGCAGAGTGTGCACGGGCTAATCTGTGGATTGCATCAGATAAAATAAAAGATCATAAACTTGTTTTAACAATGCAGAGTGCATACACCGAGCCCTCACTTTGACTTCCAAGAACGATAGTGTAACATCTCTACTTCAGTGGGGTCGCTATGAGACTGGTTCTTCCTAACCCAGGACTGGATGACAGAATCCCTTCCTATGAGGATCTGGACAGGATGGAGAAGGAGGAAGCCGGGGACAGGCCAAAGTGGGACAACAAAGCCCAGTACATCCTAACTTGTGTGGGCTTCTGCATTGGGATTGGCAATGTGTGGCGATTCCCTTATTTGTGTCAAAGTCATGGAGGAGGTAAGACGTGGTAAAAAAAATAAAATAAAAGGGACATCTTATCATTATGGGCTGTCAATTCTTGAATGACTGTTTGACACATTAAAGTGTGGTTGAAGTACAAAGGACTACCCATACCTATTTGGTATTCTTTTATCTTTCAAATATGATTTTCCTGGAGCGACATATTGTATCGGTGCAGAATTATTAGATATATGAACTATGAACCCCTTCCTTTTCCAAAGATTTGCCTTTGTCCTTTGTGCATATTTTTGTGTTTCTTTTCAAAAATGGCTGGTGTTAAGTGAGTCATTATGCATTTGAAGCAATCTAACAACTCAGTCTGCCGATTTCTTTTAACTAGATGTTCACATTACGGATGGTAGAAATGGGAAAGACGTGTGAATCTTGAAAGCAATCACTCTGTCAAACAACTTGAACAGTTGAAGATTGCAAAGATTGCTTTGTAGAGGATGAAAATACTGCATGATTGTACAATATAGCACTATTTCTAATAAATGTGGGGTTTTATTACCGTAAATTATGGACTTTGGCTGGTGTGAGGTGTTGGGGGGGGGGAGGCTTATGATTGTCATGAATGCAACAATACAGAGCAGGTAATTCTACTACTTACCGATCATAAATTTTGTTTTAAAAGGTGCCTTTTTGATTCCCTACCTGATCCTGCTTGTGGTGGAAGGAATGCCTCTCCTGCTGCTGGAGTTTGCCATCGGCCAGCGTCTCAGGAAAGGCAGCGTGGGAGTGTGGAGGGCCATCAGCCCTTATCTGACTGGTGTTGGTATGTAAAATAGGCTCTGAAAAGATTTGTCCAAAGCAGAGGCAAAAAAAAAAAATCAGTTAATGATTCTGTCCTACTCAGGTGTAGCCTCCATGCTGGTGTCCTTACTGATTGGACTGTACTACAACACCTTAATAGCCTGGATCTTGTGGTATCTCTTCAATTCCTTTCAAAGCCCACTGCCTTGGGCCCAGTGTCCTCTCAATGACAATGGGACAGGTATTTAAATATAAAGAGATTCTTATTAACAACTCAAACTCTACTCATGATTAAAACACTTGAAGGACTGTTTCTTGCCCCTTCAGGATTTGTACCAGAGTGTCAACGAAGCTCCACTGTGGATTACTATTTCTACCGAGTGACTCTGAATAGTTCGGCCTCCATTGTGGACTCTGGAGGAATCCACTGGCCCATTGTACTCTGCCTGCTAGCTGCCTGGACAGTCATGTGTGTCTGCTACATACGGGGGATCGGCACTTCAGGCAAGGTCTGTCAAACCTTTACAACAAACAACGTGTTTTTCTGAATCACCACCGACCAATTATTTCACGATTTGCTTTTCTTGTCATGACCTCAGGCAGTGTATGTCACAGCCATCCTGCCTTACATAGTGCTGGCCATCTTCCTGATCCGAGGACTGACTCTTAAAGGTGCCCTGAGTGGAATAAAGTTCCTCTTCACACCAGACGTATGTTTTAAATCACTATCATGAAAAAGGCAATTATATATCTAATAAAACAAAGACACATCACAATGTATGCGTCACTCTTGCAGGTTGATGAGTTGATGAAACCAACTACTTGGCTGGATGCAGGTGCCCAGGTCTTTTATGCCTTTAGCTTAGCTTGGGGAGGACTCATCTCTTTCTCAAGCTACAACCCTGTTCAGTAAGAGACATTTATAGAAGCCCTGTTTTTATAACCACACATAAGTTCTACTGTTATTAAGCTCACAATAAAGATAGTATCCTGTCGGGGGTGCCTGGATAGCTCACCTGGTAGAGCATGCGCCCCATGTACAAAAGCTCAGTCCTTGTCACAGCAGCCGCAGGTTTGACTCCGACCTGCGTCCCTTTGCTGCATGTCATTCCCCCTCTCTCTCCACCTTTCACATCTTCAGCTGTCCTATATAATAAATCTTAAAAAAAAAAAAAAAAAACAAGATAGTAGTCTGTCTCAGACATAGAGTGTGTCCTGAATCTTTTTTTCTTTTTTTGCCAAGCAACAACTGCATGCAAGATGCTGTGATCCTGTCGGTCGTAACTGGCCTCACCTCAATCTATGCTGCCACAGTCACCTACACCATCATCGGCTTCAGGGCCACAGAGAAATATGACAGCTGCATCAGTGAGTGAGTAGTCTCACATTGCCAGACCTATCTCCACAGTGCTGCAGTGAAAGGTCTGGGTCTATGACACATACATTCCGGGATAGGAGAAAAAAACACTCTGGGTTGTTTGCATTTCTTTACACCAAATAAATTGTGTTGGGCGGCGCTAAGCTCCGGATGCAGCGACGGTGGCTCTGCAAAATGGTCTTGTGAAAGAACTTGTTTTGGTGGAACGTTTGCACCCTGATTAAAGAAAACGCCACATACAATATTATATAAAGTTAAATGTGCACACAATAACACGTAAGCTATTTAATTTAGCTGGATACATGGTTAAACATAATTTGCTCTCGCTGTGTGCAACGTTACTTCGTCCACAGCAGTCCCGCCAATCGGTCCCAAAACGTCCCAGTTAGATAGTAAATGCTGTAACGTTAAACATTTTCTTTGTAAATCTTAACAATCATTCCCAGAAAGAACCAAGCAGGTCTGCCTTGTTGCCCAATCCAAAATTTAATGTTGGTTGGCACGGTGGTTCTAATGCTTTGTACCAGACTGAAATATCTCTGGGACTATGGATAACCTTTCTGTGACATTTGGTACAGTCCCTTTACAATAAGTATGGACGGGAGGAATAATTACAGCAACCAGTAAGTAAGCATGTGGGCGTTGTATTAAGATAGACTTGAAAAACCTGAATCGATCCTTTCCAACAGGTGCTCCAAACCATACAAGCATATAGGTTGTTTATTCCTACCCTCTAGTATGACCCACAGGAGCGTTAGAGTCAGGGGTTAAAGTGGGATCTGGCATGTGGGGGAACATAAGATCTCAAATTTAAATGTAACACTACTCCTTGTACTACTACTACACATCACAAAACAGCCAGGAGTTGAGTTTTCTTTGAAACATAATTATGACTGGCGTGATGATAACTTATTTTCAAACGGGACACGAACCGCGACCCTCCTGGGTTAAAGTCCTGTTTGTTTTTGACCCATCCACCACCTCAACCTAGCCTGGTCCTACCAGACTCTCGTACGTTTCATTTGTACAGAGAGTCTGGCCTCTCTCCATTGACAAGTGTTAACTTCCTTGAAGGCGGGTACTCTGTTGAAGTTTAAAACTATTGGATCTGCCCAGAGCCACTCTGGATCTGCCATAACCAATCACTAACGTTTGGTCGCGACGTATGTCATGCGCATGTGCAACAAGAGAGGAGACCGACGGCAAATATCGGCTTATATTTAGCATTAGCATCGCTAGCGTTAGCCTTAGCCAACTCCTTCACCACTAATGGAGCGAGCTGGAAAATCTAACTTTTCCCGAACCCCGTGGGGAGGAAGGCCACAACATCATGGCCACCAACAAAATTCGGCAAATATTGTTCTTGCTCGGGCTTTAACTTCTGGATATTCGGCAGCATTGCCACAACGGACCGAATGGCTTCGCTCACATCTTTCTAGCGCACGTCCTCAACGTCATCGTTCTCAGCCACTCCATCTGTTCACTGATTGGATCGCCAAATATTTGGCCGGAGAAAACCCAACACCATACCGCGAATCCAGACGGAGTACTGAAGGGAAATGAAAATTGAGTAGTACGTAGGAGGACGGAGCCAGGCTCAACCTGCCTCCTCACGCGGAATTTCTCGCTTTTATACTTTGTCACATTAACTCCTGCTTTGCTCCCATAATAATTCTGAGAGGCCGGTACACTATAAACATATGAGTTGTAATCCAGAGTTCCTAATCCCTGACATATTTTCTCCCTAGTAACATCATGAGATTATTAAATGCATTTCACCTTCCTGAAGACAGCATCTCTACAAGCAACTACGACGCAGCCTTTAATCATCTCAACAGCTCCTCTCCTGATATTATTCTCGGATTGGACATCAAAATATGTGACCTGCAGACACTTCTCAGTGAGGTGACTGTATTGATGAATATCTGTCAGATTCCATGTTGTTACTGTATTTTGCTCCTAACTGCATTATGACTAATGTGTGTTTGTACAGGGAGTGGAGGGAACAGGTCTGGCCTTCATCGTGTTTACAGAAGCCATCACCCAGATGCCTGGTTCTCCAGCCTGGTCTGTTCTCTTTTTCATCATGCTTCTGTGCTTGGGAATCTCAACCCTGTTTGGCAACATTGAGGGAGTGGTGGTCCCACTGAAAGACCTGAATATGTTACCTCAAAAATGGCCCCAAGAAGCACTGACTGGTATTCCGTTTTGTAGTTACAAACTGCATATTGGCTTTGCAACCCCAGATTAAAGGTCTGATTCTTGTTTTAACACAAGCTCTCTTGTTTTTGTGGACGTGCGTTTCAGGAGTAACATGTGCTGTCGCCTTCATCATCTCCATCCTGTTTGCGCAGCATTCAGGGATTTATTGGGTAACTCTCTTCGACAACTTTGCTGGATCTGTTCCACTTCTGACCATTGGTTTCTTTGAGATGATAGCTGTTGTATACATCTACGGCATAGACAGGTTCGTGCTTATTTAAACTATTTTAGCAACACAATGTCCGACTGGGTTTGCTTTATTCATCTTGATACTTGCTATAGAATAAGCATACAGCATTAGCATCATCATGCTGTGCCAGTTACTGAGCAAAGCTTTATGGAGATGGCTGACTTTTCAAAACTACTTGCATCCTTACCTCGCATCTCAGCGAGGTACTTATCAGATTAAATAAAGTTATACAGCACATTATAATGTATATAAACCCCTCTTGTGTGGCAGGTTCAATGAGGACTTGGAGTTCATGGTCGGACATAAGCCCTCCATCTTCTGGCAGGTTACATGGAGGTTCATCAGTCCTCTAATCGTTCTGGTTATTTTAGTTTTCTACCTGGTGACACAAGTCCAAGAAGAGCTCACCTACTTAGTCTGGGATCCCAACTCTGTAAGTGCACAAGCTCATAAAAGTAATCGGTGTTCATTTATATTTGGGTGTATTAGTTCTGATCTCAGCATCCATACTTTTGGCTAATTTGTTGCTCTACATCTTCCGTCTAAATATTTGTAATGCATGGTTATTGCCCAGAAACACCAAGTGCTAGAGCAGATATGCTGATAGCAAATATGTCTAGTTTCTAATGATGCCTCATTACAAACTAGACATATTTGTGATGTATCAAACATTTGTACGGTAAATGTTGGTAACAAATGATACTGTTTTGCGGTTTACAGGAGGAGTTCCCATCTCTGGCATCAGTACCGTACCCTTCATGGATCAATGTGATCATCTTTCTTCTGGCAGGAGTCCCCAGTCTGGCGGTGCCTGTGTATGCATTATGTAGGCTGGTCTTTGTTTGCTGTAGAAACAAATAAAATCCATTGAAAGAATGAGCCAGAATTCTTATATAATAGCTTATAAAGTCATACATTTCAGAGTATAATAAAATATTATTTAACTTAATCTGTTGTGTTGTTACTTGTTTCTAAAAAAATATTTAAATTACTACTGAAAACAGTTTTTTGTATCCATGCACAAGTTCTTAAATGAGACAACATGCTCATTTTGTATGTTAATACTTTTATTCTACTTTGTTTACATGCTTTAATGTTTTAAAAAAAAACTGTCTGTGCACCTGTATTCACCATCTGTCTGAAACGGTCCATTTGAGTGCCTGTCTCTTTAAGACCCCGCTCCCAAAAAGCCCACTCTGCTCTGATTGCAGCAACTTTTAATTATAGACATGAGGTTTCAAGAAGCAACACGTGTCTGCTATGGGTGGGAATCACCAGAGGGCTCACGATACGATATCATCCTGATACTTATGTCACGATACGATATTATTGCGATTTTAAACATATTGCAATATTCTGCGATATATTGCAATGTATTACCTTTTTTCCAACTTCAGATTTTTCCCAATTTCAAATGATGTCCCAAAAGGACAAATTTATCAACATCTGTTTTATCTAAAAAGATACATTTCTCTGTTTGTTCATCTCACTTCAATTTTATTGCTGCAAAATGTGATTGTCAAGCAGACAAACTGACCAACACATATGTCATAAAAGATACTTGGCGTCTGTGTATCGATACAGTATTGCCACGAAAAATATTGCGATACTATGCTGTATCGATTTTTTCCCCCACCCCTAGTGTCTGCTCTAGCACTTTAATGTTGTTTCTGGGCACCATGCTTTACAAATATTTAGACGGAAGATGTAGAGCAACAAATTAGCCAAAAGAGGGAGACCTCACACTGACAGAACACAGAGGCAGTAAGGCAAGGTGAACCAGATTTAACAAAGCAAAACATATGGAGAAGGCAAGATACCCTGCACTTGATATAGGGATGTGTATGGATTAAACAAACAAAATTTAACATGCTAATTTGTGAAATTTAGAAGTACTGCTGGGAGGATTATGTAAAGAGTCAGGCAAGCTGTTTCTACCTCTTTTCACTGTTGTATGCTAAGCTAAATACCTGCTCGCTCTAGCTTCACTTTTGATGTACAGGCATGAGAGTGGTATCAATCATCTCTCTCTGACTGTCAACCTATTCCTTTAATTTAACACACATCTCTAAAAAAAGGCACCCGGCCCTAGGTCTGTCTCCTGTAAGGGCCAGGAGTACCACTGAGTGATAGTAGGTTGAAATCTTGCGTTATGAATTTTGGTGATGGGGCAAGCTCTTTTGGTTACATTGTGGCTTTCAAATTTAATTATTATTTTTAATTATATTATATAGGCCTACATATATGTTTACATATGTGTATATGGATATATATAAATATACAGTATTTATACACACATTAATATATATACATATACAGTATATATACACATATACAGTATACACACACACACTTTGGTCACTATGACAACCTGTCTATCAAATAGTTCTAGTTCTATAGAATGTGAGAATAAATTAATTATAATGTGGCGTCACAGCCGGGCTGACTGTGACAGAGAATCTACAGTTTCTGTTCCAACTGTTGCCAATCCTGTCATTTCACATAGATTGAAAGTGACTGAGTACAAACCAAATCTTGATTTACTTGTCTTTGACGGTTTTATCTTGTTGTTTACTACAACAAATCTTATTGGATACCAACTTCTCCAAAGGACCGCAAAGTTTGCAGTTCTGCTTTGTCGAGATCATGGACACCAACACATCCTTTAACCTGCAGCGAGCGGATGCTCAGACGTGCACCGGCACTGAGCCTTCACAAGTGCTGCTCCACAGCTCCTCTCTCAAAGAGGTCGATATCCAGCTCCCTCTTCCTGCTACTGTCACTGTCAGCAGGGACCTGGTGGAAGATCTGCTCGTCCAATTGATGCTGAGGCTCAACCCACTGAGGGGCCACATTGGAGCTCATCTGACGCAGCAACAACTGCTAACACTATGTCTGCACATGAGCGCAGTGACTTTGGAGACCCTGAGGAAAGTCCCAGGTGTCTCTGTGGATGGAAACGTCCCTCCTCCTCCCTGCAACACGTGGAAAGCTGCCGTGCTGCTCCAGAGCAGCCTCATGAAAAAATTTGGCACATCCATTCAGGTGAGGAAGCAGCTGGTGAGAAAAGACCCTGCACTCCTGAGCTTCATCCCTCATCACATCAGCGAGGCTGTCCTCGTAACAGACAAGGCTGAGTCTGCAGGGGAGCTCACTCCCAACCAGACACCAAGTGATGAGGAGAGCCGGCTGTTCTCTCAGTTTCTCCCCGAGTCCATCAAGGCGGAAATCTTTGAGCAGCATGGATCCTGGATAAGATACACAAAGGTCTTTCAGAAGGCTTTCCCCAGGATAACAGACAAGGAAATCTTGGACTACCAGCATCGCTTCACAGAGCCTCGCCTGTCCAACCGGGATGTTGTGTGGGTGGACAAAAAGTACTTTTTGGCTGATTTCTATGAGGAGGTAGAAACAGCAGCTCTGACCCTGAACCACAGTCTGGCCGGTTGGTTGTTTACTGATCACAGTAAAGACCAGGGGCTTGTCTCCAGCACTGAGGGGAAACATCGTAAAGCTGGAACTGAAAACCTCAAACCACATCAGCTTTGCACTTTCCAGCTTATGGCAGGCGACTGTCATGCTGAGAGAGCAGATCTGATCACAGACAGAGCTTTGGTGAACGCATCCACCATCAGAAGTGTCTTGGTGGAATTTTTTAGAGGCAAGAACCTCTACAGACCAGAGCACCCGAAGACTCAGGCCTTTGAGAACGAGATGGTGGAGCACATCCACGTGTTGCTGCAAAAGGAGGCAAAGAAATACAGGAAAAACAGACTCTTCCTCCAGAACCTCAAACGCCTCGAGGACTCAAAGAACGAAATAAAACTGAGCCGGGAACTGTGCCAGCCACTCAAAATCGCACTTTGCGAGGCTCTGCCCAACACCTGGCTGAGTAGAGAGGGCCTGATGGAGGATGTTAGGATGGCCTTGGTGGCCTGCAGCCTCATAGCCGCAGAGATCATGAACCACCTCAAGCCTACTGTGAGCTTTGCAGCAGACACCAAGCCTGCAGACTGGACTCCATATAACCTCAACATCCCAATCAAAAGAGTGGAAAGGGAGCCAAAAAGAGAGCTGACCCAGCTGGAGCTGCGTCTGCAGGAAGAGCGAGCTCAAGCCCGTGAGGAGCTCTTCTATGCGGACGCTGAGACTACGGCAGCACAGCCTGAGAAAACTAAGAAGGAGAACAAGCTTATCTCTTGGCTCTCTGAACTGGTCACATGGAGAAAGTCATAGATGCACAATGACAACGACATTAACCCCAAGCATCAGGAGCTTTCTACACATTTTGTTGTTACATTATTTTTTGCTTTCTGCCCATTTCTTGTGTTACACTGTTGCATTTAATTAATATGTTTAAAAAGTGCCTCAAAGGTTATAAGTTTAATAAAAAGTTGTTTTTCTGCATTGTACTAGTAGCCAATGAAGTGATTGATTGATGTTAAGACAGAGACTTGGGGATGTTGATGTTGGTCAGGGCTTTGCAGAAGTATGTTTACACCAGTAGGGGGCAGAAATTGCTTGAAATTGTATCAGTTCAACAAGAAGGGAATTATAGATGACAAACATGGACCAGTAGTTTGGACCAATAATCAATAATCCTTCCTCCTGTTCATACTGGCCAATAAAAGATCACTTCCTATGCATTTGATTTAAGTAATGAGGGACAACATCCACAGTCCTCCTTTTGTGCAAAACTGTATTCAAAAGTTTATATGAAGCCAATATGAGGCATCAGAAGTCTGACTTAGTCAAAGGATAATGGCTTAGATTGCCTGGTTCTGTTTACACTGGACAGATCAGCAGTCTATCGCAGGGCTACCACATACAGACAGACAACACTTCTAACATCTTACCAGCATGTCTTTGGACTGGAGCAGCCGAAGGAAGCGCGAAAACTTCAACATAAACAGACATCGCTGGTAATGGGATGGGATCATTTGGTATGCTAGATTAAGCAATAATGTCAAATATATATACTTCCTTTCTTTTTGCTAAGCAGCTGTTAGTGAAATTATTAATAATTTGCACAAACACAACAGTTGTACATGTTGTTGCATTTGTGGTGTATCTCATTTGATTCAGCCACAATACTGTTTTGGTATTTTCCCACAAGACCAGAAATTAACTTCTCAGTATCTACAGTACAGTATATATTAGTATTTCTGTAAATCTATGTTTTCTCTTGGGGATTTCAATAACGGATGCAAGTTACTATTGGACTCAATTAAAGAAATTATAGACAACAGCAACAACAAAAACATAAATTTAACTCTTTGAGCTGTGCCCTTTAGTGATTACAGTATCACTAAAGATCATCGTCATGCAATACAACTTTTTATTGTTATTGTGCAACTCTACACAAAGGTACTTCAGAGTCCTAATTCCAGTACGTATATTTTAACTGAACCAGTGTAAAACACATCCAGGTTGGCTATCGGTTTGTGGGAGAACAGATTAAAGCTGAGCTCACAGTCACAGGAAAATAAAGACATGATGCGTTTATTATTAATGATATTTTATCAGCTGCAGATAAGGAATATAACAAAAAAATAACATTCTGCCACGACACCACAAGATCAGCGCTTGTTTTCTCCTTAGTAGCAGACTTGACTACTGTAACATACTGATGTCAGGTATGCTCAGAAAGTCCATTAAATTGTAATTACCGTTTCCATTTTTCCTCCATTTTTATTGCTTTAAATTTTTTAATTTTAGGCACATTTCTCTTTCATCGGTCACCTGTGTGCGTTCCCTCCCTCTGAAACACTCCCTGTTTAATTTTAAAAGGTATAAACTTTGCTGTATGAGGTAAAGATACAGGCAGGTTGTGATACAACTGTCATGGTGTCTTGTTATTGACCGCATCCGAACGGTGCACTTAAGGTCTGTATATCATTGAAACAGCATCACCAGGTTATCCATTAATCTGAGGTTTAGCACACTCCCATCTAAAAAAAACAATGTTTTTCCTTCCTTCCTGGCAGCCTGATTTCTTCATACAAAAAAACAATAAAATCTTTAACACTCAAATCTGCACCTGATAGGGCATTAAAGGACAGCCCACTAAAGAGAGTTAAAAAAAAAAGGAGGACGAGAGGAGCTCAGGGACATCACTTGGACTAAACCACTCAAGACAGTATTTACTTTCACATATACTGAGCTGAGATCAGGTGGAGAATTCTGGACCAATTAAAAATAAATACTACCCAGTTGAAGTGTATACTTTACGATTAGGAGAGCTGCATCCTTGTAAGAGAGCTGGAATTGTGCTAAGCCTTTTTTTCCAGCTGAGGATGGGCAAAACGAAAGACTCCGGGGTGGAGGAGAGACCCAAATGGGACAACAAGGTTCAGTACCTGTTAACATGTATTGGCTTTGCAGTGGGACTTGGAAACGTCTGGCGATTTCCTTATCTGTGCCAAATCTATGGAGGAGGTAAGATACTATTATACGAAGCTAACATACGACTTGCTGAGCTAGCTTATATTCGCACTATTGCACATCACAACACAGTTTAATTAAGTTTGCTGTTAAAGATGTATACATTACTTATGCTGTTTTTTCCACTGCATTTCTTTTATTTTTCAGACTATTTCATCCAATCATGAGATAGTGAATTGAATTGCAGCACCCCTTTAGAAACTCTTTTTGTCCCAGTATAATTAGTCATTAACAAATGGACTAGGCAAGTTATTGTCAAAATGGTGAGCCTTATCTGTGTTTGATTGATCATGGTAAACATCAGGGATTGTTTTCGCTCAGCTGCCCCAATTCCTGTACTGATTTCCACATACTTCGCAGTGAGATCTCTTGAGTCCCAAACAGAATCCTACATGGTCAGAATGTAGTTGAGTAAACAGCCAATCCTGTAAATGTGCATAGAGTCTATATCCTTCACATATTGACTCTGAGATTCCTGCTTCCCACAGGCACTCAGCTGAGCCAATATTTGACCTTGGCTTAGTGATAAATTAGACACATTTTTCTTGAGTACCTTTAGCCTTATATAGGTGTTATTTGAAACAGTGGTGGTTTTAATACAGTTTTTATTTATTTTTTTTTTTTTTACATTTTAGTAGCCTGACTGTGTTTTTGGACACTTAGAAAACCCCAATAAATTCCAGTGATCAGTTAGTGTTTAATGTATTTCAATTTCTGGAGGTCTTTTAGTATTGCTTAGCATAGCCTAAAATTTCCCTTATTATTGCTTAAGGTAATAAAAAGTAGTTATTTGTTTCTCTAACATGGTTCAAACAGCCACTTATGATTATAAACCTTATTTTAAATGTTCTCTGCAAAGTATGTTGGTGAATACTAAGGGCTGAGGACTAATCTAGCTGATGTTTAACTGTGAGGTAAATGGTTACTTCATATCTTCAGGTGCATTCCTCATCCCCTACCTGATAGCGCTGGTGTTTGAGGGCCTCCCCCTGCTCTACCTGGAGCTGGCTATAGGACAGAGGCTGCGTATGGGCAGCATCGGTGTCTGGAACTCCATCTCACCTCTACTGGGTGGAGTCGGTGGGTGGCCTAGAATTATAAGTAACATTTATTAGGATTTTTATTTGTCAGATTCTTATTTATTTCAAGAGCAGAAAGTCTTTGTGGTATTGAAAATGTCCTTTATTTCCCGTGAGTAGGAATTGCCTCCATGCTGGTGTCATTCCTGGTAGGCATTTTCTACAACACCATCCTGGCCTGGGTGCTGTGGTATTTATTTCACTCTTTCCAAAACCCCCTGCCTTGGAGCCAGTGTCCACTCAACGATAACCTCACAGGTAACAAGAAACCCCACCAGTCAGTCATTCTAGCTGCTCTTGATACCTTTGTCACACACTGCGATTGCTACTGCCACACTGACAGAAGTATTGCCTATACAACTATATGTCAAATTATACTGTATCAATCAGTTTGAGTAACTAGCATAATTCTAATGAAGTTACGAGATGCAAGAGGACTCTTAACTATCAGGCTCTACGTGGCAATCCAGGTCAGATTTTATAGGAAAACTATTGGATTTTTATTGTTTTATGACAGAAAGGGATTCTGCACCAAACATATAAAGAGCATGCTTTTGCTCAGTGAAAGATAGTTGAATGAGTCACAGACAAAGAGCAAAAATCATCATGGTCTCATTTGTTTATAGTAACCATAATAAATACTATACATTTTCCACATTTTAAATCAAACTATGCAGGAACACATCTCTTGATGGGATACAAAAGAAAGGTTTACTCTAAACATAGATGAACTCTGTTACAAAAGCTGATGCATGTTTAAACCAAAAAAAAAAAAAAAAACTTAATAACATTCAGATTAAGCCCTTATAGAATTTCATAGATGCCATGTTCTCGCTTGTGTCTGCATCCAAATAGGCTATAATGTGGAGTGTGAGAAGAGCACTCCAGTGAACTACTTTTGGTACCGGGAGACCCTGAACATCACACCTGACATCGAGACCAGCGGCTCCCTGCAGTGGTGGTTGGTCATCTGTTTGGGGCGTGCGTGGGGGGGGGTGTCCTCTTTTTCCTCCAACCGCGGAAAGGGTTTTTTTAAAATATTAAAAAAAAATAAAAAAAAAAAATGGCTGTGTATGTGACAGCCACATTCCCTTACCTGGTGCTGACTATTTTCCTGATCCGTGCCCTCACTCTGCCTGGAGCAACTGATGGACTGGTGTACCTCTTCACTCCTGATGTGAGTTTGGTCACTTGTTGCCAATACAGGTTTATGTAAGACTGTATGCTGGACACAATGACCGGATGTGCTGTGTTTACGCACGCTGTAGTGGGAGATACTGAAGAACCCTCAGGTGTGGCTGGACGCGTCCACCCAGATCTTCTTCTCTCTCTCTGTGGCCTTTGGAGGTCTCATAGCTTTCTCCAGCTACAACGAAGAGAGGTAAGCAATAAAACTCCTTAACACCCTCAGCAAAATTGGGAGGATTTGTGTATGACTTTTTTTCTGTTCTGTGTCAATAAGAAACAACTGTGAGAGGGATGCTGTTCTAGTAGGAGTAATAAATAGTGCCACATCTCTCTACGCCTCCATTCCCATCTTCGCCATCCTGGGATTTAAAGCCACCACCGCCTACAACTCCTGTATTAAGGGGTATGTAAGCACACATACTTTATGTAATTCTAAAGCTTCTTTTGTCTTTCTTTTTGATACTAATGAGGCCGATTCTTTTTGTATCTCATCTGCAGAAACATCTTGGCTCTTACCAACTACTTTGAGTTTTCAGAACAGAACATAACTGTGGAGAACTATGATCACTGGCTCGAGTATTTAAATGGAACATCTCCAGGTGAGGTGGCCAGTCTAGACCTGACGCACTGTAACCTGCAAACCTTCCTTGACCAGGTATTATTATAACTTTAAAAACACATCCAATCTTGTACATTGCATTCTTTTTGCCTGAGTCTTGTTTTTCAAATTTCCGTCTCCCCTTAAATCCTGGTTGTTTTTTTCTGCTCTCGCCTCCCTTTTCTTTCTAGTACAGTACATCATGTACCGTTCAAATATGTACAGCCAGTTCATGTTTCCTCATTACTTTCTTGCCTCTCTCCCACAGAGCGCGTCAGGTACCGGCCTGGCTTTTATTGTGTTCACAGAAGCAGTGATAGAGATGCCAGGCTCGCAGATATGGGCAATACTGTTCTTCGTCATGCTCTTCAGCTTGGGCCTCTCCTCCATGTTTGGCAACATAGAGGGAGTCCTCACGCCCATCAACGACCTCAAACTAGTGCCTAAGTGGATCCCAAAAGAACTCGTAACAGGTGCCTGCAAATCACCTTAAGTTGTTCTAAAAGTTATGAGGGATGCACGTTTTCCCCTTTGAACTCCCCCTTGAGCTTTTTTTCCTCACTTCCTTAGCGATCATCTGCTTAGTAGCCTTCTTGACGGCTCTCATCTTCACCCTGGGTTCGGGGAACTACTGGGTGGAGGTCTTCAACAGCTACGTGGGCTCTGTACCTCTGCTCATCATTGCATTCTTTGAGATAACTGGAGTCATTTATGTCCATGGAATGAAAAAGTAACTTGTTCGCCTCTTCTTTAATATTCTGTATGGTCCAATGAGCTTAAGACAAAAACACTTTCTCTTGTTCCCGTAACCTCTGACAGTTTCAGTGAAGACATCTATTTCATGACTGGGAATAGGCCTAACATCTTCTGGAAGGCATGCTGGATGGTGATCAGTCCTTTAATGCTCCTGGTGGTGCTGATTGCATACGTGGTCGTCCAGGCACAGACAACCCCATCTTACCCCACATGGAACCCAGCCTATGTAAGCAAGTCTAGGGTACTGACATGGAGATGTTAAGAATTTAGTAGAACTGAGTCCAAAGTGACTTTAAAGTTAAACTTAGATTAGTCTGGGCCAACAAGGGTACATTTCCGCTCCTGCTCTCTGTGTGTCGGCGTTTTCAAAATCCCTCGCTTCGGTAGACAACAACAAACTTCGAGCTAGCAAGCATGCTGAAAATTTGGATCGTTAATGATTGTTAAGATTTGTTTACGGCATTTACTATCTAATTAGGACGCTTTGAGACAAAGTACACACAGTGATACACTAGTAAGAGCAAATAATGTTTAACCATTTATCCAGCTAATTTATATACATCATGACACTGTATTGGGTGAACAAACTGTGTGCAAATGTTCCACAAAAAACAATTTCCTTCCCCGAGACCATTTTTGCAGAGCCAATGTTGCTGTGTTCGGAGTGTTTTTTTTCTTCTATCCCAGAATTTATCTGTGGTGTAGTCAAACCTTACTCCACAGCCCTGTGGAGATAGGTCTGGCAATGTGAGACTAAGCTAAGCTAAGCTAAGCTAATCTAATCGCTTGCTTGCAGTGGCTTCATATTTAGTGCACAGATACTGTATGAGAGTGGTCTCCATTTTAAAGAGGGAATAAAGACAATCAGCAAATTTATATAATTTATATTGTATACTTCTTTGTCTTTTTCTTCAGGAACTATTCCCCCAAACTGAAGTGAAGCCCTATCCAGGCTGGGTGTTTGCCATAATCATCCTCCTCTGTGTAGTACCTGTGATCTCCATCCCTCTGGTGGCTCTCTACAAACTGATCTGCTGTAGAATCAGGAGGTCCTCTGCTGCTCGCACCGACCTAAATCCCTACTGCAACGACGGCTTTGAGGTTGAAACACAGGAACAGAAGAACCAGAGAGCTTAAGAAAATGTTGCAAGTAACAACGTTACTGAACAGAAAGGGACATCCTGATCTTTGCCAGTGCTTCTGTGAAATTTTATCTTAATTCACTGGACAGCTGACATATTACTATTTATTAAACATTGGAATTCTTTCCTTTTGCCCGTTGTTGCGCAGTGTAGATGATTGAAAAAACAATGAATCCTTTTAATGAGATCTTAAGCTTTCTACTGTTCATCGCAAAACCATCTGATTTCTGTGAGCTTTCCAAAAGATTGTCAGTGTAATGTAAAAATTTGAAAATAAAACCAAAGTCATCATTTGACTTATTCATGTGGAGGCTGACAATATTTCTGTGAATTTGTTTACATACAAATGATCTTACTAATGATGGCATGTCTTCTATGTGGAAAACTAGCACAAAGTGTGAATCAAAGTCCAGACAATCAGCTGTGGGATGAGGTGGGGTCTAGTACAGTAGCTGGATGAATTTCAGTTATCCATCCTTACTGATATGGTGGTTGTTGTTTATGACTGCAGTTTATCACTTAAGTGTTTTATATCAGATGGCAAAGGACTGTTTTTCTCTCTCTAAGGAGTCTTTCCCGACACTGTAACGGATACGTGGCACACCCTGAAGATCAGATCCAAATCACTGATTTTAAACATGAGGATGAGAAAAGCAAAAATACTTGTTGAGGGTTTCATGGTTGTGATGGGAGCTGTAATTGGGGCTGGCTGGTAGTATATTACGGTCTACATCTGGATGGCCAAAAAGTCCTCTTGGGTCCTGTCGAACCCTGGCCAGCCTCAGATCCCACAGACGCCGCTCTAGACTGCACTTCTCTGTAAAGAGGATGACATCAGAGCACATAAATGTGTTTTTTTTTAACTTTTTGATGGTAAACCGTAAAGTTCATCCACCTGAACTATTTCCTGCACTTGCAAAATCTAATAAAAAGTGGCAATAAACTGACGTGTTCCATCTAAATTTGTTTGTTTGGGTACACCTCTCACAAAGTCCACATTTAAAAAGGGATTGGCCTTCTGGCACAGGTATAATGATGATGTTTTCATGTTTCATTTATTTATTTTTAAGGGCGCTACCTTTCTGCAGGTGTGTAATTACCTGGCTTGAAACAAACACTTAGTGAGGCTGTGTTTATGATTACACAGTGCAGTGTAATGGCTATGTCCATTTTATGTATGTGTGGCTCATTAATGATGAATAACATAAGCATTTATTGTTCTGAAGGAAATTTGTCTTGGGCACATACAGTACATACAGTATCTGCTGTTTAGGAAATACAACATAACATAGTGCATACATACATATAGTACATGCACAGACTGCCACCAGCTAACAAATAGCACACTGCCCGTTGTACGACATATCATGAAAGTCGCCAATAGTGTACATAATATGTGCAGTAAGGGTTAGCAGCCTCATCAATGTAGAATCATGATTGTAAATGCATTTCATTTCATTTCAGGGGTTAGGCTCTGGCTGGTTTGTTCATTTAGGACTTTGATGGACAGGGGGACAAAGGAGTTTTTTAAGCGGTTGAGCCTGCACGGTGGGACTGCCTGCCTGAGGTGAGAAGGTGTTACTCAGGGTGGAGGACATGGGTGGGGTCTTAAAGCCAGCTTTGCAGCTACAGCTGATAATGTCCAACAGGGCAGGAGGAGCAATGGGGCTTGCATCTAGGACAGGCACGGTGACTTCCTGTCGTCCTTTCTCGCCTTCTTTCTTGTCCCATCCAAACTTAGTGATGTCCACACTGATTCAATGAGACTTTGATTAATTACACAGAAGCATTAAATGGACTCTCAATTGAGGAGAAAAGTTAGGCCATGTCATGCCGTCCCAACTCTCGGAAGTTCCTGTCTTCCTGAAGGTGTATTTAAACTCATGCTGGAGGCGTTACGTTTAGCTGAACCTTCAATGAAACAAAGATATTGCAGGCGCCTAAAACACAGATGGCCTAACTAAAGCCTAGTTTTCACCGAACTCCAAAAAGAGACAGTCCGTTAACAAAAACATTCCCTTATCAAACAGCTGCCTAGATTCCCTGAATCTGTAGAGACACATACATTTTTCTACACTAAGAGGTTTGGTTATTAGAGACTGGCCGAATATTCTCGCCCACTGACCTGTGACCTATGAATGACCTGATGTTGTCTTAGCTTTCCCTTTGTCTCATCATACCACAACATGGTGTTTCACCACAGCATCTTCCATCGATCGTTTGGGAGGGTAGGCAAACTGTAGCGGGTCCACTCCACTGTGCTGAATAACGAGGAGTAGATGTAATCTTTGAACAGCCGTTCAAAGCATTACATCACTACAGAGGCGAGTGCCACTGGGCGGTGGTTATTCAGGCAGGCTGGTCTTGTTTTTTTGGGGACAGGACTGATGATGGACTTCTTGAAGTACATACTGTAGGTATGACAGACTGAGCCAGTTAAAGGTTGAGTATCATTGTGAACACCGATGCTTACTTAGTCAGCACATACTTTGAGGAACCGCCCACTGATACTGTCTGGTCCTGCTGCTTTCTTGGTGTTCACATGCTTGAAAGCCCTGCTGACGTCATGTTCAGAAACCGGGATAGGTGCGAAAGGTGCACCCACCCATCCAATAACCTCTGCTTCGGCTGTTTTTTGCTTGTTGACTGCTGATTGCCTCAAAGCAAAACAAACTCTTTCTATTTAAAATTTAAAAAAGTAGTTTCCTAATGCATACTTTGCAGCATTTATCTTGATTTTTATGAACAAAAATATTTGACATTGCTTCTTTATTTCTTTTATATTTCTGGAATTGGTTTAATACTTCTTATTATAAAACCATATACATTTTCTAACTTGATTTTAGGATTTGTTGATTTTTAACTTGCTTCGTCTTTGAAGCTCTTCAGAACTTGGATTTGAAATGTAAATGTAAATGGACTGTTTTTTATATAGCGCTTTTCTAGTCTTAACGACTGCTTTAACATAGTACAGGAACCATTCACACACATTCATACACTGTGGCCGAGGCTGCCGTACAAGGTGCCACCTGCTCATCAGATAAACATTCACACACACACCTTCCGATTGGCAGGCGACCTCTCTACCACTTAGCCACAGCCGCCCCATAAATGTGCTCTACAAATAAAGATTATTGAGAAAGCGTTGTGCTGGGGGTGATCAGAAGGAAGTCATCCACCAGTCATTTACAGTCAAACATCTACAGAACATAGACAGAGGAAAATAACACATACAATAAATAGAAAGGAGCTACAATACAGAAACACTGGTCTCTGCTGCCGCAGAAGTGTTATTACATCTATAGTAGTTGATGTGAACTGAAATACATAGCCGTCTGCTGTACCCTTTCTTTTCACTAATGCTTCTGCTACTCCATGTGATCCGTAGCAGAAACAGCAGAGCAGACTGGACACAACCAACCCCTGGCTAATCACTTCAACGAGTCTGTCATGACTCTCTATAGGCTCCACTCAAATCTACCCTAAATGCATAGAAAGACATATGAATGAATGAATGAATGAATGAATGAATGAATGAATGATGAATGAAGGAGGAAAACAGCATTTAACCAATTTTAACCTATTTTCAGAGTGCAAAAACTACAGTTTTTAGTAGCAGTATCATCATAAAAATTAATAAATATGATGGCATGAAATACATCACTACAATTTGTTCAGTCTCTGCCAGTACAATTATAAAACTGGGAGACAAAAACCAACCTTAAAGTAGAGGGGTTGTGGGTCGTCCTTGGGTATATCTGTCATCCCCCACACTGTGGAGCCCAGGAGGGATGGAGTGTACACAGGCCCGCAGCATGTCCAGCAAGTCCTGAACACGTCCTTGGTAGAGCTGCAGGGGGAAAAGGAAATGGAAAACGTGCAGACGCTCACAACATGTATTAACAACAACAACAACTAATGAATTGTAAGACAGAATTTCAATGTCATTATCAAGATGTGTAGTGACCTGGCTCAGAAAGGAGACGCACAGACATTAACTGACAGCGTTCTGACTTAACTTAACAAGGTTGGCCTGGATACCTCAAAAAGTCAGGTATATGATGGAGCTTCTCTTATTTCGGGGAAACGTGGTGGTGTTCAGAAAATTCTACAGGAGAGACTTGGATGATGACTTGGAAGCTGAACTTCGGAGACTGTACTACAACACTGTTGGTGGTTGGGGAACTTGAGCGTAGATACAGTGAGCGCAACTCACAACCGGCAAGTGCACTTGCAGCCCTAAATCCAGAAGGGGATAACTTCCTCGATGTGAAAGCTGTATAATTGACGCTGAGTTTGAAGTTGCTAAAGAGTTTTTAATGTCACAAAAGCAAGCAATGGAGGGAGACTGGACCATACAGCACATCATCTCAACTTACCACAACCATCTGATTGCCATGCCCAGTGTGCTGAGTGCTTTCAAACATGCATTAACATTTGGCGCATCCACAGCAACGTGTGAGAATTCATTCTCCACTCTGAGAAATGTTTTTTCGGAACACAGAAGCTCTATGCTACATGAGAGAAAGGCCCGTTTGGTGCAGCTTGCATTCGAGAAAGACTTGACATGCAAATGCACAAGCGAATGGAAGGACACAGTGCTCAGAAGGTTCAGCAGCAACACTCGTCGCCTGCAAGTCTTCTGAACATCCTTTCTGTGCCTATATTGTATTAAAGTATCCGAGTATTTCTCTACAGGACACGTATTAAAGTATACTGAGATTGGCATGGGGTACTTTCCATAAAATCATCTCTCAATGCAAATCAAACCAGCTATTAGGCTAACTGAAATAAAACCATGCCAATATCTAGGTATAATGAAGGGTATGTGATAGGGGTGGTACGGTTCACAAAACCCACGGTTCGGTTCGTATCACGGTTTTCGGTTCAGTACGGTTTCTTATTTTTTCTTTAACACTCCAGAATATACTTCAGCATATAGCTAAAATTAGCATATTGAATGCATGTTGCAGAAAACGTGCACACAGTGGCAGTTCTATATTGTTTTATTTCCATATAGGTAACGTGAAATCCAAAATGTTCCCACACACCAGACTATAAACGACGCTGGCGCATCCTCCAGCTCTGGGCAGCCTCTCTCCCACTGGACATTTCTGCAGGTGACGTGACGTGACCCGCAGCGGCACCCCCACTCCACTTGAGGAGCGGTCGGCTCGTGTCTCTCAAAATCTGATGAAAATCTTTTAAACTGACCTTTGTCGATCTGAAATGAAGACAGATTCAGCAACTGCATGGCCTATTTCTCGCTTAAAATGTTTTCAGAAACACGTTTCGGTGAACTATTTTAGTACAATATGAGATCGTATTCTGGGACGAGCCGCCATGACGGTCTGTTTTGAAATTTGGGACCAGCCAGACCCATGTGTACGATCGTCCAATCAGCTGCCATGGGTTGCGTTTGTCAGGCCCATCCCGCTCGTTTTAACATAGGTGTCGAAAGTGGGCACTTACGGCGAGTAAGAGGTTAGTGCACATTAACAGTGTACTGAACGAACCGTCGCGGTACACACATGCTCCGAACCGAGACTAGCGAACCGAGCGGTTCGGTGTTTTTTCATGAACCGTACCACCCCTAGTAACTACTGTATGCTCTTATTGTAATCTACCAGTAATACTGTAGTACCTGTATTTGAAATAAATAACCGGTACGTTTACAGGGTTCAAACTGACACAATGGTGGTGTCTGATTCATTCTGACCCAAATTGCTTTGTCGCCCTTCTGGCTGTTGATGTATATGGTGATATTTTTGCAAATGTGAACGCTATGGTTTTTCATTTAAAACAGTTTATTTAAAATAATTATACTTATCAAACTGATGGAATTAGAAATAAAGGCCTGCCTCTAATAAAAGCCTGCTTCAAATACAAGCCTGGTCCCTTCTGCAGTTCAGGTAAATAAAGGCCCCGGCTTTTATTTGAGGAAATACGGTGTATATATATATATATATATATATATATATATATATATATATATAAGCTCTTTTGTGTTGTTTGAGTCTGGAATAGAGGATTTTATATCCTGTACCAGAAATGTTTTCAATAAAATTCAATAAATAGGTGTCATGGAGCCACCTGAGCCGGAGTCAATTCCTTTATCAGAACCTTGAAGAGGTTTGTGAGCATGTGTCCCATGTTTGATAAAGATATGGCTCTGCCATGGTACAACTGTCAAGGTGTCTTTTTATTGACTGCATCTGACTGTATAACATTAAAACTGCATCACCACGTTATCCATTAATCTGAGTCTTGGCACACTCACATTTTAAACAACCGGAGAGGTTTAACCATTAAATCATTTTGCCTGATGTTTTTTTAAATCACTCCCTGGTGGCTTGGCTTCTTCAATAAAATCAGTAAAACTCAGAGCTGCACCCGATAGGACAGCCCACTAAAGACTAGAAGATTTGAATCCTTGTAAGAGAGGTGGAATTGTGCTAAGCCTTTTTTTCCAGCTGAGGATGGGCAAAACGAAAGACTCAGGGGTGGAGGAGAGACCCAAATGGGACAACAAGGTTCAGTACCTGTTAACATGTATTGGCTTTGCAGTGGGACTTGGAAACGTCTGGCGATTTCCATATCTGTGCCAAATCTACGGAGGAGGTGAGATGCTATTATATGATACCATTATCATATACAGGGCTTTAAATTTACTTTTTTGATCACCAGCCAACACGGCTAGTTGATTTTTAAAGTTACCAGCCAATCAGATTTTCTCCTAGCCACGTTTGTTTTTTTCCTAACTAACTTTACTTTAAAATTCAGCTCCTCTGGTTTCTTTGGCGCCGTTCCGTTCGTCTTCTCTGTTTTAGCGTAGCTCGTAATCTATACCACACACGTTAGGCAAGTGCCAACGGCTGTAAAACATGTCACGACATAGTGTTCATGGGAAACGTAGGATTAGTACTACTACAAGCAGTGGTGCCAGATAAAGAGTAGGTTTCCAAGCCAAACACACACAAAACTGCCCAAATTTCTTGGCGGAAAACAGACCAATCTGGAAACATTTCTGCAGCCTGACGGTTCAAACAGACGCAGTGTTGTTTGTTTCATTCATCACCGGCCAAATTGTCTAGTAGCTTTAAAATGTTACCCGCCAAAATATATTTTAACCGCATTTGGCCCTGATCATATTACATTACTACTAGCCTGACTGGACTTGTGTTTTTGGCTACTTGGATTAATTAATTACAGGGATCACTTAATGTCTAGTTGCCATTTGTTTTACTAACACTGGTTCAAACAGCACATTTTTTTCAAAGTATGTTGATGAATACTAAGGGCTGAGGACTAATCTAGCTGATGTTTAACTGTGAGGTAAATGGTTACTTCATATCTTCAGGTGCATTCCTCATCCCCTACCTGATAGCTCTGGTGTTTGAGGGCCTCCCCCTGCTCTACCTGGAGCTGGCTATAGGACAGAGGCTGCGTATGGGCAGCATCGGTGTCTGGAACTCCATCTCACCTCTACTGGGTGGAGTCGGTGGGTGGCCTAGAATTATTAGTAACATTTATTAGGATTTTTATTTGTCAGATTCTTATTTATTTCAAGAGCAGAAAGTCTTTGTGGTATTGAAAATGTCCTTTATTTCCTATGAGTAGGAATTGCCTCCATGCTGGTGTCATTCCTGGTAGGCATTTTCTACAACACCATCCTGGCCTGGGTGCTGTGGTATTTATTTCACTCTTTCCAAAACCCCCTGCCTTGGAGCCAGTGTCCACTCAACGATAACCTCACAGGTAACAAGAAACCCCACCAGTCAGTCATTCTAGCTGCTCTTGATACATTTATTGTCACACTGCGATTGCTACTGCCACACTGACAGAAGTATTGCCTATACAACTATATGTCAAATTATACTGTATCAATCAGTTTGAGAAATGGAGGTACACTATGGAAGAGGACTCCTAACTCTCAGGCTCTACGTTGCAATCCAGATCAGATTTTATAGGAAAACTATTGGATTTTTATTGTTTCATGACACAAAGGGATTCTGCACCACAACATAAAAGATCGTACTTTTAAAGCTCAGTGACAGATAGTGGAATTAGTGACATGTAAAGAGCAAAAATCATTATGGTCTCATTTGTTTTCAGTAATCATAATCATATTCAATCCTATTTAAATCAATTTCATGGTAATACATTTTTTTTAAATAGTATTACTTGACAGTTTGGGACAACATTTTCCATTGTTCCAAGAACCCAAATCACCAGCAGATCCACTTCAACATATGTCATAGGACATATTGGACTCCCCAGAAGAGATACGTCTCTAAAGTCATTCCCACTCCCTACTGCACGTTCTGTCAACCTGAACAAACTGGAACTTTCCTGCACATGGTCTGGGAGTGTGAACAGGTGCATGAGTTCTTCATCATTTCCTACTGACACAATTGTTTTGTTACTTAATGACGACTCTAAATTACACCTGCTTGGGAGACAGAAGAAAGTTTGGCTCCCCCCGACTTGCTTTGTATAAAACAGTGGTTGCCGTATTTTCTAGACATAATCATGCTTGAGCTCTCTACAGCAAGGATTAAAAAGCCAAATCATCTACTATAGACCTATGGAAAAGCGCAGCAGCACGGGTATCAGTTCTGGTGACCTCGGCGTCACAAGAATTAGAAGAGTGTGACTAGGCAAGGTGTGATTTATTTTTTTCCCTCAAGGCCGCAGAGGGTGGGGGGTGGGAGAGGGTTTTTGTTCTTGTTCAATTGTATTTGTCTGTTCAGTATGTAAAATTGAAAAAAAAAAAAATTAAAATTAAAAAAAAAGTATCTTAAAAAAAAAAAAAAAAAAAATAGTATTACTTACTATACTACTAATACTAAATGCAACAATGCAGGAAAACATCTCTTGATAGGATACAAAAGAAACTTTAATACTTTGCACAGTTCGCACTCTGAAAGTACATTAACTGCGTTACAAAGGTTAATGCCAAAATAAACACTAATAACTAAAATGATTGAGCCCTTATAAAATATCATAGATGCCACGTTCTCGCTTGTGTCTGCATCCAAATAGGCTATAATGTGGAGTGTGAGAAGAGCACTCCAGTGAACTACTTTTGGTACCGGGAGACCCTGAACATCACACCTGACATCGAGACCAGCGGCTCCCTGCAGTGGTGGTTGGTCATCTGTCTGGCCAGTGCATGGTGTGTGGTCTACATCTGCTTCATCAAAGGCATCGAGTCCGTGGGAAAGGTCGGTTTATCTGGTGGAAAATATATAATGGGCTATTTTAAAATCAACCACTGTACCATAAATCCATGACAAAAAGAGAAATAAATCATATGAATTATATGAATAATGCTATATCATATGTTTGCATGTTTCAGGCTGTGTATGTGACAGCCACATTCCCTTACCTGGTGCTGACTATTTTCCTGATCCGTGCCCTCACTCTGCCTGGAGCAACTGATGGACTGGTGTACCTCTTCACTCCTGATGTGAGTTTGGTCACTTGTTGCCAATACAGGTTTATGTAAGACTGTATGCCGGACACAATGACCGGATGTGCTGTGTTTACGCACGCTGTAGTGGGAGATACTGAAGAACCCTCAGGTGTGGCTGGACGCGTCCACCCAGATCTTCTTCTCTCTCTCTGTGGCCTCTGGAGGTCTCATAGCTTTCTCCAGCTACAACGAAGAGAAGTAAGGCCTAAAACTCCTTAACACTCTCAGCAAAATTGGGAAGATTTGTGTATGACTTTTTTTCTGTTCTGTGTCAATAAGAAACAACTGTGAGAGGGATGCTGTTCTAGTAGGAGTAATAAATAGTGCCACATCTCTCTATGCCTCCATTCCCATCTTCGCCATCCTGGGATTTAAAGCCACCACCGCCTACAACTCCTGTATTAAGGGGTATGTAAGCACACATACTTTATGTAATTCTAAAGCTTCTTTTGTCTTTCTTTTTGATACTAATGAGGCCGATTCTTTTTGTATCTCATCTGCAGAAACATCTTGGCTCTTACCAACTACTTTGAGTTTTCAGAACAGAACATAACTGTGGAGAACTATGATCACTGGCTCGAGTATTTAAATGGAACATCTCCAGGTGAGGTGGCCAGTCTAGACCTGACGCACTGTAACCTGCAAACCTTCCTTGACCAGGTATTATTATAACTTTAAAAACACATCCAATCTTGTACATTGCATTCTTTTTGCCTGAGTCTCATTTTTCAAATTTCTGTCTCCACTTAAATCCTGGTTGTTTTTTTCTGCTCTCGCCTCCCTTTTCTTTCTAGTACAGTACATCATGTACCGTTCAAATATGTACGGCCAGTTTATGCTTCCTCATTACTTTCTTGCCTCTCTCCCACAGAGCGCGTCAGGTACCGGCCTGGCTTTTATTGTGTTCAGCGAAGCAGTGATAGAGATGCCAGGCTCGCAGATATGGGCAATACTGTTCTTCGTCATGCTCTTCAGCTTGGGTCTCTCCTCCATGTTTGGCAACATAGAGGGAGTCCTCACGCCCATCAACGACCTCAAACTAGTGCCTAAGTGGATCCCAAAAGAACTCGTAACAGGTACCTGCAAATCAGTCAAAGGGATTCATGTTTTCCCCTTTGAACTCCCCCTTGAGCTTTTTTTCTCACTTCCTTAGCGATCATCTGCTTGGTAGCCTTCTTGACGGCTCTCATCTTCACCCTGGGTTCGGGGAACTACTGGTTTGAAGTCTTCAACAGCTACGTGGGCTCTGTACCTCTGCTAATCGTTTCATTATTTGAGATTACTGGAGTCATTTATGTCTATGGAATGAAAAAGTAACTTTTCTTCTTTGATTCTGTATCATTTTATGAGATTAAGACAATTTAGATCCCAACGTGTTAAACACTTTCTCTTGTTCCCGTAACCTCTGACAGTTTCAGTGAAGACATCTATTTCATGACTGGGAATAGGCCTAACATCTTCTGGAAGGCATGCTGGATGGTGATCAGTCCTTTAATGCTCCTGGTGGTGCTGATTGCCTACGTGGTCGTCCAGGCACAGACAACCCCATCTTACCCCACATGGAACCCAGCTTATGTAAGCAAGTCTAGGGTACTGACATGTTAAGATTTTAGTGTATATTTAGAATTTAGTGTATTGTGTGAATCATTACAAATCCTAAATTAATAAAAAATGTTGTGAGACAAACCACAGAAAAGTATCACTATTACTCTCTGGTTTAGATTGAATGCCCCCAACTTACCCTTTGATGTCTTATCACAATAATCAGCTTCATATTTTCAGCTTCAGAAGAACTATTCTTTTTTAGAAAGAAAAGTCCTGTTAAACTAACTGTACACTACCTGCACGGCACTCAACGGCACACAAAAGTTAGCGACTAGCTGGTGACCATAGGGGAGCAGCTAAGAAGCCAGACATTTCCCAAAGAGTTGGTGAAGACCAAAAATAGAGCTAAAAGAGAGTGAATATTCGCGTGAAAACACCATTCCAAATAAATGCAAATTTTGCTTTGTGTCTGCTGGATATATTTGCCAATGTTCCCCATAACAACCTTATATGATGATAATATGTCAGTGCGGCTGTAACAGTGTCTTGCACGGACCCCAAAAAGCCAAAAAATAAAAACATTATTGCAGGTTTAAATGAATAGTTTGACATTTTTGGAAATACGCTTATTTGCTTTTTGCAGTTAGGTGAGAAGATTGATGCACTCATGCCTGTATGCTAAATATAAAGCTATATGGATGAGGGTGAAACCGCAAACAACAAAGTGACTTTTAAAGCGCCCATATTATACTCATTTTCAGGTTCATAATTGTATTTTAAAGTTGTACCAGAATAGGTTTACATGGTTTAATTTTCAAAAAACACCATATTTTTGTTGTACTGCACAGCTCTCTCTCACTGCTGCAGATCCTCTTTTCACCTGGTTTCTGTTTTAGCTACAGAGTGAGACCTCTTTTCTTCTTCTTCTTCTGTACTATCTTTGATTGCACTCGCACATGCTCAGTAGCTCAGATGTAGATCATGTCAGCTAGCTAGCTCTGTACTGAAGATCCCTATTAAACTGAACCCTCCTTAACAAGCTCCATAGAAGTAAAAGAATGGCACACATGTAAGTAGTTCTTTTGTAGATTATGGTGAACTTGTGTGTGTTGTAGCAGTGCTTTGCTAATGAGAACGAGGTATGCTAGCGTTAGCATTAGCATGCTAACGCTAATGCTAACGCTCAGAGATGGGAGTAAGTCACACATGGGCAAGTCGCAAGCAAGTCTCAAGTCTTAACCTTCAAGTCTCAAGCAAGTCCAAGTCATTTTTTGTGACAATCAAGCAAGTCAAGTCAAGTCATAGCTTTGGTCAAGCAAGTCACAAGTCAAGTCATACAAAAGTTTCCATTTTTAAACGAGCTAAAGACAGTGATTATGAACTGCTGGAGTTTTATTTGCATTTTTTACTCAAAAGACATTGCGTCCACATACATTGAAGAGTTTAAAATAACACAGATAAAAAAAATCACAGCCTAAAACTGATATTAGGCCAACAATAAATCAACATTGTTCAATATGCCTCAAACATGACATTAAATCATGAAATTCCTTCAAACAATTAAAGTATAATGGTTCAAATAACCAAAATTAAGTCAAATAATATTCTTCAAACATGGCTCACTTTTATGACAGAAACACATCCTTTAACCTTTCCTTCTCTTAAAGAACAAAACATATTCTTTAGGAGTAGCTGAATCCCACCACCTTTGCTTAGCCTATCACATGGAATGGAAAGTATATGGTGATATTTGACAGTGTATTTGTGAGTGAATGTGTGCGTGTGTGTGAGTGCAGAGTGCGTTGTATGTATGCCTAGCTTTAATTATTCACATACTTACGTCTGCATGTGTGTGTTTATGAGAGAGAGAGAGAGAGAGAGAGAGAGAAAAAAAAAAAAAAAAAAAAAAAAAGAGAGAGAGAGAGAGAGAGGTTTGTGTTGTGTGTGTGTGCCTAGTTTTATTCGCTCAACAAAGAGGGGAGGGTGTGCTTATTCATGGCCAAAAGCTGAATATGGGGACTGGAACCCGAATCTCTCCCGATTTTAAGTGTCTGATGAAATTCGACGTCGGAAATAAGTACTGCAGACCTTGCAAACTGCCATATGTTTTCTCTTTGCCTGGTCAGATGTGTAATCCTTATAGCCAAACTTTATTATTTTCTGTGCAGAGGGATAGGCGCCGATTTATGTTTTCCTCCGTGGGTGCTCACACGCGCACACCCTTTACAAAAAAAATGTTTGCATTTCAGAACCTTACGGACAGCGGCCGACACGAACACACACGCCATAATAAAGCCAGGACAGCGCCACTTCTCACAAATACAGATAGGATCGGAGATGAAAAGTTTAACTGGCACGTAACCGCGATCAGCTTCGTGGGAAATTAAGAATCAATGCCACCGACATAACCAATCACACTATGACCGACGCTCCACAACTGCAGTGTTTAATTTTAGATTAACGTAAAAATGAACTGGCAGTCTGGCACTCAATAGGGGTCAGTATTTTCTGTGGGTGCTCCGGAGCTCGAGCACCCATGGTATCGGCGCCCATGAGAGGGATCCATGACGTTAAGTTAGCCTACTAGCCATAGCCAGTGTTGTTTACCGACGGTCTGCCGCCGCGCGCCGCGTCATCATATCAACGGTTCCTGCGCATGCAATAGCACTAAAATCGTAAAATTAACTCCTCCTCAATATCAGAAGGGAAAAATATATTTATTAAACAGAAAATCAAGTCATTTCAAGTCATTTGACTCAAGTCTATAGCCCTATTCGCACGGGATAAGTATTACCTGGTGACCTCCAGTCATTTGTAATAATCGCGGAGGTTGTCTGTGATCTTAATCCCGTGCGAATCGGTCATGTCTGTAATTTGTAAAGTAATAATTCCCCCACAAATGACCTACCATATTTCGCCGAAAACGGAGGTCCTGTGATAATATTAGTCCCGATCGCGGTCGGCATCTCTGTGATTTGGGGTCTAACTGGCTG
Organism: Perca fluviatilis; assembly: GCF_010015445.1. Classification (NCBI taxonomy): domain Eukaryota; kingdom Metazoa; phylum Chordata; class Actinopteri; order Perciformes; family Percidae; genus Perca; species Perca fluviatilis. Next base: position 11,700,961 of record NC_053124.1, on the reverse strand, counting down.
CGTTGTCAATTATAAATGAAAAGTTTTGACATCATATCCGGGGGATAATGTCTGTAAATTTGAGTAAAATACAGACTTCAGTTATCCCGTGTGAATGCGCCAGACGAAATACAGACGTGTGGGGGTAATTTATAAACTACAAGAGGTCCCCAGGTAATACTTATCCCGTGCGAATAGGGCTTAAGTCAAGTCTCAAGTCATGAATATCAAGTCAAAGTCAGGTCGAGTCTTTTATGAATGTTAATCAAGCAAGTCTCAAGTCCTAAAATTTGCGACTCGAGTCCCCCATGTCTGCTAATGCTACAAGCTAACGTTTTTATCGTTTCGGATTGTGACGTCACAGTCCGGGCCGATTTTGAACAGCTCACCCGGAGACTGAAAGCAGGACACATTCAGAAACCGTATCTCACTCAAAACAGCACGGGTGGATTTTTTTCAAAGTTTATATGCGTGTGGAAGCACCAGAGACACAAAAGAACACCCCAAATCCCAGAAAAAGTGTTTTTTTCATAATATGGGCACTTGGTCGTGCGGAACATTTTAGTGCCTGTGTAGATGCTCTTGGTACTTAAGATTCCCATATTCGTCCTTTTACCAAGAATCTGGGTGTGATTTTTGACCGTTTTAAAATTTGACATACACATTAGTTCTGTTATGAGAACCAGTTTCCAGCTGAGATTTTTGGCTAAGGTCAAGACCTACCTGCTTCGCAAAGACTTCGAAAGAGTCATACATGCATTTCTATTACGTCTCAATTAGACTACTGTAACTCTTTATATGTTGGATTGGATCAGTCATCCCTTCGTCGGTTACAGTTAGTCCAGAACGCAGCAGCTCGACTTTTAACCGGGACCAAAAAGCGTGACCACATTACACCAGTTTTGGCCACGCTCCACTGGCTTCCTGTCTGTTTCAGGATTGATTTTAAAATTGTATTGCTTGTTTTTAAGATTTTAAATGGGTTGTCGCCTTCTTATTTATCGGAGCTTTTACATGTCCACACACCTTATCAAAGCACTGAGGTCTTCCAATAAGATGCTCCTTGATGTGCCCAGATCCAGGTTAAAAAATAAAGGTGACAGAGCCTTTTCAGTGGCTGCTCCAAACCTCTGGAATAGCTTACCTATTCATATAAGAACATCTCAGACCATTGAAACATTCAAGTCCTTGCTTAAAACCCACTACCATTTGTTGGCTTTCAATTCAAGTTGAACTTTGACACCTTTTTTTCTACTGTTGGTTATTGTGTATCGTGTATTGTTTGTGTATATTATCTTTTTTTTTCTTTTTTTTAGCTTGTTAAGCACTTTGGTCAACTATGGTTGTTTTTAAACGTGCTATATATAAATAAAATTGAACTGAACTGAACGAAGCTAATGTAATAGCTTGCTGGCGGTAGCTTCATACTTAGTGCACAGATTTGCGAGTGATATCTTTTAAAGAGAGAATAAAGAGAAAAGAAAAATCTCACAAAATGTATACGATTCACAATTTTTCTATCATTATTCATATTTTCATTGAAAAACATTAAAATGAACACAACTAAAATTATAGTGCAATTTTTGTGAGGATCTGTAGCAATCAAATATGTTTTCTTTAGTCCTTAGGATAACATTTGTCTCTGCAGTTACACAATACTGGATCCAGAACGGTTTGATTTTGCCTTTAACAGGGCTTGACATTAACTTTTTGAGGCACTTGTCCTTCGGACAAGTACATTTACGTTTCACTTGTCCATGCATAAAAGTCACTTGTCCGGGTAAAGAAAAAAAAAATTGTGACAAAAATTGTGTTTTGCTAATGCAGAATTTGAACAAACCGTTGAAAGCATCCAAACACTATCAACATTAATACAATGTTGTATACTGTAAAAACCGTCGGCTCACGACAATAGTTTTCCCATTCTACAAGAAAAAAGAATCTCCAGACTCCATAATACAAAGTAATATGTTATAGTTTACCGTGTGCAGATAAATAAGGATTCTAAGTCAATATTTTAAAGTTTGTCATTACTTTCAGATTCCTAGTCAATATTCTAAGTTAATATATTGAGATACTAAGTCGATACTTTGAGATATTGAGTCAATATATTGAGATTGTAAGTCAATATTTTAAATGTTTTTAGGTTTGAGATTCTTTGTCAATATTCAGAGTTACTAAGTCAATATATTGAGATACTAAGTCAATATTTTGAGATAAATCAATATATTGAGATACTGAACAATATGGTGAGATATTAAGTCAATATTGAGATACTAAGTCAATATTTTGAGATAAATTAATATATTGAGATTCTTAGTTTATATTCTGAGATACTAAGTCAATATTTTGACCAGAGGTAGTGGTGACTACGGCTTGTTTATTGCTAAGGCAAAATTAAATGATTTATTAAAAATGTAACAACAATAACTTTTTCACCAGTAAGTTCCTGTTAAAGCGCAAAAACAACCACTGGATAGGAAAAGGGTATTTTACAACAACTTTGAATGCAACCCGCGGCGCTGGGCGAATTTCAAGTGAACGCAACATCTGCGTTTTTCCGACAACAGCAGCGGCACACTGTCATATGTTCCTCTCCAGTGAAATACAGACACACCTTTACACCGTTTAGCTGTCACATTTAATTTTAGAGTTACTTTAATACTGTTGAGTGTAGTGTTAACTAGCGTAACATGCGGCGATGTTTAGGTTGCCCCTAACGTCCGTTTTTGGAGCATCCGAGAGAAGCGCAGGCATTTCAGTGGCACCGCGTTGCAATTCGGTCCGGTAGATAACGGTCGTTAAGGCAACGGTGCCGTATTAGCACCGAGTCTCTCCTTTTCTGTCAACGATGTGGCGAGGAGGTAACGTTAAGGCGGAGTTAACAAGCTAACGTTAGCTAACTAACACCGGCAAGTTCACCGTGCTTTCATGCTGCATTGCTTACAGAGAACGAGCTGAACAGGGGGCTGGGTCTAACGTTAGCGGTCCGCTGACCGGGATTGCGGGGGAAAGAAATTATCGTTTCAAATCAGTAACATAGACGTAATGAGTGGCACATGACGTGAACTAACATGGCATTTTAGTTTGTTTGAGTTTTAACTTGTCCAGTGGGACAAGTAAATTTCTCTTCCACTTGCCCTACAAAAAATCCACTTGTCCCGGACAAGCGGACAAGCCTTAATGTCGAGCCCTGTTTAACAAATATTGCGATTAATTGTGCAGCCTTATGTTCAACTTAATTTTCAAATGTAATATTGTTACAATATTCTACACATTACATTTGATATGGCTTTGTCTTTTTCTTCAGGAACTATTCCCCCAAACTGAAGTGAAGCCCTATCCAGGCTGGGCGTTTGCCATAATCATCCTCCTCTGTGTAGTACCTGTGATCTCCATCCCTCTGGTGGCTCTCTACAAACTGATCTGCTGTAGAATCAGGAGGTCCTCTGCTGCTCGCACCGACCTAAATCCCTACTGCAACGACGGCTTTGAGGTTGAAGCACAGGAACAGAAGAACCAGAGAGCTTAAGAAAATGTTGCAAGTAACAAGGTTACTGAACAGAAAGGGACATCCTGATCTTTGCCAGTGCTTCTGTAGTCATCAAGCCACTATTAAAAAAAGAACAATCTAGACACGTCACTGATGAGCAACTATAGGCCGATATCAAACCTTCATTTTTAAGTAAAATCATAGAAAAAGCGTTTTTCAACAACTCAACCTTTTGTCACTAAACAACAGTTTTGATGCCTTCCAGTCGGGTTTTCGACCACACCACAGCACTGAGACGGCTCTCGTTAAAGTCTTTAATGACATCCACTTAAACACAGATAGTGGCAAAATTTCAGTCTTAGTATTACTTGATCTCAGTGCTGCATTTGATACGGTCGACCATGACATATTACTTGACCGATTGAAAAACTGGGTTGGTCTTTCTGGCTCAGTACTAAAGTGGTTTGAATCCTATTTAAAGAATAGGGACTACAATGTGTCTATAGGTAATTATACATCTGAGCATACAAATATGATGTGCGGAGTTCCCCAAGGCTCAGTTCTGGGGCCTCTTCTGTTCAACATCTACATGCTTCCACTGGCTCAGATTATGGAAAACAACAAAATAAGTTACCATAGTACCATGACACACAAATTTACATAACCTTATCGCCAGGGAACTATAGCCCAATACAACAAATGAATAAGTGCATTGAACAAATTAATGACTGGATGTGCCAGAACTTTCTTAAATTAAATGAAGAAAAAACTGAGGTGGTTGTTTTTGGAGCTAAAGAGGAACGATTAAAAGTCAGCGCTCAGCTTCAAACGACAATGTTACAAACAGACAAAGCCAGAAATGTTGGTGTAGTCATGGACTCAGACCTGAATTATAAAAGCCACATTAAGACAATTACAAAATCAGCCTATTACCACCTTAAAAATATATCAAGGGTTAAAGGACTTATGTCTCAGCAGGATTTGGAAAAACTTGTCCATGCTTTTGTCTTCAGTAGACTTGACTACTGTAACGGTGTCTTTACAGATCTCCCTAAAAAATCAATCGGACAACTGCAGCTGATTCAGAACGCTGCTGCCCGAGTACTCACTAAAACCAGGAAAGTGGATCACATCACTCCAGTACTGAAGTCTCTACACTGGCTTCCAGTGCCTCAAAGAATTTATTTCAAAATACTTTTGCTGGTTTATAAATCACTAAACGGTTTAGGGCCAAAATAGATTTCTGATCTGCTACTACACTATGAGCCACCCAGACCTCTCAGGTTGTCTGGGACAGGTCTACTTGTTGTCCCCAGAGTAAGAACTAAACAGGGGGAAGCAGCGTTCAGTTTTTATGCTCCACATATCTGGAACAAACTCCCAGAAAACTGCAGGTCCGCTTCAACTCTCAGTTCTTTTAAATCAAGGCTGAAGACCTATCTTTTTGATCTTGCCTTTCTTTAAATAACCTATTTTATCTGCTTTTAAAAGTTTAACTGTTTTAATGTTTTACCTAACAGTACCTAATATTGCCTAACAGGGCTTAATAGTACCTAGAACAGTGCCTAACAGTGCATAGCAGTGCCTACCTAACAGTGCTTAAACTGCACTTTAAATTTTATTCATGTCTTTTATGTTTGTTTGTTTTTTTGTTTATTTTTAAATTCTTATACTGCACTGTAAATTTTATTCTTGACTTTGAATGTTTTTAAATTGTTTTTAATTGTTTTCTGAATGCTCTTTCATGTTTTATGTAAAGCACTTTGAATTGCCCTGTTGCTGAAATGTGCTATATAAATAAAGCTGCCTTGCCTTCTGTGAAATTTCATCTCAATTATCAGGACAGCTGACTTATAATTAGACATGCTGAACTGTTATATAGACTTTCCTACAGATTTTTTAGGTTTACATTTATCAGGACCTGACAACTCACAATTGTTTCCCTGATAACAAATTTATTGGATTTATTTAACATTGAAAGTCTTTCCTTTGTACATAGTGTTGTGTAGTGTACACGATGGAAATAACATTCATTCTAACACATCATATCGAAACACGGCCATGTCACACAACATCCACTTCCAGCTGTCATTTGACTAATAGCTGACAATATTTCTGTGAACTTATTTACATACACATGACCAACAAATGTCATATGTTCTTTGTTAATGACTGAGATTAATCACTGTTTAAAGTTTTATATCAGATGACTAAAGACTTTATCTTTATCCCTCTCCATTCCTTAAGCCTCTTTTGGATACATTAAATTTTTTGGCACACTGAAGATAAGATAAATCCAAATCACTGATTTCAAACCTGAGGATGAGACAAGAAAAAATAAAAAATAAAAGTTTGTACTTTCTTAATTTTGACAGAAATTGGGTAAAATTATCAGTGGCCACATTTTCAAGTAGTACAAAAATAGACCAAACTCACAACATAACATTTTTAGAGAAGCTAGAATTAATACTTACCTGTTGAGGGTTTAATGGTTGTCTTGGGAGCTTTAATTGGGGCTAGCTGGTAGTCTACATCTGGATGGCCAGGAAGTCGACTGGTGTCCTGGGGTTAGTGGCCTGTCGAACCCTGGCCAGCCTCAGATCCCCCAGACGTCGCTCCAGACTGCGCTTCCCTGTCAAGAAGATGAAAGCTAAGACAGGAAGTGGCTTTTTTTTTTTACCTCTTTGGTGGTGAACTGTAAAATCTATTCACTTGAACTTGAATTTGCAGCACATGTAAAATCGAAGTGCAACCACCCATCTCCCTTGTGGAAAAACTCAGCAAATGAAATACAACAGAGGCCAGCAGGCTTATGCTTGAATTCATAGAACTGGAGTTACCTCCTGTAACTACTTTTTCTATTCTAATTCATGCTACGCCCTCTAACGGGCTTCGCAATTGGTTACCACCGGAGGGAGGTGATGTACTCCCAGCTGGGCTCAAAACCAACACAACATATTGGAACTAACTGCTGACTGGGCGAAAAAAAGTTAAAAAAAGGCCATTGACACCACTCGCCTTGGGGTTCCATAACCTAATCCCACTCTCCAAGCTAGGAGCATCAACCTGACCCAGAGGGTGTCCCCACAATCGCTCCAAGCACAAAGTGAGACACAGAGTCGGCCATCGTATCCCTGAGATATGGCGGCACCAAAGTGGATATAGAGGACTAGTACACTGCCAGGCAGATGCAGCAGAGGCGAAAAAGGCCAGGCAGGTCTTCGGAGGGATGGGGGCGGCGGGGGTAGTGGTGTAAAGATGGCTCGTCTCTGAAGAAGGTGGCTGGGTCTTACTCATTGTAAAATGCCAGTTGCCCTCCTTGTCGTAGTCACCCCAGGGTAGTCACCTCCTGATTGGGCGGTGAGTGCAAAGATCTGTTTCAGGGTGCCAAGGCGGAGCCTCAATGGGTAAACCAATAGCGAGGCACGTGTGAAATAGAATGGCTGAGGAATAATGCCATCGATTTGAGAGTAATCCAATAGTATTTAGTACGACAGTCGGCTTGTTTATTGCTAAGGCCACAGGGTAAAAATTAAATGATTTATTAAAAATGTAATAACAATAACTTATTTCACCAGTAAATTCCTGATAAACGACAAAAACAACCACTGGATGCGAAAAGGGTATTTTACAACAACTTTGAATGCAGCACGAGGTTGGCGAGGTGAATTTCAAGTGAATGCAACACCTGTGTTGTTTTTCTGTGTTGTTGTTGGAATCCTCTACATTGAAATACAGACACACTTTTACACCGTTTAGCTCTCAGTATTTTAACCGTGTTTACTACTGCTTCTAGCTAACGGTAGGCTAACGTTACCTGCTGTCGAGTGTAGTGTTACCGTAACTAGCGATTTTCGCCAAAAAGCGACAAGTTTGCAGGTATGTAATTAAAAACAATCTTCACCTTTGGCATCTTCTCATGATTATAGCTTTGTGCACAAACTTAAATGCCCTAGCATAGTTCCTGTGTATGTGTTTCCTGAGGGTACATACGTTTGTGCAGGTATGGGAACAGATCCTTGTAGAGAGGACGGTGTTGTGACAGCACTAGCAAGAAGGAAAGACAGAAAAGCAGCTCCACTGCTTCATACTGCATAATGCCAGTCTGGGCCTTACTGCCTAAAATCAGTCCTGGAGAAAAGGGAAGAAATAAAAGAAAATGCTGAAAATACATTTATAACTTCATATTGCTTCAATTACATTTTTTACAGATGTATGAAGGGGAAATGTTGCCTTTGTTGCTGAGCCTGATGAGCTGATTGGCATATTCGGCCATATCCAATATCATCTGCAGAAAGTAGACGGGGTTCTTAGCAACTGTCTGACCAAAGGGCAAACTCTGGGCACACACGTGGAACCTAAAGAGAAAAACGAAAAACAGAAGGAGAAAACAGAGTTGAGCACTCCCCATTTAGATATTTACATTCTGAGATAAAAAGCGGTACAATTAGTTCTCAGCTCAGTGCAAGTATTGATTGATAACCTGTTCCTGTGTTTATTTTAATAGCAGATTAAAATGAGCACATTGGAGAGGGGAAGTGAGTATTTCAATAAATTGGGTAGGCAATGGAAACAAATTTTTCACATTGCCCACTGAATGTATTTTATCTGAATAATAGTGGTATCTTAGCATATTATGTAACGGCAGAAAAAAATGACAGTACATAATTAACATTGCATTTTAGGTTTGGGAAAAAGAGTCCAAAGTCAGATCACTGTCTTTACCTGCATGCATGAAGCAGCACCAGCTTGTAGATGTTCTTGTAGACTCCCTCAAGAGAATTGGTCTGAAAAAATAAATGTTAAATCATTTAACTGTGACACAGCTAATGTATGTTTGTCTTGCAGCTGATTTTAACATATAGTGGGGTCAAGAGCCTTTTAGAGTGGAAGACCGAAACCTTTGTAGAGGGCCTGATACTTGACAAGCTCTTTATTTAAAGGTTTTTTTTCTTCAAATGAAGGCACCATAATTTCCCTGACCTTCAGGTCCAAGAATAAGGCATGGCACTTGAGTCTGAGGATAGCCATCAGTTTCCTCCTCATTTGCCGTCCAGCTGAGTGGATCGAGCCCAAAGTCAGGCTGTAGCGCAAAGATAGGCCTGCATAGCTTTGAGAGATGGGGAAGAAAAAAAAGATAGATAGATGGATGGATATGTTATTAATCACACAAACTTTAACACGGATTAACTGCAAAAACTACAAGAGAAGCAGCCATAAAGAAAACTGCAAATAGATATGTGGTTTTATACTGTGTTTTATGCAGGAAAATTAATCATCCAACTGGGAGTTGTCACCAAGAATGTTTATGTGTAGGTACAAAGTACAGTACCTAGAGAGAGGGGGTTTCACTCCGCTTACAAGAAACCGTAAATACTCCAAAAGTTCAATAATTTACGCAAAAAGCACACTTGAGGCAATATTTCTTCAGACATTTCTTACAACTGAAGGGATACTTTACCTAGAATAGTCTTTGTAGACGTCTAGTGAGTGCGTGTCCAGCAACAGTCCACACCAGGGAAAGAGGCAGTGAGGGGACAGCACTTGAATGCCGGGACAGGAGCCCATGTTTCCAGACATCTGAAAGTTGACCGCCACCTTCTGCGGGTTGACCACCAGACCATACTGTGGTACCCCGGCCAGCAGGGTCCTACACATAACGTGCAAGAGTCATCAACCGCCAAATGTCAAATCTGTTCAATCAAAACTTTTTCCATTAAAAAGAAAGAATGTGGAGCCCTGTATGAATTGGCTGATACAGATACTACCTCCTTTTAGAGAGATCCTCAACACTGGGAACTAAAAACACATTGTGTGGATGGCAACAGATGTCAGTGTCAGAGAAGCAGTGATGATGATACTGTTTAAAGGTCAGATTGGGGTGGTAAGTTCAGAAAATCAAGTAAACAAATTCTGCCATCTACCTTTTCCTTGTTAGAACAGATCCAGGCTGTTGCAAGAAACATTGGTGTTTTGCTTAATAGTATATTTTATCTTTTTAGAATTTTTTGTTTGTTTTTTAAATACTTTCTATTTGACATTTGAAGGACAAAATAATTACACGCATTTTTATCTCCTCACACAAGACAAAACAAGCATCTATTAACTGGACTACAGACTGTACAGAGCCCAGCTGCCAGGCTTTGAACCAGAACTAAGCGGTATGATCACATCACTACCGTTTCAGTCTGCTTACGCTGGCACCCAGGATGTTTCAGGAATGATTTTATGATCTTATTGATTACTTTTAAGGCTCTTTGTTGCCTTCCTCAGGCAGAGGTCTTTTGTCTGTTTCAGTGGCCTGGCTTTAATCTAAAGGGGACAGAGCATCTGTAGTCAGGGCCTGAAACATCCCAAATAAATTAGCTTGCTGAGTCAGTAACATCTTTTAATTCTTTTCTTAATGCATACTTTTATATAGTATATATCAATTATATATATATATATATTTTTTTTTTTATGTTTGTCTTGAATTATCTCTTTATTCTTTTCTTATATTTCTGGAATTTGTTATATCTATCTTATTGTATAATTGAATACATTTTATAACTTGCTTGGAAAATGCATTGATTTTAATTTGCTGTTGTGTTTGAAGCACTTCATAACTGGGGTTTGAAAAGTACTAACAGAAAAAAGTACTAACAGATGTTTAAACTATATGTATGTGGATATATTTCTTTCTAATTCTGTGTGTATATAAATTTTGTGTGTATATTTCTTTCTAATTTGTTGTTTTACTATTTTTTTTTTGTCTTTTAGATTTATAATACTGGGTGAACTGCTGCTAAAATGCAACTTTCTTCACCTCATGTCTAAAAATATGGCATGTGTCATACTTGAGAAAGCGTTGTGCTTCCTGTAAGTCGGGGGTGATCAGAAGGAAGTCATCCACCAGTCTCATCAGACATCTACAGAACACAGAGAGAGGAAAATAACACATACAATAAATAGAAAGGAGCTACAATACAGAAAACACTGCCCTCTGCTGCTGCAGATGTGTTATTACATCTATAGTAGTTGATGTTAACTGAACTACATAGCCGTCCGCTGTACCCTTTCTTTGCAGTTATGTCTTTGAACAGGACATTCTCCATGTGACCGTAGCAGAGACAGCAGAGCAGACTGGACACAACCGATCCCTGAGGAATCCCTCGGCACTGACGGTATGTTCTGAAAATCAAAAGGGCCAAAATCAGATTGTAACTGAAACGGGGCAAAATAAGTGTGAAATGTGTTTCCATACCAAGTTCTTTGCATGTGATCACAAATTCCAAATGAGCTATGACAAGCTAATCACAAATAGGTCTATTTCATATTGGTGATGCTTACTTCTTGCCAAACTGAACAACGCTGCCAGTAAGCATTTGGGTGAAGAACTGCAACGCCTCTCTGCCATGAAGATCTGAGCAGAAATGCTGAAAGAAATGAAATGCACAGGTTGAAAGAATGATCACACTTCTTTATCTCAAGAAACATTTGAGGGTGTCACCCTCACCTGCTCTACCAGTATGGCGTGATGAACTTTTCCTCTTTTCTGCAGTGACGTCACAAAGCCTTTCATGTTGGTGGATCCCATGTTATCCTCCAGTAAATCTGCCTGTATTATAAAACATGAGAAACCCGTAAAAAAAAAAAAAAAAACAAAAAAAAAAAAAAAAAAAAAAAAAACACACACACACACAAACACACACACACACACACACACACACACACACACACACACACACACACACACACACACACACACACACACACACACACACACACACACACACACACACACACACATACACACACACAGAAAATATGTGCGCATGACGGTACCTGTCTCAAAAAGGACTTTTTCAGGCCCTCGTGGGTATCAGCCCAGATCTTGGCATAGCGGCGGATGGTAAAGAGTTCTTCCTGGACAGGTGACAGAGCCTGGCCAATCACTTCAATGAGTCGGTCATGAGGCAGACTCTCATAGGCTCCACTCACATCCACCTTAAATGCAGAGACATAATGAATGAATGAAGGAGGAAAACAGCATTTAACAAAAGACTGAAACATATTTTCACATTGTGCTAAAACTACACGACAATGCTTTTAGTAGCAGTATCATCATAAAAATGAATACATATGACTGCATTAAATACATCACTAACATTTTGTCAGTCTCCGCCAGTACAATTAACAAACTGGGAGACAAAAACAAACCTTAACAAAGTAGAGGGGTTGTAGCTTGTCCTTCTGGGCTGGAGCTAGGGAGCGCAACACCTTGTGGATATCTGTCATCCCCCACACTGTGGAGCCCAGGAGGGATGGAGTGGAGCGCACACAGGCCCGCAGTATGTCCAGCAAGTCCCGGACACGCCCTCGGTAGAGCTGCAGGGGGAAAGGAAATGTCCTTAATGCCTACGCTCACAACATGTGATGAAACACAAATAATGGATGTGTAAGGATGAATTGCCAATGTCATTATCAAGATGTACCCTCGTTTTGGGATCTGCCCCTATGATGCGTGTGATAGGCCTCATGTTATCAGTCTTGGGAATGAAGCGAAGGCGCGAGATGACAGTGGCTTTGGGGAGGGATGCCACCTGAGCCGGAGTCAACTCCTCCATCTGGCCTTTGGATAGGTGACCTCTAAAATCACAAAAAATGGTTTGTGAGCTTGTGTGTCCCACGACTGCATGACTATAAACCTTTGCAGGAGTGTGTATGTGTGTGAACCTGAAGGCTATGTCCTGCAGTTTTGCCCAGACTTCCTGTCTGTAGAACCTGACAACGTTCTTCTGGCCCACACTCTCAGTGACATAGAAACAGGCTCGAACCAGGCCTACAACGTAGCCGTCCAGAAGCCAAGCCAGGAACTGACCCAGGATCTGTGTCCGGTATGAGAGCTCACTGGGCGGGAACCTGCCTGCAGATGAGAGTGGTTCGGTGAAGTCCGCCAAAATACACAAAGCACGAGAAAATGAGTTCACCATCTATGACAACCTTACCCGTTTTACTGATCTTCAGCCAATCACAGTCATTCACCTTCATCTTCCACATCAGTTCAGCCAGTGAAAGCCTCTCAAACTTGCCACTGCGCAAGAAGCCCCTGACCCTGAAAAAGAAAAGAAGTCGGTTGTGGTCGGAGCCCCATAGCCCCTGAGGGATCACAGTGGAGAGGCATTCCCTGACGAACAGGTAGACCCGGTGAGGTGCACAGTGTTGAGACAGGGAGCTTAGTTCCCCTTGTTCTGCATCTCTCTCCTTCCCCACTGGGCACATCCTCTGCAGTATTTTGCTGTAGGGACATCTCCTGTGTTGACGCAACAGCTGACTGAACAGGGGGACCATGTTAAAGAAGCGCCGAGGGAGTTTCTTTGGCTTCCTCTCCAGCCCATTTAGATACGCCAATCCCTCAAAGAAGACCGTTCGTACCAAATCTTGCCCTTGTAGCCTGCTGTATCCATCGGCACTCTTTTTCTTCCTGTTGAGAAGGAAGCCACGCATGCCCCTTCCCCCATACATGAATCCCAGTGTGCGGATAAAGCATTGCATGTGAGGCAAAGGGGGGAAAATCCCCGATCTCCAACTGGGTCCTCCCTCCGAGGGAATTATGGCTGTTTGCATTTCAACAGGCTGTTTGGAACCAGTAGTGGCATTTTCCAAAGACTTTGTAGATTGTGTTTGTTCCACAGACATGGGATGCCCTTCCTCCACTGTTTCATAGCAAACCTGTTGCATTTCGGGCGTGGGCTCTTGCTGTCCTACCCGTCTCCTCTTTCCTAAAGAAGTCGTAATTTCCTCCTCATCCTTCAGATCGGTTTCTCTTTTCCTTTTCCCCTCCTTCACTCTTACACCCCTTCGGTTTCTTGTCTTGCGGATAGTAGGATTCTCAACTTCCTGTCTCCTTTTCAAGGTCACTGCACCTCGATTCCTTCCGAACCGAGCACTGTTACGTGTCCTAGACCGAGGCTGGACACAAAACCCAGTGGAGGAAGTAGTCATGGATATCCTGTCATAGACAGGAGCGCCACACACCTGGAAAACACATGAAGGAGGGACTGCCACAAACAGAGAGCAGCTCTCCAGCAGGTACTGTGTGAGGTCTGTGCCAAGGCGCATTGTGACTTTCTTCCACAGGTCACTGCCATGGATGTAGGCAGCACTTTGAGTTACATCTCCTTGGAATTTGAAGTGGTCTGCATCCCGCTCCTCCTGAGCTAGGGACAGAAAATTGTAGCCGTGTGCCAAGATGTTTTTTTTTCTTTTTCTTTTTAGAGTGTTCAGGATGAAGGCCAGCAGTTCAGGTAGAGTGCAGATCTGTGGGGGACAAAATATACAGAACATCAAAAATCTGCTTTATTGGCCAACATAACAAGTATCTCTCATTTGAGTTATATCATTAAATCCTGAAGTGTTCCTTCAATTTTTGCATTAATAAACTCAAATTCAGTCTTGTATAAACCTGGCAGCTTAGTGGTTTGTACATCCATAATTTACCACGACTTATCACACTTGTATTTATGTATTGATGTAAATTTGGCATGCACGACACAGCTATTGATTGTTCCCTTATAATTCTTATTTACGATATTTTTAAACTCCACAATAAAATTCCCTTCATGTAATAAACTGTACTCGTCATTTACAGTTACTGCCACATTTAATGTTGAACTGCAAGGAAAATATCCTGTCCCAGCCCTAAGCACATGTATTGGTCCCAACTCTTTCACACCCAAAAATGAGGGATGACGTACTAGCTATATGGTAGGTTATATTTAAGCAGAACACTACTCCAAAACACTGCCATAGGATAATAACAGTTAGCACGACAGCTAGCGTTAGCTACCAAGGTTTTACCAAAGATACCACCGAAAAAACGTCTCTGGTTTTACTGTTGTGTAAGCTAAGAAACTGGCATGCCGGATAGTTTTTAATTTAAGGTAAAGATACCTGGTTGCAGCTTGGCACTTGCTGTAGTTCCTTGTCAAAGCATACAAAAACACCCCGGACGAAGGATTTGAAGCGGTTTGTGTCGGACTGTTCAATCAGCACTGCTCTCTGTCCTTCTCTGAACACGATGCTGTTCGCAAACTCCTCCAGTGTCTGTATGTGCGGATACAGTGACCTTAGAATGTCGAGCGTACGGTTCATATCAGTCGCAGACATACTGACATAAATGTCCGTGTTATAAGCATAAGCATGTATGTATTATAGTAGGTTATTAGCATAGACAGTATATAAGTTATTAGTCAGGACATGGTAGACACAACGGTGGTTAGCGAGCATGCGGTTATCGTTGAAGGGCCCGCGTCACCCTTAGCCAATAAGAGATTAGTTTACTGTAAGTGTCCAATCAGATAACCCTGTACTCCAACGGTATTTACAGTTGACCAATAGCCATCAAGAAATGCATGTTGTCTTTTGCATTAATAGATGTGAAAATTGACAGTTCCGTGTGCAAATTGAAAAAGGATCATCATTTTCTTGTGCCAACATTTTGACAGTTTGAATGTATTTGACAAGTAAATATACATTCAAAAAACTGTTAATAAAAAATGTAAATAAAAAGGATATGGGCAATTTTTGTTGCTCTCAAAGTAGTAGTAATGCTACTATAAACAAGAACAACAGATGTATTAAGAGTAGTACGGTATGGTCCATAGATAAATGGGTAGCTAGCTATGGTCCCAATGTCTGATTTAGGCACTTGAAAGCAACATCACACGGCCTATGCACTAGATGACGGCCTCCTGCTGCCCTCTGCTGGTCAGCACGAGCATTGGATTTGTGGAAGGACGGCCCTCCCGCTTGGACAGAGCGCGCGAATGCACCCACCACGTCTCTCACAATCGGCTGCTTCACGTTAGCTGTTAGCTTAGCGTCGTTTTCTGTGCCTTTACGCACCGGGGATCTGCTGGCACACCAGAGGTGGACCTGAGACAAGGCTTTTTGGCTCCTAATCTCAATTGTCCCAAAGTATCTGTATAGTGGGCTGTCAGCTACTCAATATACCTGCAATGGCAGACAAAGAAGGTAAGTTAAGGCGAAGGGTTTTGTTGTGGTCAGTTTTTATCCGACATCTCTTAGCTAGCGTTAGCTACTTGGCTAGCTTAGGTAGCAGCTAACGTTAGCTAGCTGCCGGGGCTGACCGTAATCAGTCATAACAAAAGCAGGTAGCATTTTTAAGATGTAACAATCTCCATTTCAGTGTGCAGTTCTTGTTTTCAAACCAGTTTACATTGTCTACTATATACCCTAGTTGCAAGTGAGGCCGTAGCGCGACCCAGTGGTTATAATAACGTTACGTTATGTTTACACTAGCAAGAGCATAATCATGATAGCCTGGTAAGCTAGCTAACGTTAACGGTGATATGTTTCTGAAAACATACTCCCATACTGCTACATAGTGATCACTGCTCAGGCCTTGAGCAAAGACAACCTTAAACAGCTGTTGATTAAGTGCCATAACATTAACTCTCATTAATGCATTGTCTGAGATAACGTTACACTGGCAGTTTCCCTAATAAACTGGCACCCTCAGTCAGTGAAAGCTATAGACGCATCTTTCAAGTTAGGTGATTGATTGTCTCACAACAATTTCCTGTTTCTTCTCTCAGCAGGAGCATTTGACGATGCGGTCGAGGAGAGGGTGATAAATGAGGAGTACAAGATCTGGAAGAAAAACACTCCATTCCTCTATGACCTGGTTATGACCCATGCTTTAGAGTGGCCCAGCCTCACTGCCCAGTGGCTGCCTGATGTCTCCAGGTACATGCTTTTACACATTGGTCCAGTAGTAATTCTCACACATACCAACATGTACTCTTTTAATAAGTGTGAATGACATTATTTTTTCCCCCTTACCAGGCCAGAGGGGAAGGATTACAGTGTGCACCGGCTGGTGTTGGGCACCCACACGTCTGATGAGCAAAATCACCTGGTCATTGCCAGCGTTCAGCTACCTAACGATGACGCCCAGTTTGAAGCCTCACATTATGACAGTGAAAAAGGAGGTGGGAGACCTGTATAGTCACATGCTAAATAAGTGTGAATGTTCAGACAGGCAGACTTTTCTTGTCTGACTGACATGTACAGACATGTACAGTTATATTCTTTATACCTTTTTAAAAATACTGTTCCAGAATAAATTTCCCTTTGGCAGAAAATAATGTATTAACTTCATATAAACATAATGTCTGTAAACATAATGTCCTTGTATTTCCTTGCAGAGTTTGGAGGCTTTGGCTCAGTAAGCGGCAAGATCGAGATCGAAATCAAGATCAACCATGAAGGAGAAGTGAACCGTGCTCGCTACATGCCCCAGAACCCCTGCATCATCGCCACCAAGACCCCCACTTCAGAAGTGCTGGTGTTTGACTACACCAAGCACCCTTCCAAGCCAGGTACATGGCTTGCACACAGCACAAGGCACTGCTAAAGGTGGAAAGTTGCTTTGAAAGTAAAGTGGGCTAATTGGTACCGTTTGACTAACCGAAAAGTATTTTGTTTAACACATCGTCATTACCGCGTATCTGCTTTCGTTAATGCTGTCAAAGAAATACACGATGTGCATTTATTTTGTATTGTCCACAGATGCCTCTGGAGAGTGTCACCCTGATCTGCGTCTCAGAGGCCATCAGAAAGAAGGCTATGGTCTCTCCTGGAATCCAAATCTGTCCGGCTCTCTCCTTAGTGCGTCAGATGACCATGTAAGAGAAAAGCCAGCTGTATTAGGGGTCACCAAATGGGTTTTAATATCTCATCTTTTCTAATCTGTAGACAATCTGTTTGTGGGACATAAGTGCTGTGCCAAAGGAGGGGAAGATAGTAGAGGCGAAGACGATTTTCACCGGCCACACTGCCGTGGTGGAAGACGTCTCCTGGCACTTGCTTCACGAGTCTCTCTTTGGATCTGTAGCAGATGACCAGAAGCTCATGATGTAAGAAGCTTGATATTAAGTCAAATATGACATGAATAAGACGGATGAAACGGTTCACCTGAAAGGTTGTGTGATCCTGCATCTTCACAGTCCATGAGTGTTTTTTCATTTTTCACCTCAGTTGGGACACTCGTTCGAACAACACCTCCAAACCCAGCCATGCAGTGGACGCCCACACAGCAGAGGTCAACTGTTTATCATTCAACCCTTACAGCGAGTTCATCCTGGCCTCTGGCTCCGCAGACAAGGTAATGTAATGCTCCACCACATCTTAATTGTCATCATTTAGTTTAATTTACAGCATGGGGTTCAACTCGGTGATAGCATGTGCATTTTAATAACGCTTTGACTTAATGAATACTGGTTGTATTGTTGCTGTTATGTAACTGCAGTGTTAGAAAACGCAGAGATAAAGAAAATCTGGCAGGTGTTTGTAATTTCTCCCTCCCGTTCACAGACTGTAGCTCTTTGGGACTTGAGAAACTTGAAACTGAAGCTGCATTCCTTCGAGTCGCACAAGGATGAGATCTTCCAGGTAGGATATTTATTCCTCATGGCATCTTAATTGAAATAAGGATAGCAGGATGTCTTGTGTTTAAATCTGTATAGTCAGTTAAAAGGCAATGGATGATTTTGGATCACAATGATGCAATTTGAAAGTTGTGATCAAAACGGTTTCCTGTTGCTTGGAGAAATGTGTAATATATGAGTCAAAACGTTGTCATAAATCTAACTTATCGACCAAGCAAACACATGTACGCTGAGATACATGTTCCTGAAATAATCTTTAGTTAGAGTTTCAGTAGTGTACGTCTGCATTTGCCATTCAAGGTAATTTAATTTGAGTTCTGTGTCTGGCTGTCCCAGGTTCAGTGGTCACCTCATAATGAGACCATACTGGCGTCCAGCGGAACAGACCGTCGCCTCAACGTCTGGGACCTCAGGTAAACAACTTGACATCTTACTTCCAAATGTCTTTTTTTGAATTTGGCCGTGTCGCATTGCAGCTCCATAGCGGTTGTCAGAGATGTTCCCCTACCATTCTAGCCATCGTGGTCATGTTCACAGGCCTGTGAACAGAACGTCTCCCCAACGTAGTCGTGGGGTTAGTCATACTGTAACATTGTTTGGTACCAAGTTTAACTCTGGCCGTTTTTTGTGTGTGTGTAGTAAAATCGGAGAAGAGCAGTCACCAGAAGATGCAGAGGATGGCCCACCCGAGCTACTGGTGAGTCTCATTGAAGCCTGCTGAACTTTGGAAGTTGAGATTCTCTATCATTTGTAACATCAGCACTGTATCGTAATGATGAAAATGATGGCTTTTTCTTCCATCTACTAGTTTATCCATGGAGGCCACACAGCCAAGATCTCTGACTTCTCCTGGAACCCCAACGAGCCCTGGGTCATCTGCTCGGTGTCCGAAGACAACATTATGCAAGTCTGGCAAATGGTAAGTCGGCTGAGACCACATTTTATTAACGCATTTTTACTACGGACGGGCAGAGAGCACGATTCCTTGTAAGGGCGAAGCGTTTTCCCTCAAAGACTATAGAATATAATGAATTTTGAAGCAACACGTTTAGGTGACAGACTGCTCCCAGGATCCCATGTCTCGTACCAAAACTACTACATGTGGATCAAAGCAGGCGACAGTGAATTTTCAGGGGAAAGTCGTGTGATGGGAAGTTCCTACGCATTTCAGCTAGCGACTGCAAAGAGAAAATCTCAGTCAAGATTGATTTTTGATATATCGTTTGGAGTGATTCAGTGAGGGCAAAGTGAGGAGACAGAGATGAAGGAATGGTAAGTGCATTAACCCAGTTGTGTGTTTACTTCCTTCAGTTTGTAATACTTTTTTATACTAAAACATCCAACACTGTACTGTGATAGATATCAGAAAAGCTAGCAGTTAGGCATGTAGTAGTATTTTCTTAAAATTCCTAAAATGTGGCTCTTTGAAAGCCCCACAGTTGATCTTTTTCTGGTTGTCCTATACTAAAATAAAATGCCACTGGCTTGTGAATACATCTTAACAACCTGACGGTATGTGGCGGAATGAATGACACACTGCTTCTCTTTTTAGGCTGAGAACATCTACAACGATGAAGATCCAGAGGGTTCGACAGACCCTGAAGCCACAGCGTAACTCTTCCGCGTGCTGTGTCTTAACCTACAACCTCATCACAAACTGCCAAACTGCCACCTCTGTACTTCCATGCAGCTACTTTTTCCCCATCTTCCTCTCTCTACCGTGGGACAACGATGCTGTAAATCACTGTAAATACAAGAAAGAGAAATAATCATGTGATCTCTTTTTGAATACTCGCAGTGAAGAACTCTTTAAAACTGAGTAACTTATTTCCGGAAGAATCTCTCAATCTTTTTGTTTTTCGCACTGAGTATAAAAGATATATTTTTGTAATCAAATTGGCTCTCCCTTGAACACTGAAATGTTTTAGCAAATACTTTTTCAATAATAAAAAGAATGTTTTCTAGAACCTAAGATGGTGATCTTACTGTAAGCCCACAACAAGCCTCCCTCTGCACATGTTGGATAAAAAGCAAAATGTAGTTCAGCTTTTTGACAAGATGCCTAACATAGTGACAAGTTGCTCTGACTTTGATTGAGGTTGTTTGCAGGCTAGCTTATGGTCCTAAAAAATATCTCATATTTTCCCTGCTTCAGTCGGGTCAACACCTAATTGTCCTGGACGCTGATTTTCGCACCAGCTTCTTCTGAATGAATTTACAATAAATAAAATCAGTTTGAAATGTCCATTTGTGGTCCCACCTCCCCTTACCTTAGTCATACATTAATCATTTAAATGTTGTTGTGATATAGATTAGTGGTTGAACTTTTTCTATGGTCAATATTTTGTATTTGTACAGTGAGTGCATTCTTAATAAAAATGTGTTTCATTGGTCTATGAGTCTGCTGGGTCAATGTTTCTCAATATGAATGTGTCACTTACAAATTGTATGAATAGGATTGGTGCCTTGGAAGTAAACAACCCTAAATCACCCTTTTAGTGAAAGTCGGTTATAACTCGTGACACTTTGCTTGGACCTTTTATGTGTCTGGCGTCACGTCTTGGTGCTCTCCTGCCTGCCGAACTTAACTCTCACCCTATTACTCTGTCCCACTTTAGTTCTTCAGCTGTGTTGCCCTTATAAGTACATGAACCCCTCTCAGCTCTTCATGCAGAGACATTAACTCATCAGTCGTACTTGGATTACAATGAACACAAAGCCTTTATTCATAACAAAAACCTTTCTACAAGCGGCAGTCTAGTTAAAAAAAACAAGTCAATTTTAGTTGTTTATTTTAACAACAGCATGACTCTTAATGTGTGTAAAGTGCATTAATTGAAACGTGGGAGTTCACTATGTTGCAGATAAAACGGTCAGTTGGTTATTAACTCACAGAACTCAGTTTTTTTAATTAAACAACATACAATCATGTTTTCTCCTGATTGCCACAGTTGTTATGGTCCTTAATGGCAGCCCTGTAAGAAAAATGCTTTAATTAGAGGTTTTTCACAAAAAATATATATTTAAAAATAAAGTATAGATGAACAAATCTTACCTGAAAATGAGTAGTTGCTCGGTTAGGCTGTCTCTCAGGTCCTCTATCTCTTTGGTTTTTCTCTTCTGGATCTTTAACTCTGTCTTCAGCTCTCTGCTTCTGTCCTCTAGACAGTACACTGTCTCCTGTAAGAATGGCATAGCTTTATGTATCAGATGACCCTGCCTTTGTCTGATACACAGTTCATTTTCTGTCTTTCTTTCCATCTTCCTTGCCCATTTTACACCCACCCCTCACCCCTGCCGTGTTGCGTACCTTGTACTGCCCCACATCCTCTCTCCTCTGTAGACAAATTAGTTTGACTTTCTCCTCCAAGCAAGCCCTCTGGAGATTCAGCTTTTGGATCTCTTCCTTTAGGGGTCTCAGTTGGGCCTTCAGCTCCTTGGCCTGCTCTTTGACTTTCACCAGTGCTCCGGCTGTTGCCTCCCTTCTCTTCAGCAATGTGACCAAAATGGGTTCATACCTGGCCAAGACAACCATTTGAAGTTTGAGAATTTAATTTAATGAAAAGAACAATTTAATTAGACACTAAAGGCCCATGTAGTGTAAAAATAAGAAGTAAGAATAATTATGGTGACCACATTAAAACTTTTTTTTAAACTTGACTTTTAGTCAGGGAAAACCAGTACTAGACAGTGTCAGCACCTGTCCTCCAGTGCTTTCAGCCCACCCTGCAGATACTGCTGAATGTCCCCACAGGAGTGCCTCCTGCACTGGGTCAGCTCGTCCTGGGTGTTGGAGGTCTGACTGGCGTGCTGGGAATGAAGCTCTGCTTGTAGGTCTAAGACCTGTTGTTGTTGAGCCACCCTGAGCTGGGAGCCCTCTTCTGTCAGCTGGAGCACCAGCGACTGCAGCTTCTCCTGGAAGATGGGAAGAAAGAGATGTTTACTTTGAGGTCTTCCTCTGAAATGGGATGCACAGATGAAGATTTTTCTTGAGGAGTTCCTTACCTCTTCTCTCTTTAGGAACTCCACCTCTCTGCGCTGGGTGTTCAGGGCGGCCTGGCTGTAAGCACAGTCCCTAGCCGTGGCGAACAGCCTCCTCTTCAGCTTTCTAAGCTCCTCATGCAGGCCCTGTCTCTCCAGGTTTACCTTCCACAGCTTCCTCTCCTCCTCTGCTCTCTCCTCCCTAAGGCTCTGAATCTCTTTCTTCCTCTCCTCTCGTCTCCCCTCTTCCTCCCTCTTCAGTGCGCACATCAGCTCTGCCACTTTTCTATCAATTTGCTCTTCTGTCTCCTCTTCATCGCTCCCCTCTGCCTCCTCTCTGTCTTTATTCCCTCTCAACTCCAGCACCTCCTTCAGCAGTTCCTTCCTCCTCTTTTCTAACCGACTTACCTCCTCTATGCACTCCTCCATATGAGAACCTAGAGCGCCTAGTTCATTCATGCAAGATCCCAGATCGATGGTTTCCATCTTGAGCTCCTGTCTCTCTTCAGCTGGCAATTCAGTGTTGTCTATTTCAATCTTAGTTACGTCATCCTTCGTGTTTGCACCTTCATTAGTAGACGTATATCTTGTCTTTGTCGCCTCACAGTACATCGGATCATTTTCTGTACTATATAATGGCATTGATGGCCCTGTAAACCTGACCTCAGAATCAAGACCCACCTGGTCTTGCGATTCCAGTGTTTCCATTGAGAAGCCACCCACGTTGTCAAGGCTTAGCACAGGATTCTGCTGGCTTCCATTTGTTGGTGAACTCAGTGTTTCCTTATTTCTGCTTTCCTTGGGAACTTCCTCTCCTCTTGCATGTTGACCAGCCCAGGATTCTAATTGCATCGGCTGGGTCTCCAACTTCATTGGCCTTCCTTGCTGTACGGGCACCAGTGTTGTACCCCTATAAGGATGAGGTGTCTTACTGATGTGTACATATTCTTGGCTTGCATCTGTAGGCCAGCCTTGGGGCTCAAAGTCCATCCCAGATTCTTCCATACAGCTCTCCAGCATGGCCAACATCCCCAACAGTTGACCCTCATACTCCACCATGGTGTCACTCAGTTTGTTTCCCGCTGAAGTGAGGGGCATTGTGTTTTGACGAGAAGCTTCTGTGCTGACTCCACACCTGGTAATGATGGGGCCCAAGTCTTGAGACTGGGCTTGTGTTGGCTGGTTTTCTGTTCCAGCCCCATCCATATGTACGTCAATGTAGCTTGTGGAAAGATATGCTTGGGGAGAAATACTTGTTTCTCCACAGCTCTCCATTGCGTCTTCCTCTTTGCTGTGGCTATGAGTTGATTCAGTCAGGCTTGTTTCATTGTAAGTTGCTGAGAAGTGAGAACCAAAGGGGATGCCACTGAGCTCCTCACAGCTTGTCAGCAAGTTATCCATCTCCTGTAAGTATGGCTTAATTAAAGCTGATGGATTCAGCTGTGTTCCTGTGAAAGTGAGTCCAGATTGTGCCATGTTGCATTCACTTTGTTCCATTAAGGTTCTGTCTGGATCCGCATCCTCTTCCTTAATGAAGAGAGGCTCGAACCCAGTAGGTGAAATGTTATCGTCCTCCATTGGTTTAGCCTAGTTCTTGTAGCCACTTCCGATGTAGAAGTCTCCTTTACAACCGTCTCATCCCTTGACAAAAGCACATGAATATGTTAGACAACCTAGCTAATGCATATTAGCATGATAGCTGTATTTGTTGGCAGTCGTCTTGCATGTCACAAATACAAGGCCTGGCCTGCACTGATGACATGCCAGCAGTGGAGTTGGGTTAATATTTTGGCCAGACGTCTGTGTAAGTTATGCCGATGTCATTAGCACATGTAGACATGTGGAGGTGGGCAAGGGGGCAGTTTTAGCAGATGGTATGCTACCAGCAGCTGTCCTGCAAGCCTACACGCCCCAGGGACCAACTGACTGCTTGGCAATGATCATACACACACCTCAAACAAGCATTCACATGAAAACTGCAACACTACTTATATAAACATGTACAAAGGGCTTTCGTCTGAAGCTCCAACGAGTGGCATTACATAGATTACATTAGAGAGCATATTATCATAACATGTCATTGTGCTAATGGATGGGCATGATGCATTCTCCCCTGGTGAGTAACGTAGCTGTAATTTCACCCTTTGAGGTGTTTGCCAATACTGGCCAGAGACTCCCAGAGTGTAAATTTATCAAATTGACCCAATACTGTTATCGGCAGAGATTAGTAATGTAGAAAGGGCATTGAAGACAATACCTGCTGTCTCCTGTCCAAAACCTGCTCGAAATGCATCTTTAACATTTGTATTAAACAAGGTCAAATCATA
Source organism: Perca fluviatilis (assembly GCF_010015445.1). Lineage (NCBI taxonomy): Eukaryota > Metazoa > Chordata > Actinopteri > Perciformes > Percidae > Perca > Perca fluviatilis. Next base: position 11,676,728 of record NC_053124.1, on the reverse strand, counting down.
CGAATAATATGAGTACTAAAATCTACAAGACTGGACAGTGTTGTGCTATGCATGGCTGACTAAAGCCCTGGGGAAGACATGATAGTCACCAGCTGTCTTGCTGCAGGCCAGGCATGGGCACAAGACACATTCCTTTAGACCTCCAATACCCAAATACAGTACTGGCCTACATCTGAGAGCGTTCTAAACACTTAGTTTTAGTCTTTTATATACAGTGTGTGCGTGTGTGTGCGTGTGCGTGTGTGTGTGTGTGTGCGTGTGTGTGTGTGAGATACGCTTTTCGTTTTTTTAACTACTAAATTAGTTCGGAGTTAGTTATTTGGAAGTTGGGAGCAGCAGGAATTGTTAGTTTTTGGATTTCCTTCAGGGACTTTCATTCAAATTTGAACAACATCCATTACACAAACCATCATATGTAAACATGAAATATAATAGTACTTACGTCTGTGTGTATGCTTGTTTCTTTTACCCTTATGCAGTATCCTCAGGATGAATTCATTAGAAATCAGTTGCGGTTCAAACGACAAAGCAAAGTGAGCGGCAAAGAGTGAGCGGGAGCAGTGTGTGCAAATGAAGGGGGGGGGCAGTTGACCCAGCCTCCTCTCTCTCTCAGTCAGTGTGCTGCTATGTGTGACCATGACTACCTCAGTTCTGTTTAGGTTTATTAATAAACACTGGGCTGGGCGAAAGAGGAGCCACAGCCAGCAGTATCAACCCGAGAGGCATAAAGGATTTGCCAAAATGGCCCTTTAAGAATTATACTTAACACCTGGTAGCCATATGTCGTTTATAACCTGTTTGTCTAATTTTATATTTGTTGGAAGATATGAAAGTACCTCACAACAACCTCTCTGAAAAGTGTTTTTATTGTCCAAAAACTTGCATTTTCATGACTCAAGTCATGTGTGACATTGTTGATGTACAAGGAGTAATTTGTCACAGTTTCAGATTAAATTAAAGGTGTAACTGCAATAGAAAGCACAATCAACTAAATACCTGGGTAAATGTTTCATTAGTTATAAGAAAGGTTTAGTAAGGTCATTACTTTTTGCATCAGCAGAACTTGCAACACACAGACATCTCTTAGTTTTACCTCCTCTATAATGCCGGAGTGACTGGTGGAGTTACAGCTGGATGCATTTATTATGGCTGTTGAGAGGCGTGTGTGTGTGTGTGTGTGTGTGTGTGTGTGTGTGTGTGTGTGTGTGTGTGTGTGTGTGTGTGTGTGTGTGTGTGTGTGTGTGTGTGTGTGTGTGTGTGTGTGTGTGTTAATGATGAAAGAGAACATGGCTCCAGGATTCCACCCTCATTATCAAGTCTTTAAATAGCCCCCCTCACTTTACTGTCCGCTTCCCACGGGAGGATTGGTTTTCGCCTAAACTTGTGACCCCAACAATGGACCACAGGTGGTCTTCTGTAGGGCTGAGGAGAGGGCAGAGAGGATGAGACAGGACTGTCAAAGACATGAAAAGATGTGGCAGCTGTAGAAGAAAGGAATAATGTTCAAGGGATAAAGGAGGAGATGATGAAATGCTAAGAGAAATTATATTTTTTTACTCCCAAAACAGACCTTTTTAGGCAAGTTTTTGCCTTAATTTTCATATTTCATACCTTTCATTAAAAACTTTTTGAATATTTCTTAAATGTGCCCTGCCACACGTATTTCATTACTTTGTGGTAGTGTCTAAAGTTCTACCATGGACTCTGTAACATTTTTTTGTGGAAAAAATGCCTTGGTTACCTTGTTTCAAGCCATTCTAGCATGGTATAGAAAGCCTGCAGGAAGACTCAGCTCAATTTTTGCCAGTTCTCATTAATATTCAACAAGCTAAGCTGCTTGACTCTGATTGGCTAACAGCTAGCCAATGAGAACCTGGCTATCAGCATCCTTTACCCAGCACAACTGGGCAAGCTCATGAATAGCAGTGGTGGAGGAAGTACTGAATCTCAGTACTTAAGTAAAAGTACAAATAACCAGACATATTTACTTTAGTAAAAGTAGAAGTACAACGATGACAACCCTACTTAAGAAAAAGTAGAAGTACAATGATGACAACCCTACTTAAGTAAAAGTAAAAATTACCTGATTTTAAATGTACTTTAAGTATTAAAAGTAAAATACTTGCAAAACGATTTATTCTCTTAATGTCTATATAATAATACATTTAAAAAACAGTATGGGCCGTGGCCTTTTAATGAAGTTAGTTTTAGGTTAATGTAATTGTGCTTACCATCTGTGGCCCAGTTTACATTCTGACTTACAATTCTGGTTATCTATCAGGGTGATCTGCATGAAGCTCGACTATGCATTATTTCCCACGGGACAGTGAACGCTGCACACAGTTATCTAGCAAGAACACACGGGCTTGGACAACAACTAGGCTACGTGGCTTCACAGCTGAGGAGGACCGGGAGTGTTTTTAAGATAAATATATACAGGTTGTATATTAACCCTATGTGAACGGATGCTTCACATATGACCAAGCAGAGTATCGGGAGCAACAGCAGTAACAGGAGCAGCAGTAGTAGCGGGAGCGGTACGCGCCTGGCTAATAAATGCTATTGAAGGGCGGGTCTTGGCGTGGCCATAGTGGGATTCGTAATATCGCGAGCGGCACCAGGAGCTGGACGGCGGCTGCTGAGGGCTGCAAACGTGTGACGGTCAGGAAGACGTCAGGGAGAAAAACTTATCAGAGAATGTAACGAAAGTCTAACGGAACGTTGTAGAAATGTAGTGGAGTAGAAAGTATAGATAATTGCTGCAAAATGTAACGAAGTAAAAGTCAAAAGTATGCATTAATGATTCTACTTAAGTAAAGTACAGATACGTGAAAAATGTACTTAAGTACAGTAACAAAGTATTTGTACTTTGTTACATTCCACCACTGATGAATAGTAATGAGCTCAGGCAACACCACGTCAGACTGACCAGCTTTTGTAATTGGCCTGATTTCTCCGCTTATTTCTTTTCAGTGGCTAGAGCTGACAGAGGAGGTAGCAGTTCATTTTCACATTCACCACATAACACAAACACATATGGACCTAACATATTTAAAAAAAAAATACAAGAAAAAAACGGTTTTGTGTGGCAGGGCACCTTTAATAAATAGGGACACATATTACAGTCAAATGCCACAAGATGGCCTCACAGTTTCATTTTACCTCAAGTCATCCTAAGGTTAACTTAAAGGGAAATGTTGAGTTTTTAACTTGGAACAGCCAGTTTAGTTTCAACCTCTCAACCCATTCTTTCTGTAGGCTTTTCTATGAATGCAGAAATTAATTAAATAGTCATGATTAAACTATAAATACAAGATTAAAGCACTTGTATTTTAACAAGACTAGATGACAGACATTACCTTAATGCGCTGGATAACTGCACACCTTTGTCTGTCTTGTCTATCTAAGATTAATTTACTGTAAATCCAACTTTAGAGTACTTGCATGACCCTTTTAACTAAATAAACCTTTATATGCAGTTAACACCCTATAAAATAATGACGGTAATTCCTTTGAGATTCTGATTCCGTGTTTCCATGAAAAACTGTCATCCCTTGTGCTAAAGAAAATATGTAATGTTTATCTAATTCCCCCTTGTTGACCACTGTGACTGTGTTTTGGCAAGCCTAGGCTTTTGGGAGAGAGATGGTAATTTACATAAAGTTATGTCCAGGGATTAACTGTTTCAACACACTGTTCAACCCTGTTGTGCTAATGCACACCCACACAGCCACTGGGATCTAGAGAGAGACTTGAGACTCTCCCTTATTTGCCTGCTATAAAAATCATCATTGTTTCATCTCTTTCTATCATTTCCTCGTAGAGGATGGAGAGTTCAGCAGTGTGTTGTGTGTGTGTGTGTGTGTGTGTGTGTGTGTGTGTGTAGAGTAAGAGAAGGGGGAACCACATATTTAAGGGGGCATTGTGGTTGAGGACTGAATGTCCCACTGAGATAGACCATATGCTGGACATTAACTTGTAAAACCTTTTTTGCCATTTCGGGCTGGCAACACAGTATTTCTTGGCTCAAAATTGGACTTTGGCGGAGAACCACCTATGCAGAACAGCATGCAATGTATTATTTACTAAAATCTGTTCTGGGATCATCTGTTTTAGTGTGTTTTCCAACACTTGACTGGTGGACACATTAAGTCAAGTGCATCTTCATAGTACATATCCCATTCAAAACAAAATGTGCATTTGGTCTATTGTTTGCTCTAAAAACGTTTTTCCAAGAATAGTTTGAGGAAATTAACCATTGCATTTCATCTGAAAGCGTTTCCTATGGGTGGTTCCATTCTGGTTGCACTCATGATTTTATTCAATTTAGGTGTTCTCACCACATTCCACCTTCAGGGATTTAAGATTTTTCCTTGTCTGATTTTGAAATAAAGTAAGGTTAAGACATTGATGCTAAATAGTAGCAATACAAAATAAAATAGCGCACATCGAACACCCAAACAAACCATTGTAGATACACTGGTAGCGCAGCAAGTGTTTTATTTAGAGATGATTTGACTTAGAAAACAATCCAGATGTGTATTTTTGAGACAAAAATGGTTGCAAATAATATATGACCTAAAATATGACCCACCAGCCTGCATGCACAGCCAAAAATAGTAGCAGCCACTGCATCCAACATGCATTGTTTCTTATGGATACATTAAGTTTGTATATGGTAATCCATACTGATGGAAAAAACAACAAACTGAAATCTTCAAAAAATGCCAGAAAGAAATACGATCAAGACTTAACAATACATACATGTGTTATGCATCAGTGGGAACACCAACATTTGTAGATTTTGAAAACAAAAGCCCACAAAACAGTCAGCGCTCTATTTGCTATAGGAAAATCAAAGAAGGACAAGTTTGTTTGACAGTTACACCATTTCAGATCAGATAGACAGGAAGGGCACCTTAACAACTATTTATTGTAGTTTATTGCTCTTTGAATTTTCTCAGTTGGTCTGGGGTTTTGAACTACATAACAAACACTTTTCCGAACTCTAACTTTGTTCTCTCACTTTGTTGTTCCCTGCCGTCTGTCATGTCTTACATCATAAAGCATTGTCACTATGGCTAAGTGTATTTTAATGACAGTGACCTTATCGGGTGTTTATTTTAAAGAGAGTGCCTCTGCTACACCATTGTCAGCAGCCATCTTCTAACTGTCGTCAGCCACCCTGTTGACTTTTCATGGTCTTAAGGGATCACTTAATATAATGAAGTAGGGGCCCCATATCCTTCTTCAGTGTGTTTTTCCACTGTTCTGGATTAAGAGAATGTCCTCTATGTAAAGATGACAGTCCCGCTTACCCTTAAAAAGACACAGAGCAGCTACAGCTTGTTCCCACAGCGCTTTGATTAGCTTTTTTTTTTTTTTTTTATCTCACCCAAAACTCTTTTCAAACTAGGCTACTTTGTCTACTCTTTGTCGTTTCACAGTGTTGGGACAGAGCTCTGAGATCAACGTTTTCTGGTAATTGTTTATTGTTCAGTGAATTACCTTTACACAGGCACAACGAGTTCCCATGAAGGGACACTGCAGATGAAAGCAGCTGATATGGAAAGATGAGCTGACAGAAATGTGATCACACTTTTAGTCAGTGAGGATCACACTGCAAGTGCAGTCTTGGGTGACAGACTTTATCTACAGAGTGAAAAGTGTCAACTATTAAACCATTAGGAGATATTTAATGTTACGAAACCTTTAACCGTACAGACTCGGTTTACATCAGTGTATTGGAGTTTATTTATGTGTTACACAGGCTGTTTGTGTTTGTAGCCATAACTTCTAGTTCAAGAATTGATTTGTATCAGTAGTGGTAGAGGATTCAGTGACTGCAGAGGCATTGTCGCAAAAGCCAGATGTATTGTTCTCTTGTTTTAGGACTATTTTTCGTGGTAGCATTGCTATTGTCAACCAGCTTGGTCCAGACTGAAATACCTCAACAACTATTTGATGGATGAAGATGAAATTTGGTACAGATATCCATGGTGCCCATAGGACAGATCCTTATGACTTTGGTGATCCCTTGGCTGATTCTGTAGCGCCACCAACAGGTTAAGTTTTTCACTTTCAGTTTAGAAATACGTGACTAGACATGCCAAGAGGTAACTTTACCAAAAGCAAAGACAAATACTGTTAAACGAATGGTCATGTATAGAGCAATGGAAGAATGGAATGTGTTACCTGAACAAATAACACAAGAAAGCAGTAAAAGGAGATTTAAAAGTTTAGTTAAAACATATCTATTGAGTAGAGAAGTTGAGTAGACAAAGAAACAACATTGGTTGAGGTTTAACGACATATGTAAGTTTATGTGTCCAGAGAGGATGAAAGAGATGTTATGTGACGATAGTATGTGGATATACCTGTCTTAAAAACGTGTTCAACCTAAATGTAAGGAATGCCCGATGACTGCGCTGGTGGAGCTGTCTATGTGTCTGTCCTTGTCCTATGTGTTCTGTCATGAAATGATAATGTATGTTTAGTTTTTGTCTTACAATTTTAATTTTTATTGTTAATGATGTTGTTATGTGTATTTATTATTGCATTGCCACATTTTCAAGTGAGTTGTAAGGACCTCAGGAAGAATAGCACCTGCAATGCAGGAGCTAATGAGGATCCTAAATAAACAAACAAACTTATCGTGCGAAATATCTAGCGCTCCCCATGAGGTTGACTTTTGTGGTTTCGAGTGAAATGTCTTGACAACTATTAAATGGGTTGCCATGACATATGGTACAGACATGCATGTCTGATTACATAAATTGTAATCACTTTGATGATCCTTTAATAAAAAACTAATGACATTCTCATCAGCCTCAGCTGATTTTAGCACTACTTACTGCACCAAATGTTAGCATGGTAACAAACTAAACTAAGATGTGTTAGCATTTAGCGCAACGCACTCTGCCAAAGTACAGCCTCACAGAGCTGCTAGCATGGCTGTAGACTCATGGTTTTGTTTCAACATTATAATACGTGGATTTAACTTGGTTCCAGTAAGTACAACATATTGTCCACCACGGTAGTCCGTATGAATTGTAGCATTCCTCTGGTCTTACTCATCTCTCTCCAGTATAGGCTCACCCAGCTCTCGCTGGTGCTACTTTTAGCACAGTCATCTATCATAAAGGCTCCAAGAGGACACTGTTCACCTGAAGCTTGCTCTAAACCCAAACATATTAAGCTTAGATGTAAAGTTAATGTTGTTACTGCTGTGAGTCATTGGCTAGTGTGTGTGTGTAGTATGTGAAGATGTGTCCTTTTAAGATGATTAATGGTGTGATGTAAATGTTAGTTTGAGGTACTACAGTAAATGTTAAGATGGCTTCCTATAATAAAACATCTTTTATGACTTTTCAAATGTTAACAAATTGTTTCTAGCACACTCCCAAAAGCCTTTGAGTTAGGCTGCAAAAATATGTTCTCAATCCTTGTTGTTTTCAGAAATAGTTTCACCAGAGAGAATCCCCACTCTGTGTTCAGTTCTCTTAATTAGATGTTGTGCGAGTGCCAATCCTGTTATTTTAATAAAGATTTGACAGAGGTCACCTCAGGTTTCCTGGTTGTGACGTCAGTGCCTCATTTAAAACGACCCCCCGGAGAGAGTGAAAACAGGCAGATCGTTCCTCTGCAAAAGGAGAGAGGGAGAGACAAAAAAAGAAAGAAAGTGGAAAGGCATTATGGATGGAAACTTGTGGGCTGTTTTTGTCCAGTCCCAAACAACCCAGCAGCAACCACACCCTCTCAGGAATTCCTGCTGCAAAAATATTTCATGTCATGTTTTTAAAAGAGCAGTTCACCCTTACCATTACATGTTCAATGCTTTCTTACATGAAAAGCCTCATTGATGCATCAAAGGATTTACATGGAACAACCATATATTGTACATTGCCACTACTACATTACTGCACCATGGTAAAACCACAGATGAACAAATATTCGACAATAATGCGCCACATTGACTAGTATTTTAGATAGTCGAATATTCGACTATTCTGTGAAACCCCTAGTGCAATAGTTATGGAAAAAGATGGAAAAAAATAAGGATTAATATAAAGCTAATCAATGAGAACACATATTTTACACGATATATATATATATATATCTCTATAGAGAGAGAGAGAGAGAGATTTATTTGATGAATTGGAGTCACCAACCTTTACCAACCCTAACTCTAGCCAACATTTAGTCTTAGCTGGTTTAGTCATTTAAAATAGCAAAAGTACGGAGCATCATCAGATTCAGTGCCCCATATTGCTATTCTCCAAGCTATTGCAGCTGTCATATTTCGCGGAAACCGCGTGAGTGTTGTTTCCATTGGAATGTAGCAGTCAAGGCTTTCGTCATACGGAATTGGGCGTGATTTCTTCCAAAGTAGGTTGGAAAAACGACAGACGCTGCCAGGTCAAAGTACCTCTTGGGCTAAGTATTCTCTTCAGATGTCTCTCACTTATGTAAAAACTGTGCCTACTGCCAAGCACTGATTTAATGTCTTTATATTTGGGGCCAATCTCTAAATAAAATTTGTTGAACCACTCCCATGGATGTGTGCGCTCCATTGTTGTGGTTGTTTTCATGGTGCCGAACTGCCCCGGAAGTACACTAACCCCCTCCCCTCTTTATCCCCCTAGGGGCTCCATATCAAAGTGACAGAATAGCTAAAAAGAAAATTAAACAATTTCAGACTGGAGTCCTAAAAAAAAAAGTGTCAAAAACAAGGTTGTTCTTAATCACAAGTATGTTGTATTTCTACCTAGATATTTCTGCATGGTTTTCATTTGAGTAAATTGTGTGTATAAGTCTGTGTGTGTATGAATTGTCGGGCCAGATGGCTCTGAACACTCCTGGATCCTGAGAAATACTTTACTGTCCACTGTGCAGACAGTTTCCCTCTGAACATCGGACACATAGGGCTTTGTATGTTTGCTCTGACTCTGTTTTATTATTTGAACTTTTAGTAAAAACACAAGATCCAGTGTAAATGGTCATGGACCATTTATAACATTTATTGTCCCCTTTATTTAATTTATGTCTGTGTATGTATGTCCAGGAAGGGTCATGTCAACTTAAAGCAAGAAACATCAACAGGCCAGCTTCAACTTGTCCAGGCAGAAGCAAAAAAACTGATTGGCTAATAAACTTTGATGGATGGCTTAAGGGTCACAAAGCTGATCTATGACAGGGTTACACACACATGGATATCCCATCCCATCTCCTTTAGATAGTATCAGACAGATAGAACCACTAATCTAGGGTCAACATCAAAATGTTAAATCACAGCTTTTAAGTTCAATGTACTAGAGCTAAAAAAAAATGGTGTTTAGAGGCCCTTTTAATGGTGTTTAGAGACCCGAGTCTGTTTGGTGTGTTCCGTGCCGTCGTCAGTCAGAGGAGCCGTCGGCCTTCATTTGGGCCGATTTGACTTGTTGAATCGACCAGTGGGCAGTCGGACTCAATGAAAAATTACCGGAAATGACGAGCGGGATGAGTGTGACCAACGGCTCTCAAAATCAACAAACATTTTTTTAAATGAAGACATATTCAGCAACTGCGTGGCCTATTTCTCGCTTAAAATGTTTTCAGTAACACGTTTTGGTTAACTATTTTTGTAAAATATGAGATCGTATTCCGAACGAGCCGCCATAATGGTCTGTTTTGAAATCCGGGAGCAGCCAGACCCACTTGACGCGTTCGTCCAATCAGCTGCTGGTTTTCATTTTTTTGGGGCGACAATACAGATTGCTGTTATGGAGACGCATTACGTCTCGACCACGCACAGAACGTATGCTCAAGTCGGCGTCGCTTCGGTGTGTTCCGAGGCATTTTTTTGACCAACTCGGTAAGACTGATCAGTCCGACTGCCTTTTCTGCCGACGGTTGGCCGTCTGGTTGGTGTATCAGAGCCATTAGTGACAGCAGTAAATATAGTTTAAAATATGGCAATGTACACTGCATTGTTTTTGGATTATAGGTATGTTTTGTCATTTGTCTAACTGACATGGCAATTTATTTCCAGGGATTGAATAGCACAGCTGTCCTTTGGAATGACAGAGTGTTAACTTTAATAGTCACATGCTGCAGAGTTTCAAGGATATTGCTTTGTTTCACAGTAGAACTTACAGCTAGTAAGAAAATGACCCTCCTTTAGCCTAATTGTCTCTGTCGTCTGGCTCTTGGACAGAATTGTTCCCTAAAGGCACCATAAAACAGACAACAGCCAACTCTTACAGCTTCATTTTCAGCAGGTTCAACCCATATTTTCTCTTTCCTGTCCTCCTGATCTCACACTCTCTAGAGACATGACTCAACAGTATTTCCTCTACTTTCTCCCTTTTTTTTGTGAAGGCAATAAAATGTACACCTCCATCCTGCTCTTACAGCCTTATAACCTAGTATTTTTGTGTCTCCATTGTAGCCAGGTCAGAGGAATGTGGTAGGGACAGTGAGTGGCTTTCCCTACCACCAAGGGAACCAACATGTCTGGACAGGGAAAACTGAAGTGCAGTGGGGTCGGAGCATTGCATTTACCTTCTCCTTTACTTTGCACTTTTTCCTCTTTTGAACTACTTTGGTTTGTACTTTTGTTTATTCCTCTTTTTCAACCAGAACTCACTGCCAACAGACACTGTAACATCTATTCTCATATAGGCTGGTGAGACAAAGCTGTCTCTGTTGCAGAGGAATCCGCTTTGTGGGTTTCACAGCTCAGTATCAACCTGGAACCTCTCCCTCTTCTCTCTAAAACTATTATTACATGCCTCTCTTCTCTGTCCGTCCTCATTTCTCTCACCTCTCTTTCCACCCCTCCCATCCTTAACATTATAAATAGTGGGCTGTGGAATGTAACTTTAGAGAGTTTTGTTCTTTTTCAGCGCTTTCGATTACTCTTTGGTTGTCAGAAATGCATTTGAGGATGCACTAGAGGATAAAACACACACACTTGTTAAAAAGTTAACTAAACAGGGAAGTGCAGTTGAGACCGGTTTTGGTGGTTTAAAAAAAAGTTTCAGTATTGTATGCTGTTAGAGGAATGGACATAGAGAACCAATCGGTGCAGAAAGAATGTGTCTGTGGCCGGACAAAGGCAGGTCGGGAATGATAATGCTGGTCCGAGAGAGCTGAGCTTATCCCAACCGGCAGTATGGATTTCCTGCCTGCAACCTTCTTTCAGCTATATCTAACACAATCACATACACTAGAAGGTTCATGGTGCCGTTATTACGGTATTGTTGCAGTCTGTTTACTGTGGGATTGGTCAGTCTCAAGACCTCAAATGTTCTTAAGCGAGGTGCCTAACTGCTGCGGTATTTTTTTTTTTTAATCTTTGGGCGTTTTATAACTGCTGTATTCTTACACTTATATACAAAGATATATGTAGAATTTTTGCATTAAAATGTCTAAAAACGACAAGACCTGTGTTACATATTTTGTTGAGTTGTGTACTTACATTATCCAAAATGTTTCCAACAATGTTCAACCCCAGAGAAATCTATAATTTTATTCAAGGACTTGGTCCTTGTCATTTGGTCGCAGTCGCCTGTCCATGTGTCATATCCCCTTTGGTCGTGGTTGTCATAAATTGACTTATTAGGGCTGGGCAATAAATCGATATTATATCGATATGTAGATATTGTCTAAAGTTTTGGATATCGTAATATCACACACGTGTTGTCTTTTCCTGGTTAGGTTACATTACAGTAAAGGGATGCAATATTCTGAACTTACCAGACTGTTCTAGTTGTTCTTTTATTTGCCTTAACCCACTTAGTCATTATATCCACAACATGATCTATCTCTAGGATTGGTTCACAGGAGTTTGAGCATCACCATGGTACATCGGAAAGAATGTAGGAACAACAACTGATTTTTCTGTTTAAGCCATTTATTTTACTTTGCACATGTTCAGGGCAAAAGCAGATGAGGCTTGATGTTTATGGTTTTTCTATAAATGATAAACAGAAAATTACACAAATTACAATACAGTTAATACATAACTTAACAATTAGGTACCTAACAAACAATACATATGAGTACTCTAACCCAAGGGGGTGGGGGTAGGCCTAGCACTGCTGAAATTGTAGAGTACTACATAACCGAAACATTCATTTGACTATTACATAAGAATTTGAACACTCTAAATCAGGTTACAAGGATACTTATATTTCCTTAAAAGCTACAATTAAAGCCTTTGACCACCCACACAGGTGATTTCAGTTATTCTGGCTGATTAGACCTCTGCTCAGTGGGCCAGAGCTTAGATGGGAATAAATTAGGTCACAAATCCTTTCTACAAATAAGAATGATAAAGCGTTCATTTGTCCTGCCCTAACAGATGCAACAAAGCTAACAGGAGACTCCGTAAGATGTCAATCGTTCAGTCTATACACACCCACAGTCCTGGGAAGAGAGCTAATCAGCCAGATAAACTCACAACACCTGTGTGGGTGTTCAGGGCCTTTAACAAATCATGTGCACTGTGCAGTTATACACAGTATTATTTCTGTAGCCTCAAGGCAAACAGGCAAGGTGACAGTTATAGCATTTACCAATACATACTGTTCAATCATTAAATCGCATCCACTTTACAAATAACCGTTAAAGTAACAGCACATATGAAGAAAGTAGTAAACTCACTTTATCATGCACATTCATAGGTTTTTGTCTCTGAATCGTGCAGACAGAGGGCCCTTACATGCTGCTTCATGTTGCTGCCAGCCAGAACAAAGGAAATGGGTGGGACTTATAGAGTAGGGGATGATTAGGAGTGAGTGAAGTCAGGTGAGTATGGACCATGATTAGGAGTGAGTGAAGTCAGGTGAGTATGGACCATGATTAGGAGTGAGTGAAGTCAGGTGAGTATGGACCATGATTAGGAGTGAGTGAAGTCAGGTGAGTATGGACCATGATTAGGAGTGAGTGAAGTCAGGTGAGTATGGACCATGACCATGATTAGGAGTGATTGAAGTCAGGTGAGTATGGACCATGATTAGAATTGAATGGTAGTTGACCTGATTAGAGTAGTAATAGGTGAGTATGGACCATGATTAGGAGTGATTGAAGTCAGGTGAGTATGGACCATGATTAGGAATGAATGAAGTCAGGTGAGTATGGACCATGATTAGGAGTAATTGAAGTCAGGTGAGTATGGACCATGATTAGGAATGAATGAAGTCAGGTGAGTATGGACCATGATTAGGAGTGATTGAAGTCAGGTGAGTATGGACCATGATTAGGAATGAATGAAGTCAGGTGAGAATGGATGAGTCCATGCCATGAAAGTGGGCGGAGGGTCACTGAATAGTATGGCTCTATTCTACATGATGGTTTTTAGTCTAAACTATCGTGTAAATATTTTGTTGAAGCACCAATTGTCAACTCTACAATATCGTCCCAAGATTGATGTGTTTATTCAAAAATATTGTGATATTTGATTTTCTCCATCTCGCACAGCTCCATTCCCATTTGTACGATACACTTTTTGGGATTTTGGTAGTTTTCAACTATGTATTTTAACTGGATGAAGGATTTTAGTCATCGGACATCTGGACCTAAAGTTATGAGAAAACAGAAAGAAATAAACAAGCAGAGCAAACTGTGTCTGCTCTCTGCCGACGAGCTGAGCGATGTCTGAGAAACTGCTTTATTCAATGTTTCGACTGGTTTCAATCACCTGGTCGCTTGTTGGATCTTAAGTTATCAAAGAAACAAGCTGGGCTAACTAGCTCAAAGCACCATGCTTCACAGAGACGATAGCATGGATGTAGACTCAGTGTTGTTCAGTTTTAATCACTGGATCGGCCAGAAAAAGGGTCAAGACAATCACATGGGTATTTTATCTTTAATCTATCCTCAATTGAATTTCAAGAAAATATATTATATCATGACTAAAGCCAGACCGATATATCGGCGGGACGATATTAGGCATTTTCCAAACTATCGGTATCGGCATTTATAATGGCCGATAAATGAATATTTAAAAAATAAAATAAAAACGGACAAAACACCCTTCAACTATGTTATGAGTGTTGGCGTTGCATAGTTTGTCCACCAGAAGGCGCTCTACAGCGTCCCTGTTGGCTACACTCGTGTTTAACCCTTTAAGTTTCATAGCTTGAGTTTATATTTTTATACATTTTATTTATCGAAACTTGAAACTTGTTCCTCTATTTTAGGACTAATAAATAACTACAAATAACTGTTAGAGAAATCTGTTTATGTTTTGTTACGCATTTCTGGATTTAAAAAAATATATATCAGCCCATATATATTTTTCGGATTTTTAAATCACTGAATATTTGTTTCGATATCAGCCTTAAAAATCCTTTATCGGTCAGGATCAGTGACATACAAATAAAATGTAATTATTTTTGATATGATTTTATCCTACTTGTGAGACCATTGTGTTTAGTGTATTGTTTTGCTATATTGCTGTTTAAGCTTGTTTTGGGCTGTGGCACTGTGCACTCAGTATTTCACATACTGCCTTATTTTCTGCAAAATTTATCATCCATCATAACAAGGTCCTGTATGTCTCTGTAATTATGTGTTCGTGAATAAACAGAACTACTGCATGTCTGTGTTCTTCCACAGATGATATAGAATTAAGTTAGATGCAACTACACAGAGAAAGGCTGGATCCAAAATGTGTGCAGTAGTCCTATTGCTTATATATATATATATATAACTTATTCCAGAAATAACTTTCCATGACCATCTGTCTTCCAAACAAAAGTATTAGCATTTTCATGATAGATTCATTTTTTTTCTAGCAGGACTATGGCCTATGAAGGTTTTTGGGTGTGCATGTAAACATAGCCAGCAACAGTTGAGCTAGAAAAGTAGAGATGGAAGAGAAAAGAGACAGAGGTAAACAGAGTAGGGGAGGATTAGTGATACATTCCCCAGTAGGCTCAGAGTGTTCTGGCGGTTAATGATTTTGTACCTCTTACTGAAAATGTACAGACGCTCTGCAGCTCCCTCGCAGACATGCAGAGGGTGGCTGTTTTCGATGTATCACCACGGAAACGTTAAAACATTTCAAGCTGTTAAGCATGAGTGAACTACAGTATGACTCATTTTAACCCCTCCTAACACACCAGCGCACACACACACACAAACACACACACATCGTATGGATTCACCAAACACTCACACACACAGAAACCTCATCACATGGGGGAAAAGCAAATTAACCTTTAATGATTTTTAACAAAGGGAGTCTGCCGCATGATCTTAATTTGACACAATATTTATATATAAGAATCCAGCCTTGGCTGAAGATGATCCTTACAATTCTCCATAATGTTTGCTCATGAGATTCAGCAAGCGGCTGCCGACTGGCACTGAGAGTACTGTATGTGATCTACTTGATGAATGAAGGCCATTAAAGTTGCAGCATATGCGAACCATACTGACAGTGATATGCTTAGGTCGTGTGCCAGAATTAGCCCAGGAATCTCAACAGGCAGGTAATTTAGCTGCCTCATCACAGGAACTAAACAAAGACAGTGACCCACAGCTCACTGTTATTGGGTCAAGCACACCTTGTGAATCTGTTAGGCAATATTTGGTACATATTATATCACAAATATACAGACTCAGTCTAGATGCAAATAAAAATCTGAATGGAACATTATTTTCAACCCATCAGTAATCAATAGTAGATGGTGGCTTTAGCTCACAGGTTAGAAAAGCAAATCTTTGGACCAGCTAGAAAACTGATTTAAGTGTAAAGAAATCTTGTCTCCAGGTTCCCAGGTGCTTTGTAGGAGTTTTAATGCTTTTTATTGTAGCTAATGGAAGCTAAAACCAAGGAAAGGACAGGGCAGTATTATTATTATTATTATTATTATTATTATATTTGTACTTTGCATGGCTATGTATTACATCTTTAGAAACTTCTACTGGATCTCTGCTCTAATTAAGTTTACTGCTCTATTTTAGTCTCTAGTTAGGTTTTCTCCTGTGATGTAGGTTGTTTGTGTTGGTTACAGGGATATGAGAGGTGGCTGGGGGTTTTGTCAGTTCTTTGTGGTTTCTGAAAGAGGTTAATGGCAGTCATATGTCAGATCAGCTAGTACTCTTTTAAGTTCTGATTATATATCAAGACAAGAGAACATGCAGCAGGATAGCATACATGTTCAGTCTACTGTCCTTTGACAAAGATATTACAATACTACAAGGAGATACTGTGCTGTCCCATTAACATAGATTGTACCCTACGTTGAATGAAGGCTCTTGTTGCTAATTGACAAATTGTTTTGTAGACTGTAGTCACAGCCATGTCTCAGTTTGTTCTCATAAGACACCTCCTCCTCCAACTCCTGCTTCCCCTTCCTAACCCCAGTGGGTCTCCTCTGCATTCAAACCAGATGAGCCAGTCCCGTGACACTAACATATCCACTCCACCCACTTATGTTCTGACTAGTGTCTCCCCCCACCCACCCACACACATACAGTGATGTCAGCTTGTCTCATCCCCACCCCAGTGCAATTTGAAACTCACTTCCGAGTTCAGTGGTAGAGCTTGTATGTTGAGGTTGAGTACAGCTGGTCAAGACTTAAAGGTAACGTGTGTGTGTGTGTGTGTGTGTGTGTGTGTGTGTGTGTGTGTGTGTGTGTGTGTGTGTGTGTGTGTGTGTGTGTGTGTGTGTGTGTGTGTGTGTGGGTGTGGATGTGGGTGTGGGTATCAGGTTTCCACCTGTCTGCACAGTGACAGGAAAGAGCCACTCCCTCTTACCTGCAGAAACACTGCTGAACCTCTTCACCTTTGCCGGGCCACCTTTCCAACACTGTTTCCCAGGGAACTTTGTCATCTTATATATCCTTTTAAATATCATTTTGGAACTTCGAAGAGAAAAACATTACACTTGTCCTCTCTGTGAAAGCCAGGCTTTCTGTCTTGTGTTTTGGATCATAGAGTAATATATCTATCTGTGGACACACTGGTCCAAGGTGTGTGTTTTTCTTTCTGAGCTGCTATGATGCTTCGTGACCCAGGGGTTTCCCTCCTGAGGGAGACTGGGAGGACTGCACCTGATCCCTGGAAAGGAGGCTAGGAGAAAAGACAAAAAAGAAAAAGCCTACAGCAGGATAATGAACTACTAATGACTTATGCAGCTTAAGTGAAGGACTCAATACTGAAGCTAAGAGGCTAACTACGAGCTGTTTGGAACGGGAGGAGAAGCAACTAGTGCTGAAATGGTGGGGCTAACTCCCGACTGGGAGGAGAGGCTGGTTCTCATACAGAGGGAGGGACTCGGAGAGCATGGAGCTTCATTCACTCTGCTAAAATCACACACACACACACACACACACACACACACACACGCATGCTCCGCGAAGCTGTTCTCAGGCTGAGAGAAAAGAGGGGAGCGGAGGAGAGGACTGCGCGCTCTCTGAGTAAGTTGTATACAGTATTGTCCTGTCTGACCATTTTACAGCCAATATTTTGTATTGTTTGTTAGTGTGACACAGAGGAAGCAGATGAAGTGCATGTGTTCATCTGCGTTCTTTAAATGTGTTTTATGAAGTTAAAAGTATGCATTCTTGCAAGTAATTTTCCACTGCTAGTTTTATTGAATTGAACTTCTTTCTCTTCTCCAACTCACCCATATACACTTTTCTGCTGATGTGAACCACATGTCATGCACGCATGCACACACACACACACACACACACACACACACACACACACTCCCTGGGGCTTCTCTTCTACATACACAAAAATGAGAGAATAGAAAAAGGGGGAGTGGGGGCGGACGAGTGGAGGGAAAGTAGGACAATGTGGGAATGCTCTTGATACATTGTTAACAGTTAGGCTGGTATATTTTCCTGTTCTATCCTCTGATTTTATTTTCATTTCAATTGTTTCCATTTTATTTTTTTGATAACCCTATCTGAGTTTGACTTATTTCCCTTAATCTCCCTATTCTAAGGAAATCTGCTCTTCTTTTTCTTGCTGTCTCACATCACTGTGTCCTCCCTCTCTGGGTTTCATTTCTTATCCGATTTTTCAGTTTTTCCATCTCACCCTCTCTCTCTCTCTCTCTCTCTCTCTCTCTCTCTCTCTCTCTCTCATTCTGTTGATCTCAATGTTGTCCCAGGTGGTGACAGACAGGATAAACAGAGACGCTGAGTGAGGCCAAAGAGGGGCCGAGGGGTTCACCAAACCCTGGAGAGCAGGGAGGTTTCAGATCCTGTGACCTGTTCCCTATAGAAGACGCACTGATCCGGGTGGAGGTACCAGGCCTTAGCTCCCAGGACCAACCTCCAGGATGTCCCGGAGGCGGTCTACAGGAGACCTTGTGCCCAGGGACATCACTGAGATCTTAGCCCGGGAGGCGAGGGTTCAGCGTGGGCAGAAGAAGCAGGGTAGCTCCCTGGGGCAGGCCTTCAGCTGGTTAAAGGGGAGCCGGAGGAAGAAAAGCCTCAGCAATAGGCTGAACCAAACTGGTATTGGTGTAACGGACGCTAAACTGGGACTTCAGGATCATGAACCTGCAAAAGGTGAGTAGGTCAAGACTTTATTCTTAACCTTTTTTCATTTTAGGTTTATAGCTGGTGCTTTTATAGAGAATTACAATACATAAGACATATTTACCCACTACATCACTGAAAATGGCCCCATTAAAATTAAGTTGAAGAAAAAAAAATCCAGTAGAGGAGGCTTTGTGTTCTTTTTTTCAATTAAAAATTGAATTCACTCATTGTAGTTTATTCTGTATTTATGAACTGGAAAAAGCACATTTTATATGTGAACTAGTACAATTATCAATCTGTGATGTCACAAATACTGCGCTAATCAATATTTCTATTTTAAATCTACATTGTGTAATGTTTTGAGTTGATTCTTAGCAAAAAAAAAACTTTGTTCTTTCACAAATACGTGCTCATTCATGTGTAATTACTTCCACCAACTAATCAAAGTATTCTCGTACGCGCAGATTCTGCCATTCAGAATCATTCAGAATACATACGAGCAAGTCGCTCCAATGACGGCAGCCATGTAGCGCCTCCATCTTTAAAATACATTAGCCAAAGAGGGACATACCTCCGCCTTTTACACTCAGTGGCACCGTGACGAATGCCAGGGGGAGATTACTCACCAGGGAAGCGAAAAAGAGAATTAAAACAACAACGCGACAGGCAAAGCAACAAGACCAAAGTTAATATTGGAGTGGCTAGAACAGCTGCGTGTAAACGATGGAGAGAGCTTATTTCGGGTTCGGCCACCGTAGGAGAAGGGGCTAGAAAGTAATATTCAGTTGGTTGTCATATACAATTTCACGGCTAGATGGGAGAAATTCTTACACAACGTAGCTTTAACAATAGATCAAATGACATGTGTACCCACAGAGAATTATCACCCCACTCTGCAGTTTCTCCCAGCTCTACTGAGCGTTTTATCGTCTATCAGCTAACTGTTTGGGTTTTATGGCCTGCAACTTTTGGTTCACTGTCTCCGCTCTCATGAACCTCATTTTCAGCCACAGCAGGCAGCAAACAACTCTGATAAAACATTTAGCAGCTGAATGGTTATGTTGCCCCACGTCTGCTGGTAAATTAAAATGTAAAAGTATTAGCTATAATGTTTGCCATTAATGTATAAGGTCATAAACATGATGTCAGTGTTGTGTTTGCAGCTTGTTGTGCTATCCCAACAAAGCCCAAAAAAAATCAACGATTGCAGGTTTAGGAGAAAACCACTTAAGATTTGAAAGAAACTTTTTTCAAACCAGGAAATGTATTTTGTTCATCAGTAAAATTGACTCGATGCACTGTCTCTAGTGCGTCGAGGTCTCTGTCAGGATGGATATTCCGTGTCACGGTTCAGTTTAGGTGCGGATCAGAGTTTTTAAGCCACGGTTTGCTTGTTTGGCAACTCTACTGTATAATTCTCTCCTGTTTTGTCACGATGCCACGATCACAGACGGTGTGGTCATGATGACATTTCGGAGAAATGTGTTGACTTTTGGATTAAGACGGAAAAGGTTATAGGGACTTTGTTATCGTCAGGACATCAGTCTGCACATACACACGTAGACTGACACAGGGGCTAATCCCCCTTTCTGTTTACTGATGCGTTTGCTTGGTCGGCAGCACAGAGATTACCCACAGTCCCCATTTCCTGTTTTTGTTCAACTTCCAAAGCGATCCCTTTCTCTTCTGTCATTGTGTGTGTGTGTGTGTTACTGTAGTTACTATCCAACAACACTTGGAAATCCAGATTCACAGTCTTTCAGACCTTGTTTGGTCTTTTGTGGTTTTTGTGCTCGTTCCGCCTAAAAAGAACTTCCATGATCCCATATTGTGCCTTACATTGTGGTTTTTTAAGGTCCATGGAGAACCATGAATACTGGAAGGGTAACAGACAGTGACTCCATTTGAAACCAAAGATTAACTAGTAGTAGGGCTAATAATTCCCCAGCAGAGGATGTGGCCAAAGGCTGATGGTAAGAATCTGTGGGAACCATATTTCTTTGGCATTTTGTCTCAGTGATTTTCTGATTATAAGACTCAAGAGGACCACTGTCAAACACGTCCAAGAAACAGATCGCAGACAAGGGTCCAACTGTAAGACGCTTTAACTATTAGTTAGAAAGTTTTATTTAGGAGAGAAAATCGGTGACATCAGAAAAGCAAAAAGTGGGAGTTGTTTTGTGTTAATTCCTGCAATATTCCAAAATGCGGCTGTGAATCATTGCCGTCAACATACACAGGTGGTCTGTAGCCGTTTGACAGAAAGACCTGTTCCTTCTTTCACCAGCAAGAACAGCTGGTACATTCTGTCTCACCTATGTGTGTGAACAAATGGTTAGGTTTGCATTGTCTTGTTTTCTTTGGCACTTTATCTCCTACAGAGAGAGTGTGAGGGAAGCCTGTCTTCCCACCAGTAAATAATTGGTGCATTGCATCTTTATTATTTCCCAGAAACCGCTGGGTGACTTTACCAGCCTGATAAGAGAAAGCATAAAACTCTTCAAACTAAGACAACTGTCACATAGACACAGATACTCACACACATCATCATAGGCCACTTGGTCTATTCACTATTGATATACTACTATACTTGTAATCCATAAGTTTTATTAGGTAATTTTGACATTAACCAAGCAACTGGATTCACTTACTAATACAAGTTTCTATTTGACGCAAGCTGTTTAAGCAGTGACCAGTTCTGTCCTATCTTAATACCAGTGTCATTGTCCAACTCGTTTCAGCTGCTGTTGACTCTTTCAACAAAATCTCCTGAACCGGTGACTGCATTTAGAAACTAGAAGGGCACTCGGAGAGCGCAGATCTCCTCCAAGGCCATTCCTTATCTCGCAATGTTAACGAAAGTGCAAAATAGTTTGTGTATCCGCCCCCTGATTTGGATCCGCTCTAAAATTCAATGAGTTCTTCCTTGGCCAATGCTACACCCTTCCACCAAGTTTCAAAAAAAAAAAACAAAATGAATTGCCTTTGCTCAAAATGATAACAGATCTTAATCGCAGTTATGCAATCTCTACACCAGTGATGCAAATTGATAATGCTTCCTAAGTGAATAACATAAGAAATATAGGAAAACATAGGGAACAACTTTAGACGATGTTTGTTCTTGTGTATAGACATTTGACGTGATGGTTCAAATGACAACAGAACACAGTGACTTCTCCCCAAAAAAGAGATACACTGACTCTATCCTGCTCTGGTGCGCCTTCTTGTTTCTGTTGCAATGACATGTAACTCTTACTACAGTATAATATGTTGGTATTTGGTCTTTGTTGGTGGGTTTACATTGGCTGTGTCATCCCTGCATGACTGACTCAGATCTGCTCATCTGTGATCCAGAGCTCTGCAGTCCAGTGCTGACAGAGATTTTTCTCCTATAAAATAAAAAAAAAACACTCTTTCATGTGCTGAATTCCTGAGAGCCGTGCATCAGGGCGGTTTGTGTGTGTGTGTGTGTGTGGGTGTGGGTGTGGGTGTGGGTGTGGGTGTGTGTGTGTGTCACTGTCAAGGTCTGTTAGCGTGCATGTGTTTGTGCGTGGTAGCCTGGATGCCAGATTGGACCTAGAGTTATGCGATGGAGAGGAGAGATTACAACAAATCACAAAGCCCCATTCAGCCTTGAGAGGACTCTTAGGGAACACTCTCTCAATGCTTTTTTAATTAGAGCAACTTCTCAGCGCACACACACACACACACACACACACACACACACACACCTATTTCTCTTTCGCTCCGAATTTTCAGTGTCTTTGCCTATTCATTACTGCATATTACTGTTTTTGATTTGCTTCTCAGATTGCTTAATGCCCTCTATTCAGCACTGCTGTGGGTGTGTTGGTCTTCACTGCTTATTATTGTGTAGTCAGCGTGTTTAAAGTTGTGTGTGGACACCTACAGTGCCGAGTGAGGGTGTGTGACCGAGTGCTACCCTGTATCAGAGGTTATCTGTTTGTGTGTCAGCAGCATATTGCTGGGCTTAGGGCGGCGCCAACCCAGCACCAACACTCATTACATCACCTCCACACACACACACACACACACACACACACACACACACACACACGGCGTATACAGCTCCCACAACTACCTGCTTTGTCCAGCACAGCCCGTCTTCGGCTGCTGGCTGTTAGAGCGCTGATGTCATTTTGTATAGTCTCTGGGATTCCACGTGTGTGTCTGAGTGTAAAGCCCTGTGTGTGTGTGTACGTGTGAGAATACTTTATTGTGTCACAAATGCAGGCCTGGTATATCTGTTAGTAATGGATCCCATTCTTTGCTTGATTTTCTCTATCTGCATGGGTCTGTGTGTGTGTGTGTGTGTGTGTGTGTGTGTGTGTGGATGCCACATCACAAAACACAGTCAGGGTGTGTAGATTCACAAACTATAATGCAGATTACAGACCTAGCACAGTAATTGAAGAGCAAACATCTCATTACATAGAGAACATTGTATATAGCCTTAGCTCTATTACAGGCCCCAGCTCAGGGCTACTTTAACACAGTTTGACAGGATGAAGGCAGCAAGTGGAGGGCAAAGAAAGGCATGTGGCCGAAAGGGAGGACTGTGAAAGTTTAATGCAACCACACAATGTTCCCTGCAAACATAATTCACCACTCTTTCTCTCTCTCTCTCACACACACACACACACATACACAAACACTTTGATGAGCGAGGTAATTTTACCTGAGTAAGCAGATACCTCCAACCCTCATTCATCACCGTAGACCTAAAGCCACGCCGGTGAGGTAAACGTCTCCCAGGCAACGGCATTGAGAGGCAGTATACGGTGTGGCAGGCAACAACACTGTGTGGCAACAATAGGGTCCATGTCAGAGTGAAACATGAGTCGTCTTTCAGGTTGTGTTTAATGTGAGGATATACAGTAGAGTAGCATGCAGAGATGTGCTGCAGCAGAGAGGGAGAATGAAGAGCGGGTGGAGATAACATAGAGTAGAAAGCATGGGAAGGCATGATAAGTATTGAGGTCACACAACCCTATGTTTATCAGATTTAATTTCAAGCAGACCAAAGCACATTTTTAAATATATTTTCACCATATTTCTTGAGAAAATCATACACACATACTTCTTATGAAAACCCTTGCAGATAGCACATAGATAAACTCACACGTACATAGGAAGGGGTCACTAAAAACTACCTGTAATCAACATCCAAAGCTGTTTTCCAGAGGTATTGTTTATGGAATAAGAGCTAACGAGTGTGTTATGGGACATGGAGTGTGTTGGATGTGGCAGTGAAGCAGCTGGAAGACATCAGTGTGGGACTGGGGGAGTGGGAGTCTGTATACACAGGGATATAAAACTGATTTACCCTTAAGACTCTGTGTGTGGCTCCTGTTGTGTAACTTGTTCAAATAGATACACCTGTTGAACGCTGTTTACCTGATCCAACTGCGCGTTCTCTTTCTGATTATTTGTTTTAATGCGATGAGAAGAATAGACCAGAAGATGACAAAGTCTTAATAAAAATGACATTCGGGAACATATGTGGTATGTTCTGATGGCTTGGGCTGAGTAAAACATCTTGGAACACTGACCACTGTCACTTTATCTTATCTCTAAAATGTTTGTTTCTGGTTTTAGCTGCAGTGCCACAATGATTTATCATCTGCCTGGCCTCTTGTGGCCTCGCAAGCATTAAGCCACATATTTGTACTTAGCATGCTGCAGATTCTCTACAAGAACTGTTCAGTCATTTTAGTCTAAGTTTGAAAGTAACAGTAGCAGCAGTAATTTAGACCTGCAGATGTACACGTCAATGTCATCTCCTACAGACAAAGAAAGAAGAAATGATTTTAATTTGCTTCACCCGCAGACAATCAGTGTTATAGAGGTTTTACATTTACTGTAATGCCTGTATCCCCTGTTGGTGAATGGGGTTATGGGAGGATCTAAAGCTCTTCGACCATCCGACAAGCACTTCTAATGAAGTATCGTGCCAAATTGTAAGGAGAAAAGATTTTCATGAGAACTTAGTAACAGCAGCTACAACAAAGGAAAACACTTTCACAGGTTAGATTTAAAAAAAAAAAACTGATGGTTCATGTCTGTAGCTGTTGCTCTTGCAGGTCTGTAGCTCTGCAATTGATTTGCTGTGTGCCCTTAGGGTTTACATTGTAACTGCAGTGTCTTGCCACAAGATGGAAGTGATGGGCGGATGTTGGCACATTCAAGCAATGTGGAAATTAAGCTGAAAAGAATTGTACTTAGGAGAATATATGACATAAATGCCACATAAGTCAATTTATAATGACTGCCAGTATTTTATGTTGCAACTTTAAAAAACAAAACAAATTTAGGCCACTAGCCTCAGACCTCCCTGGTCTAGGATACACACACAACAATAAAAGTACACACAGGAACATTTAGAAAGGTAGAGGCCCTGGTCACCCTGACAACCACTTTCCCTGACGACTATTCCCTGACAACAGCATTCCTCCACATAAATGGCTTTTAATTTACGCGTGTGTATGTGCGCACACACACACACACACACATACACATAGCCTGACTCGATATGCTCTCCTTTGAGTTCCCTGCAGCTGTCAAATCCTAAAATCTGTCTTGACAGTGACACACACTTTGATCACACTCATATTTAAATGTATCTAGGGCATGTTTGGCACGTTGTATTTGCAGCTCGTAGTTGAAGGCTGGGTACAGAGCATGTAACACACACACAGAGACACACACTAAGTGCACTCTCATAGCTCTATGACAGTTGAGATAGTGAGCTCGGAGTTCTCTGCCAGCACAAATGTACTGGGTGTGGTTTTGGTGGGGCTGCATTAGGAGGCAACATCTCTCTCTGTGAGTGTTTTATTGCAGATCATTTTACACTCAATGTAAATGCAATGGGAAGCTTGAGTGATATCATACGCTCATAGCATTCTTAATCATGTTTGGAAATTCACCGTAACTCCTCCTGCCCTTTAGACACCAAATTGATTCCTGTTCTAGAAAATGGAACAGGTCAGTGTTCAGTGGTCCAGCTCATCTCCCCTTCCTCACGGCTACCCCACCAGTCAGTAAATCTGCCATCTTCCAGCAGTTCTCTACACACCAGACAGGTGGGGGATGGATGGATGGATGGATGGGAAGAAACATGATCAGGGTGACCGTGATGAGGAGTGTGTGGTTTCACTTTCTTGCTCTTCATCATCACACTCCCTCCCTCTTCCTCCATTTTGTTCCCACAAGGGATCTCATTTTCACGTGATATGAGCATCGTGCTACATGCTGATGGTGTTAATGGTTGTTCTCTTCTTCCATCTGTCTCTCTCTGACATTGTTCTGGATGACTGCTATCGATCCGCAGGCTCTGGGAGCGGTGTCACCGGAATCTAGTGACGCCAAAGGTCATGACATCATCATTGTGGGTAGGGTTGGGTACCGAAACGCGGTGCTAATACGGCACTGGTGCCCAAACGACCGGTATCTATCGGACCAAATTGCAACGCAGATTTCAGTGCTTCATTTCGGTGCCAATTAAATGCCTATTGCGCTGCTCTCTGATGCTCCGAAACAGACGTTAGAGGCAACAGAAGCATCGCTGCACGTTGACGCTAGTTAACACTTCACTTGACAGCAGCTAACGTTAGCCTACCGTTAGCTCGCAGCTGGATTAAACACAGTTAAAATGCTGACAGCTAAACGTTGTAAAGTGTGACTGTATTTCACTGGAGAGGATTCCAACAGCGGGACGTTAAGCAGCGTGCAGCCGCCGTTGTCGGAAAAACAACACAGACGGTGCGTTCACTTGAAACTTAGTAAGCCTCGTGGTGCATTCAAAGTTATTGTAAAATACCCTATTCCCTATTACCCTATTTTTTTTTTTTTTAAGTATCGGTTCAGGCACCGTTTAGGCACCGACACCGTTTTAAAAGTAGCGTTTTAGCACCGGTATCGAAAAAAAAAAAAACGATACCCAACCCTAATTGTGGGACATACCTTGCCAAGTCATCATGGAATTCAGGGACTGTTCAACACTGTTATAAATAGGGGTGTGCAAACAAATCGATTCACATTTGAATCGTGATTCAAGCTCCACCGATTCAAAATCGATTCATAGAATTCAAAAAATCGACCTGCAATCACATGGGAAAAGTAACTACATTTACATTACACTGTGAATCGTTTTTTTGAATCGAGAATGGTTTTTGAATCGAAAATCGATTTTGAATCGAATCTTGAGCCTGAAAATCGATTGTGACATTTTCTGAATCGTGCACCCCTAGTTATAAATATTTTCCCTTTAAAGATAGAGGGAAATGGTAGCAGGCAGAGGGAAACAGAGCATAAGGAATGAGGAAGATGATGACTTACCGTAAAAGAATTTAGGTAACGTTGCTTTCCTGGAATCCCGCATCATCCCCGTTTCTGAAACTCACCCATCTGGCTCAGCATCTGTATTTCCTCCTAAGCATAGCAGGAATGTTCTCATCTCAAAACAAGCTTTGATCTGACTGACTGGCGTATATATGATGCTCTTTATGTGTGTGATGTGAGGAATTTCAAAAGGTGCCAGACAAGATAGCTGAACCTGTGAAGATCACTTGAATTATTGAGCATCCCTCTGCTGTTTTTAGTTCACACTCTTGCCTTTATCTCAGTATTTATTCCCTATTTTTGTTACTCATTCCTACATAAACACCACTGATATATACTGATCTGTTCCCATCAGCAGCTGTGTGTGTGTGTGTGTGTGTGTGTGTGTGTGTGTGTGTGTGTGTGTGTGTGTGTGTGTGTGTGTGTGTGAGAGAGAGAGAGTGTTGTAAAGGACTCTGTGTTTTCTCCATCAGCACGTTGTGTTGACAGGATCTGTCAGCTGTGCTTATAATGGTTTAAAATAAAGACGAAGTGATCACTGCTTGCTAAAAGAGGAAATTAGGGGAGACTGAAGTGAGGGGGGACATTAACCACGAGAGAAAGGTGTGTGAATCATTTGATGATTTGTATTATGTGTGTGTATTTGTGTTTATGTTTTCACCCCTATCCAACACTGAAAATGCTCAGCTGTGTGAATGCTTAGCTCGGGAGCTCAGCGATCACAGAGGCAGAGAGTGGGAGGGGCACACACACACACACACACACAATCACACACACAATCACACACACTTGGTAGTGAGCAGTACTGGATGCTGCCGCTGCTTCAGCAGCTGGATGTACGGTACTGGAAGTGTGTCAGCTCGAAGAATAGGACTGATTTGAGTGTGTTTGTGTTGTATTTTTGCATGCTGGATCTGTGTGTGTGTGTGTGTGTATGTGTGAGATAGCATGGTGTCAGTGGATCTTAAGCACACATTCACTATGCCGTGGTATGTATGTGTGTCAGCAGGAATTATTTGACCAAAGGGAATCAGGAGTGCGTTATTGAGTGTTTTCATGCTGGAGAGCGAGGGACTGTTCGAAGGTCTTTAGAGAAGGAATACAGATGTAATGTCACAGGACAACAAGATGATAAAGGTCCTTTAGGGGCTTCAGGACTGCCCCAAAATGGGGAACAGTGTCCAGAGGAAGAAGAAGGTTCAGACGGAGAAAAACTTTTCTGCACCTCCATCGCCGATCCCCAACCGGGAAAAACCTAAAGGTCTCTGGCTGTTTGGACATCGAGACAATCTGAAAACAGGTAAGAGCAATGCGGGATGTCTGGAGTGGATAGATCAGTCGTCATAAGTATTCAGTGACAATCTTGTTCTTGAAGACTTACTGTTGGAAAAGTAGCACATTATTCGGATTTGTAAAATGGGACTTGTTTTGAATGTGACCACTTGAGATACTTATGTAGTTGGCTGTGTATGTCTGTGGGTGTGTGGTCATGTGCATGTGAATTAGTTCAAATTGTAAGCTTTTTAGATGCAGAGTGACTTTACCTTAGTCAGCTTTAAGGCTTCCTGCTTATTGCACAAGTGTGCAGAAGAGGATGTGTGTGTTTTTTTTCTCTTTTGGTTCCGTTGATTTGTTTTTCCTCGTAGTAACAGTGGATTTTAATTGAAGACAGACTCTGAATTTGCCTTTTTGTTTGCAGCTGTTTTTCCCCAAACCTCCATGCACCTTAATGCCACAGTCAATGTGTGTGTGTGTGTATGTGATCCTGTGCCTCAGAGTAGGTATTATTTTATGATTCTGTGAGTTGTTATTGCCAAACCAGTATATACCTGCAGTGGAAAACAGAGCTTAGCCTGTCCTACGCTAATCATTGTCTCTGTTAACAGTCCCTGAAGCAACAAAAACCACCAGACAAACGGGTTTAACACGAGCTCGCACTGACACAGACAGATTGTCAGAAAACTGAGATTTGTTATCACAAAGCTGCTGCATTTTCTCAGGTGTTGCTTGCTGTTTAATATTCTATGTCCTCACGGGGGACTATTTTTTGTCTACAGTACCTGTGTTTGTCACATAATCCCACCCTGTCTCTTTATTGACGTTATTGACAAAATAGTGAACTTTAAGTTTCTGGACACAGGGTCACTTGTACCAACTCTTGCCTTAAAGCTGCAATAATCCATACTTTTAATGTTTACAATGGAGCCAATTACTATGTGTAATGTGAAAGTTTGCTCTTTGTGACGAATCCACAGAGAATTATCACTGGACTCTAGAGCTGCAACGATTAATCGATTAGTTGTCAACTCTTAAATTAATCGCCACCTATTTTGATAATCGATTAGTCTGTTTGAGTAATTTTTTAAGACAAAAGTAAAAATTCTTTGATTCCGGCTTCTTAAATGTGAATATTTTCTAGTTTCTTCACTCCTCTGTGACAGTAAACTGAATACCTTTGAGTTGTGGACAAAACAAGACATTTGAGGACGTCATCTTGGGCTTTTGGGAAACACTGATTTTTCACCATTTTCTGACATTTTAGAGACCAAACAACTAATCGATTAATCGAGAAAAAAATCAACAGATTAATCGACTATGAAAATAATCCTTAGTTGCAGCCCTGCTGGACTCTGCAGTTTCCCACAATTCTACCCACAGAGACAGACCGAGTCGAAAAGGCAACTGTTTTCATCAAAAAGCTCTTTAAAAATCCACTGTACGCTACGTGCTCAGCAACAAATGGCATTTAACGACTAGCTGGGGAACAAAGTGGAGCATTCAGCAGCTAAAGAGCCAGATATTTCATTCAGGAGTTAGTACAGCCCAAAACAGAGCTACATGTTGGCGTTACATCCGCCAAAAGGCCAGAAACCTATCAACTTAATAAGGTAATAATATGTCAGCGTTGCTGCTTTAGTAAAGGGCGCTTGGAGCAATGCAGTTTAAATGTATAATTTTTTAGGCTCTGCTGTTATTTTGCTTTCATAAACAACCATTACTGCAAGCATTTCAACATGCTGATCATGTTGTTTTGGCGCGCTCATTACCTTAGCAAAGACTCACCTGGCTCAGTAAGCCTATACACCCATAAGAAAACATTTTTAAGGCACAATTATTTATTTTTATTTTTTATTTATCCTTTATTTAACCAGGAAATAATCCCATTGAGATTCAGAATCTCTTTTACAAGGGAGTCCTGGCCAAGGCAGCAGCATCAAAGTCTCAACATACAGTAACAAACAGCAGACAGACTTAATACATCACAGAACAATGACATCAATCGAAACAGTTTACATCAGTCTACTGGTTTCTAAACAATAATGTACCAAATCCAAAAGTCAGTGTGGCAACGTTTTGATGAAATATGTCCACTGT
Organism: Perca fluviatilis; assembly: GCF_010015445.1. Lineage (NCBI taxonomy): Eukaryota > Metazoa > Chordata > Actinopteri > Perciformes > Percidae > Perca > Perca fluviatilis. Next base: position 11,646,494 of record NC_053124.1, on the reverse strand, counting down.
TGCAACACTGTCTGCTTCAAGCAGATATTTTAAAAGTAATTTGTGAAACAAAAGTGGAGTAAAGACTTTTGATGAACAGATGCTGATGGGACAATTTGTCCACCACAAACCTGCCATAGATCTGTGTTGCCTCTTTCGTTTTACGGCTGTTATGGTTAGGTGGCCATTAGTTGGAGTTAGGTGCATTAGAATATTACCAAATGCATCCGCTTGTGTCATTAGACAGCATGAAATATGATCTGCATTAGCTGGAGCCAAACAGCAATAACAATCAGACCAAGACCAATCAATTCTTGACAGACTTTTTCTTGTGGGTGTGTTTTCTATTGCAGTTAGACTTTCAGATGAGAGAAATGCAACAGTTTCATATTGTAGCCTGTGTTTTGCAAAAACAAGTTTCTTTCATAATTGTCTTGAGAGTTTTATTCAGCCTTCAGCACATCTTGTGTTTCACTAATATGAAATGGGTCCCCAATGCTACCGGTTTCCATGGTAACATCTGACCCTACCGAACCCTGTGTGTTAAAGGTAAGGAGATGCATCGGCTGTCAGTAAAACAAGACTGGGAAGTTAAGCCTCCTATCAAAACATCAAGATGGCGTTTGTTTGAGTGTGTGGCCAAAAAAAGATGGACTACACTCATTTTAGAATAGATAATGAATATGTGTGCATACAAACACATCTTGATTTCATTTTCTGTCAGGGTGGTTGATGTCTATGTGGGTGTGTGTGATTGTCGCCTTCTGTATTCACAGCCTCATTCACGGGGAGTTTATATAGAAACTTGGGCTGTGAATGCATTCCTACATTCCACCTGATTTCTTACGCATGAGCACCCATCCAGCAGACAAACACACAACTTCTGGAAATGAGGCTCCATTCCTGTTTTTTGAGGTGATCGCAGCTGCTTTTTTTGTTACACAATACTCCAAAATGAGGCAGTTTGAGCAAGAGAAGGAAAGAGTGCATTGTAGTACACAGAATTGTCATTGAGCGTGTTTATGTGCAGCTGTTTGGATGCAATGCTCCTCAAAGTTGTTGACTTTATTCATGTAACAGTAAAGCATAGCTAATGGAATCAAAACCACAGTAAATGCAGCAACCGCACACACTGCATGCTCTCTCTTTGCCACGGTGACGCAGGAGATGAACTCAGTGACATCCTAACCATGTGCTCCTGATGTATGTGTCATGTTTGTGGTTCTGGTCATGTTCCAAACCAGACACCCTGCCTGCGTCCTTCACAACACCTTAGAGGTTGTTAATGTTGGACAATACAACCCACACAAGTTAACTCACTGGGAAACGACTGAATGCCACACATGGGTGCACGTGCAATTTTCTTTATTTTTTCATCCATCGTTGTATTTCTTTCTTCAAACTGTGTTTCGCATTGGCTTTCTCTTAGTTGCTTACAAGCTCATTTTACAGGAGGATGTTAATGTTAATCTGGGATGTTAAAACTAAAATTATAATGTTCTGAACTTTTGGTCCTTTTTTTTAAGATTGTTTTTTGGGCATTTCTGCCTTTTAAAGGACAATTGCGGTGCAAAATGAGCCTAGGGGTTAATAACACATGGATACTGAGTCAACCTTTCTCTGAGATATGTTTTCATGCTAATCGAATGTGACCAGTTTTAGACCAAACCGCTAATTAGCTTATAACGCTAGTCGTCGGGGCCACGCGAAAGTAAAAATAAATCACTATTTCTATATCACTAACAAGGCTCAAAATAGCACCACACTTCCACTGTAGCATAATGAGGGTCCCTACATGTAAACTGAAGCATTGAGAACTTTGTAAGTGTACAGACAGTTTATTAAAAAGATAGTTTAGAAAGACTGTACCTTCACGTATACAGGCAGGAGCCATCTTGGGAAAACAGTCACGATCAGACGAACGACGAACGCTGTGCTGGAGCTATGTTACTGGTTACTGGTTGCACAGCGACGACCAGCGTTATTAGCTAATTAGCGGTTTGCCCTAAAACTAGTCACATTCGATTAGCATGAAAACATATCCAGAGAACGGTCGACTCGGTTATTAACCCCTAGGTTCATTTTGCGCCGGAATTGTCCTTTAATGGATAGGACAGGTCAGACATGAAAGGGGAGAGAGAGGGGGGAAGACACGCAGGAAACTGTCACAGGTTGGACTCAAACCTAGGAATAAACCTCTGCATTTGTGTGCGTTCTCTACCAACTGAGCTAACCGGCCACAAACTTTTGGTCCTCAAACCTCAAACTGTGTGAGCTCAACATCAGTTGTGGTCACTTGGTGTGATCCTGAAAACCAGTCATAATTTCCAAGATTGATAGTCAAGCAGTGTGTCTCCATTATTAAGGCACACCCAGGGAAGCGCTGAAGAAGAGTTACTGTTCGGGTACCAACTATCAATTATTAGAACTTTGTAATATGAACTTTGTTTCACCTGGCACAGTCACACTATCAGCACATCAAAGTATTAGTTATTTAGGCAATATTACACAAAAAGGTGTGCATTCAGTGATGCAAGCGCCTCTGTCCCGGCCGCAAAATTACGAATCCCACTATGGCCACGCCAAGACCCGCCCTGCAAAGCAGCTCGATTGGTTGGGGTTAGGCATTTCACCTTGAATGGTTAAGGTTAGGATAGCCGATTGGTCAGGGGATAGGACTTGAACAAATGGGGTTACGTTACCTTGCGTTCTCATGGACGCCTGGCCAATAAATGCTGTTGAAGGGCGGGTCTTGGCGTGGCCATAGTGGGATTCGTAATATCGCGTCCCGGCCACATTACTGTCGTGCCAATAATGACATTAAACCACACCCTGTCGTATAATATTGTAATTATGCATACAACGGTTACCAAAAAAATAAAAGACAAGATCAAACTATATTCATATTGTGGAGCAATTCACTCTCAAAATAATAATAAAAGCAACAGAGACAATTTTTTTAGTCCACGCTGAGTCAGACAGCTAACTTGAGCTAACGTTAGCTTTGTAGAGGTTATGGGATTTCCCCAACTGAATAAACCATACATATAAACACAAAGATATAAGATATCTGCTGGAAAAAAAAAAAAAATTCCCATGGTATGTCCATGTACTTCACATGTAGGCTATTTTTAAAAAGGTGCCATGTCACCAACTCGCCGGCACAGCTGATGTGACCCAAACATTTCCAATAACTCCAGAGCATTGTAAAAATAGGACAAACTCATTCAATCCGATGAGTCACTTTATATAAATATGATGGAGAGCTTCTGCAAATGCAGTGGTTAAGTTCAAGTTCCTATGTGTTCCACAAGGTTCGGGATTTATTTCCACGAATACAAATGTTTCAAAAACAAGTTTTTCATTCAACAAGTTACAATGTATTATTTTTAGTGATGAGCACAGTGTGCCGTCGTGCCGATTTAGATCACGTTCTAAATGTCTAGTTGACCAATCAGATTGCCTCGTCGGATCGGCTTGTTGTATAACAACGACGAGAGATGAGATGTTGCCAGCTGAGCTCCAAAGTCACAAAGATGTCTATTCATCTAGTGATGTGAGTGCTGGGACAGTGGCTGCAGTCGACAGGATTAGCTCACTATGAGCTCACTTTACTGCATCCACAGGTGGTCAGTGGGAGCCAGACACACGCACGCACGCACACACACACACACACACACACAGAAATTCTCTTTGCGCTGTCATCCTTTCATTCTTGGGCCATTTTAAGGTTTCATAAACTTGTGTGATTTAGCTGATGGGCCTCCAGATGTTTCACATTACCTTCTCATACTGGTCCACTCTGTAGGGAGAACCTCAGCTGGATTTCACCACAGAACAGTGATGTAGAGTGTCTCCGCTCTAAGATCACATGACAGAATGATGCATCTAATAAACTATTATCAGTTGTAAACTTCACATTTGAAATATTAGGACATATTGTTGAAATCACACACCATCTCTGCCTTTGACTTTCACGTCATTCCTTCACACTCCCAATCCCCCCCCCATGCTTCCTCTCCTTTATGCTGTTATCTTCCTGACCTTGGATTGTTGGCTGGTTATTTATCTTCTAGCATTCCAAAGGGGAGATATTAGCATGTATGCACCGTAAGATTTACACTGGCTGCCCGCCTTTGACTGTGAAATGAAAAAATTGTGATTTTGGGACAATGAAGGATTGAGAGGTAGTGAAAGTAAGTGAAAACTGTTGACAGAATTAGGGAGGGAGAACGGAAAGAAGGTGGCTCTCATCTAGAGAATATAAAGGGTAGAGAAGAAGAGAGAAACACGTTGTATAGGGCTGTGTATAATTCGAGAACAAGGCTGCCAGCAGATTCCCGTGCCATTTTCATAACGACTGTCTTGTGCGGATTTTTGATATTCCATATTCCATTATCCTGCTGGGTAAGGCTCGCCTAAGCCTTTTGATTCCTGTAAGCTGGGCTAAGACGCTCTCTTCTTGGTCCTCCTTTGAAGATCCCATTTACTGTGTGCCAGTGTCAAAGTCGGGGACTCCCTGCAGAGAGCTTAGGCAACACACAGTTGGATAAAGAGAAGATGACTTTTCGTCTCTGCTATATCTATCCCTTCTATGCACCACCCCATCTCGTCTTCCAGCCCTGATCTTTCATGTTCTCTTGCTGTTTCTCTCTTTTGCATCTCATTGCTCTCCTCTGCTTTTCATGCAAGCAAGCAATACCTGCACACACAGATGCCTCTTGTATTCCATTCCCCTTCTTTTAGTTTCTTTTCTGTTTGTTTGTTTTAAGCTGTATTTCCAACCACAGGAGCAAAACAATAGGAAGACTGATATAGTTATTTTTTTAACCAACCACTGTCTTCTCTCCTGTTTCCCGTTCTTCTCCATCTTCATCTGTCTGTGCTTTAGACCAAGTAAGGTCTGTTTAAAGTCAGTGAATAGGCTATGTCTGTTGTAGTTGTCGTCACCAATTTTTGACCTGTAACGTCATGTTCTGGCCTGTTGCACCAAAGTGTTCTTTGGAGATGGAGGGGGATCGTTACCGTCCTCCTCTATTCTGTCCTCTCATGCCCTTCGTCTGCAGGACCTTTTTGTTTTCTTTCTCTAAATGAAAGGATGTTTTAGGCAGCATGCAATTGTGGTTTGTCTGCATACTCTGCTCCTAAATGTAGCATGGGAATTTTTTTTGCCGTTGAATAAATTCTTCTGAAGGACCCATTACCCTTTAGCAAGTCTCATGCAGTTATAAAAGAAAGTTTGCTATTTGAAGCTTTGACCCACATTTAACTTAAGCTGCCAATGGGAAAGAAATCCTGTTATTTCAGCCATGGTTGGGAGCAGTGTTGGGCTCGTTACTCATTTAAAAAAAAATTATATAGTTACTACCTGAAGGCAGAAATACATTACACCACTTATTACATACATGTTGCTTTACAATCCTCATCTTAATTAAAGCTGCACTAGTCACAATATTGTGGATGAAAGGACTTGTGTAACGTGAAAGGGGTCGCTCATAGTAACACACAGATCTCCTCAGCTCTATGGAGCCTTTAAGCATCTTTCAGCTCATTGTTTTAGCTGGTCAACTGTCAAACTCTTCTCTTATTAGCCATGTTTCCAGGCAGCTGTTTTCAGTAAAAAAAAAAAGTTCTGATTGACAACAACACCATGCTCTACCTGCTCAGCATCACGTGACAACCTAGTGAACATAGTGGAGGATATACAGTAGCAGCTTAAGACCCAGATGTTTATGATGTTTGTATTCAACTTGCACTCATCAGGTGGTAATAAACACAACATCAAATGAATGCTATTGTTGCACTGTGTCTGGTGATTATTATATATATATATATATATATATATATATATATACACATATATATATATACACATATATATATATTAAGTTTAAGAAATGGGAATACTTTAAAAAATGATACATAGATGAGGTGACGTGAAAAGTAATTTTTCTTTGTTAAAGTAACATTTATGAGCACGGACGAGCCATGTTGCTGCTCAAATCCCCCACAGCTTCAGAGAATCAGAGTGATCTCTGTGCCTCCTGTATAAAAGGACTCAGTGTTTGCATTGCTCTGTAATGGGGCTCAGTCCAGTGGCTTCCTGCATCGCCACCTAAATTGAATTAAATCATCAGACCATACCATTAAACAGCACACACACACAAACACACACACACACACACACACACACACACAGGCCCTTGTGTGACCTTACCATTCAAAGATTATTATTTCATGTTAGGCTTCATTTTCCATCATCACTGTGCCAAATCTATAGTTGGAAACTTGTGACAGTGTTAGCTTAGCATGTCCTGCCCTGCTGATGGAGAAGAAAGCAACATCAAACCTAGGATTAAACCTTGCTGAAATGAAGTCATCCATCAATCAAATTGGCTTTTGCTGGACATGTCAAAGTGCTCATTTAGAGTTTTTTTTCTGACACTGATAAGATAAAAAAAAAACTGGTTTGCTACGCTGCGATGATTATATATGTTCTGTCTCGGGTTAGAAAACCAAGACTGAAATCAATGTTAATGGATTGATTCAACCAAAAGTACAAATACTCATTGTACTTAAGTAGAATTTTCACGTATCTGTACATTACTTCGTTGTTTATATTGCTGGAAACTTTCACTTTTACTTCACTACATTTCCCCTAAGCGTCTTTGTTAATCATTACTTGTACAAATGTTTTTGTACGTTGGAGTAAAAGATTCTTCCTCACAAAAAAAAAAATAATTCAGTTTTTGTCTTTATTGATGTCAGACTTTTAATTTGATTTTTAAGAAGGTGGGGAAACCCTGAATGTTATGCTTTACTATAAGGAAGCCACAATATATTCATATATATATATATATATATATATAAATCATATATTCGTTCATAATCAAAATTTTTCTTTACTTTTACTTCAAAAAGTTAATTACATTTAATATCAGAAAATTTCTTTTGATAAGTACAGTACATATCGGATACTTTTACTCAAGTAATATTCTAAAAGGTGACTAACTTCTACCAAAGTCATTTTCTGGTAACATAGTTGTGCTTTTACTCAAGTATTGCTTTAAAGTACTTTATTACAAGACTGTATACAGTAACCATGACATGAACACAAATGAGCGCAAACACATTTAAGCTACAAGAACGAATTTTGGCCCTGCCTTTACAGACAACAACAGGAACAAAATTCAGATTTAATTTGTATTTCCAACTTAAAGGTACACTGTGTATGTATATACTATACTGTATGTCATGTCAATCAGTGTAAAACTTGACACAAGCTATAATTAACCTCAACAACTTAAGTTGAGACCTTGGACTCATGTTGGCGAAGAGGTGTGTGTGTGTGTGTGTGTGTGTGTGTGTGTGTGTGTGTGTGTGTGTGTGTGTGTGTGTGTGTGTGTGCGTGTGCGCCAAGCAGATGGTGTCCGTGGTGCCAGCTCCAACCTCGGCCACTGTTTGTACTTCAACATTTGGCAGCCGGTTTACTCAAAAACGCTGTCGTCTTTTCAAGCGGATTTACAAGTGTTTTCAGACTGATTGAGTCAAAATAGTTTCGACTTGTTTACGAAAGCGAAGCTCAGTTCATTTGCCGTGCATAATGGGATTTGTCCGAGGAAGAGTGATGAGGGGTGGGGGGATGGAGTGTGTTTCTGCGATGTTGTTGTCTGTGGGCGGGAGGGAGGCGCACACACAACCCTCAGCGACTGCATATCTCTCGCTCACATACACACATTGTAGCACTTACATTGCTGAGGAACAAACTAGTACTTTCACTGCCTGCGCATGTATGTGTGTGTTACATGTGTGGTGCATTGAAAACAGGGTGCATCTGTTCAGGCCTAATGTGTTCAGTGTGATTCGAATGACAGAGAGTCAGATGAACTTAACGTCACTTGTACCTCTTAGCTCAGCGCTTAGGACATCAGCAGATTTTTTGTTTTTCCATGTAAACTCTGCTCCTCACTCCTCATCAGCACACTTGATGTTGATGAAAAGCATTCAAATGTCCATGGTGACAGTGGGAGCACTTCATCCTAAATGCATAGCTTTATATCTTCCATTGTTAAAACAGCTTCTGTATCCATTCCCCTTGTGTTTCAGCAATTTGTGACTGAATAACATGACATGAATTCATTGTAATAGACAGATAGTCCAGAGAGTACAGAATAGAAACAAAGAAAGAGTTTCTCAGAAATGTCCAATGTCAATTTTTACCATCTCTAAAACTTTCAAAGTATGATAAGGACATGAAATTATGTAAATTACATTTTGGTTAAACTAAAAAGTCAAATGCAGACATACATTCTGATTAGCTAATGGGACAAACCCAACTGTGACATTTGGAGTTTGAATCATTATAGCAGTTGAGAAAAGGTCAGGCAGGTGGGGAGTTTGAACAGCTGCTAAATGTGTAGCAATTCTTTCCTGTTAAATAGACGTCTTTATCTCAGTGGAATTTTACGGTGATAAACCACAGGTCTTTATACTGGGACAGTGGAGAGATACACTATCTTTTGGTTTGGCATTCATCAGTCTGAGTCTTGTGTCAAGTCTAGAAAAAAAAGATTTTTTCAATAACAGAATGGATAAGTAAATCCATGAAACCTTATACAGCAAGTATGAGGAAGTACTTCAAAGTATGTGCAAGAGTGACATGGATGAACTCACATGAAGAAAACTTTTATAAAGGTACAGCTTCAATTTTTTAATTTTAGTGTACTGACATGTTCAACGACATTCTCCTAATTAGATTCTTTAAAACATATCAAATTGTTCCAAGTATGAATCCTGACTTGGCCGTGTATACGCAAATATCCCAAAATGTCAAACTACTCCTTTAACTAAAGAGGGCTAATATCAGTCCATGCCATGACTTAAATATAAGACTATATATGGCAAGACATTTTTTGCTATGTTTTGCTAAGACTGTGTTTTTTTTAAGTTTGTTTCAGTTCAAACCAGCCGATCGGCTCCTCAGACTTTTCTGATGAGGGATTTTACGTCCGACAAAGGAGTCAGACTTCAGGGCGTCAGTCCTGTCCTTTCCTGTCCAGCAGTCCTGTCCAGGCCTGTCCTGTCCTGTCCTTTCCTTTCCTTTCCTTTCCTTTCCTTTCCTTTCCTTTCCTTTCCTTTCCTTTCCTTTCCTTTCCTGTCCTGTCCCCTTCCATCCTGCCCTGTCCTGTCCTGTCCGAGTCTGTTTAGAAGCTGCAGGTCTCTCATTAACAACATCAGTCATACTAAATGAGTCCATTTACCATTAGAGAGACGTTCCCTCGGCTAACCTGCAGCACCTGTGCCTTTCTTTCTCTTTCCAGCTGTTGCCTGGCTGGTGTTACTTTAATAAGTAAATTAAGCACGTTCATTTAGACGTAAAGGTTTTTGCTTCTAGTTCTGTCTCTGTGGCACTGCATTGAACATACAAAATAAGTTAAAACATATTGTTTTTACAGAATGCACTCCACTTGAAATCTCTCAGGTTGGTTTTGCCTGGAGGCCTTTGTGTCTCTCCAAACCATCTAATTTCCAGGGTCAGCCTGAAGACTCCTATGCTCCCTCCCACACCAGCTGGCAACAAATAGATTCATCGTCTTGTTAAGACTGTAGATGAATGTAGCGTACAGTGGATAAACTGTGTCTCCGCTGTGAGGCATCTGTATCAGTGTTTGCAGAGTTCTCAGTTTGGCTCAAAAAAAAAAAAAAGAAAAGAAAAAAGCTTTCAAGTTGGAACAAAAACAGCTCATTCTCCATGGGAAAAAGATACCCACAAGCCCCTTATCGGGTAGAGAGAGAAAGAACAGGAGGGAGAGAATGAGAGAGGGATGACAAAAAGAGAAACAATTAAGATTTTTAAGCACAGTGGGGTGCTGCAGCTTATGGTGCGTTCTTTTTTTCCACCGAAGTCAATCTACGAGTCGTTTTCCGGAGTTACGAACCAGAAGTTGCAACAAGAACGCCCCCGAGGTCGAATATACGACTCGTCAAGTCGTCTGAACTCAGAGGACCCAGAGTTCACTTTCAAAGATGGCTACGTCGTGCATCACACGTAGTAAACATTGTGGTGTTCTACAATTTTAAGCACTTTTGTCTTTGTTGTAACCAAATGAAGAAGTCGTACACATAGCGCTGTATACTGCTACCTATAGGCATGTCGCTACAGTCTTATTATGAGTTAAATACCGCCTGATTAGTTATTTTGTAGCTTGTGCAGCTGAAATTGGCTAGAGACGCTCGGTTGCTATATGACAACAATGGCAGAGTCTTGAGCAGAAAGCAGAGCAGTAGCCTACTACGGTTATTCGTTTTTCGACACGGATGTGACGTCACACTCGAGCTACTAGTCGCGATTACAAGACAAAAAGACCGCATAGTGGTGCGTTCTTTTTGTCTTGTAATCGCGACTAGTAGCTCGAGCGCGACGTCACATCCGCGTCGGAAAAACGAATAACTACGGGTTGTTGCATTCTTTTTGTCACACAATACTACGAGTCGGAGAAAAGATGGATTTTTGTAACATTTTTAGTAACATTTAGGATTCTATTCACCCAGTTATTGACATATTACACACATATATTTCACAGTTTGATACATGAAAATTACGTTTTGATTAACGTTAACGTTAGGCTACTGCTCTGCTTTCTGCTCAAGACTCGGCTTAAAGCCATTGTTGTCATATAGCAACCGAAGTGCTCTAGCCAATTTCAGCTGCACAAGCTACAAAATAACTAATTAGGCGGTATTTAACTCATAATAAGACTGTAGCGACATGCCTATAGGTAGCAGTATACAGCGCTATGTGTAATTAACTTTTCATTTGGTTACAACAAAGACAAAAGTGTTTAAAATTGTAGATAACCACAATGTTTACTACGTGTGATGCACGACGTAGCCATCTTTGAAAGTGAGCTCTGGGTCCTCTGAGTTCAGACGACTTGACGAGTCGTAAATACGACCTCGGGGGCGTTCTTGTTGCAACTTCTGGGTCGTAACTCCGGAAAACGACTCGTAAAACGACTTCGGTGGACAAAAAGAACGCACCATTAGTTTAACTGTGTGTGTGTGTGTGTGTGTGTGTGTGTGTGTGTGTGTGTGTGTTTGTGTGTGTGTGTGTGTGTGTGTGTGTGTGTGTGTGTGTGTGTGTGTGTGTGTGTGTGTGTGTGTGTGTGTGTTCCCTTACAGAGGGTCCTGAAGTGGAATCAGTCACCTCAGCTCAGGTGTACAACCTGCTTCAAGTCAGGATTAAGAACTGAAGCAAATAGAGAGTTAATCTGTGCTAAAGAAGTGGGACACCAGTGTTAGGTTAGGAAGACATACAGTACAAAATAAACCATCAAGGAACCATGCTTGTTGATTTAGTTCAGCTTATTCACAATGCAGTGATGTTTGTCAATGAAACTACTTCTGAACCTGTATTAGGATAAGGTGCTCACTTTCATACTTATATTTATCCAAACTTTGCAGCGGAGCAGTAGTTGGTTGAACGCCTCAAAAACCCACACAAATACATTTTTAAATGTTAGTCACGCACACACGCATAGATGTGGATATTTCAATTCTCAGTTTAGGCAAATCATATTTTTATTGTAAGTGAAAGAGGATTTTTAGAAAAAAAAGTTTTTTTCTTGTTCATCATAACCAACGTTTAAGCTGCCTATTGTAAAACCTAAACTTTATCAAAGCTCTTTGTCTTATAACCACTACCTTATATATTTATGTGACAAAGAGGTAAAATGGCATCTCTTCCGTTTTTTTTATTTTTACATAATCCAATTAATGGTGGAGAAGCATAATATTCCCACAGTATGTGCCAATATAACAGGGGGTTCAGAATGTGTGCAAACCTCTTATAGTTTTATGATACAGTTTTGCTCACAATCCTACAGTGACTCGTTTCCCTCTCTCTCTCTTTTTCCTTTGCTCTCTTCGTTCTCCTCACCATTTCTAATCAACCCCTTCTCTATCTTGTTCCCTCTTTATCTCGCTCCCTCTGTGACCCACCCAGAGGAAATCACAGGTGCGGTGGTTCATGGGTGGTGACAGTTACTGTACTCAGTGATTTATGTCCTTCCTTTTCTATTTCCTCGGCCCCTTCCCTCCTTCTCCCTCCTCGTGCCTCTCCGCTTCTGTCTCCGCCACTCCTGTTGTCATCTTCTCAGCATCTTTACTTTTACATTTTGTATCTCTGTTTTTATGCTCCCTCTACGACTATCAGCTCTCATCAGCTACAGTAACGAATGAGTCGGAACTCGCAGTGAATATTTCATTCTGTGCAGGCCAAATGAACAGACGGTGCCAGACATTATCGTACCAAGATACATGAAACATTACATATTCCACTAGATATGTGCATGGAGGAGAGGATGGAGGTTAGCCTGCCTCTCCCTCCCCCTGGTTAATACTACACCACTCAATGAAGGGGAGCTCATAACTCAAGTCCACCACAGGAGCCATATCAGGGGCAGCAACGAGCTGAATAATGACACCTGTGTGCGTGTGTGCGTGTGTGTGTGTCTGTGTGTGTGTTGGGCCAAGGTTTATTGCTGGTCACATTTTAACCCTCTCTTCCTTTACTCTGGCAGTTTCATTACTTCTATTAAAGGGATGGAAAGAGCAGCTGGGAGAGAAAGACATTGCAGCCAATCATTGTGGTCAGCAGACAAAGACACCACTGTAAGCCACCACTGTATATGCACCGATATCCCTAGATGCTGTTTAGTGTAACACATCTCAAAGTATAAGGCCAGCCTTGTCAACAAATCAAAGGCAAAAAACATTCCTCTGTGTCCGAACATTCTGAAACCACATCACACTATGTTGCACTGGGTGGCATGTTCCTTAATTACCATTAACATGGCTACTGTGATTTATCTTTAACAAGCCCACATGCACCGCCCTGCTGCTGTAAATACTACCTAGAGCACCGAATGTGTATTCATCTGCAGCTGAAAATAGTCTCCAACAAATGTGTTTACTCCTGTTTGAGTAACGTTTGCTAACAAATACAGTGCCCAGCTTTTTCAGGAAATTATTTAGCCTTTTTTTTAAATTTATTTTTATTAAAGTTTATATTTGTAATTAGTTTTTAAAGATTTTTGTCGTGGGGCTAAGAGTCACAGACAAGGTGCAGTTGGAAAGTATTGAAAGATGAACTAACATATTGTTGCTTTTTGTCTTTGTCATTGTTCAGCCTCACACATTTACACTCAGATTTGGATTTTGTTGAGCATTGTGTTCAAGTCATGGCATTTCAGCAGCTACTTCGCAGCATTTTTACACTGAATGTCCCAGGAACATCAAGAAAACCAACATGGGGATGAGGAAATCCCAAGCCTCTGTCTTCTTGAACAAGCGCCTGTTGTCCTCGTGTTTTTCCACAGCTGTGACATTGTGTTAAGGTGAAGCCATTCTGCAGGCGTACCTGAGACCTAAAACACTGCTCCTTGTTGTTATTCCTCAGAGAGACCCAAATGCAGACGCAGAATCAGGAGTGATGAAGGAAAAGAGATTTACTTTGAGGAGAAAGGGGATATGAAGTGGGATGAGCGATGAGGCTGCTGGCTGGCAGGGTGTCGGTAGAGAGGAGTTGTGGCTGGAGATGCAGATGAGAGAGCAGGGAGGCAGATGAAGTGGCAGGCTGACGAGGATGATCTTGAATCAGAGAGAGAAAACAGGAATAGGCAAAGCCAAAACCACAGGAGGAGATATTCAACTATACATGATTACTAGAGTGGCCTGAAAGGTAGCACAGTAGCTGACGGAACGATCTTGCGATGAGTGATCGGGGTAGATATATATATTTACTGGAGCTTAGTCTCGCATTGCTAGACCTATCTCCGCAGTGCTGTGGAGTAAGGTCTGGCTGCTCCACACATACATTCCAGGATGGGAGAAAAAAAAAAAAAAAAAAAAAACTTTAGTTGTTTGCATTTATTTAAACAAATTACAGTTGTCTTGGTGGGTGCTATGCTCCGGAAAAAACTTGCCATTTTCAGCGTGTGGCTTGCTAGCTCGAAGTTTGTTGTTATTTCCCAAAGCGAGCAGAGTTTGAGAATGGCAACACACAGAGAGCGGAAGCGGAGGGACATCGGATGTCAGGCAATTATCCTGGAAATGGACCCTCTTTGATCCAGACTAACTGGAGCTGAAGGCAGGTGTGGGTGATGAAGCTATCAGGATCCAGGAGAGAGCAGAGTGACGCAGACTGGAACACACAGGGGACGGGAAAAAACATCGAGAAACACAAGAGAAATCCAGGGTCACAGCTCCTAATTGGCAAGCACAATGATCCACATTTTTGGCATGTTTTAATGATTTAGCCAAAAAGATATTAAAGGCTTTTTAAACTTTACCCTCTCGAGTGCCTCAGTTTCCTTCAGCCTTTTTTTTACACTAGTAAAAACTAGTCGCTGCGGAGCGGAGGAGGGTCTGGCTAGTCCACACAGCATTCCTGGGAAGGTTTATTAGCATTTCTTTAAACCAATCACAATCGTCATGGGCGGTGCTAAGCTCCGAACGGAGCCGCTGTAAAATAGTCGCGCGAGAGACAAAACTCAGATTGGAGAGATAGTTTAGCTAGCTGTCTCAGTTTACCATGCAGAGATCTGAGGAGCAGTCAACCATAGTCCTCAGAAATCCACCAAATTTAAAATTCCAACACAAAAAAAGTGAGAGGAAACGGAAAAGACATGCATCCGGCGGAATTTCCTGCGACAGCGGAGCAATCCCGGAAGTGGAACACGAAGGCTAGACTACTACACACCTAATCAGCACTCCATGCAGACTGCATTGTGACCGATCAGTATTTTACCTTTGTTGTTCATTCTCATTTTTCCTGCTTCCCCATTTCCCCCCAGCCACTTTTTTTGAACCCAGCATGCACGCACTGAACCACACATCCATTAATTCATACACACACACACATTGGCCGCTTTCAAGCTTAGTCAGGCTTGAAGTGGAAACCCTGCTACTTCTCATGGCCGAGTGGCCTGAATGCTAACCTGATACTGATGTTGAGGTTATGACAAAGGCAGAACAGCTTTCCCTATTTTATTTTATTCTCTCTCTCTCTCTCTCTCTCTCTCTCTCTCTCTCTGTCTCTCTCTGCTTCTCTGTTTACATCATTCCTCCCCTGTGCAACAAATGAGAGGTTGAGCTAAGAACATGAGATGAGCTAATACTCACCATGTGGTCACAGTATTACATTTTCCAATAAGTGTGTGTGTGTGTGTGTGTGTGTGTGTGTGTGTGTGTGTGTGTGTGTGTGTGTGTGTGTGTGTGTGTGTGTGTGTGTGTGTGTGTGTGTGTGTGTGTGTGTTAGAGTTTGGGCTTGGTCAGTCCACTGGGAGCCATATTTTACATTTAGCTGCTTTTTCTTCCATCATCAGTACAAAGTGGCCCCCCTGTGTATCTACAATGAATGTTCTCATCAAATGACCTGCTGTTTTTGCAGTCTCATCGCTGGCAGCCCAGACCGAGTCAGAGTTGATACAGCACTCTCTAGTGGAGCAAGAAGTTATATGTGTGTATAAGAAATGACAGTGTTGATGTAGAGCGGCTTATCAGAGAGAAGTGGTTTGTGTCTGCTCCGGTAAAACTGACGTTTTTGCCTTTTATTGAATAGGTCAGTCTTGTTTGGTTATTTTGTAAATGATTCAGTTATGTCAAGTGATTTTCTTTCCATTTATAAGTAATATATACAGTATCCCAGATATCTGCCCGCTGTGGTTATGTGATGGTCACTTTGTTTTTAAAGATTATTCTTTGGGCCTTTTAGGCCTGTATTATATAGGACAGCTGAAGATGTGAAAGGGAGAGAGAAAGAGAGAGGGGGAATGACATGCAGCAAAGGGCCGCAGGTCGGAGTCAAACTTGCGCCCGCTGCGACAAGAAGTAGCCTTTGTACATGGGGCGCACACGCTACCAGGTGAGCTACCCAGGCACCCCAGGTCACTTTGTTTTAAAGAGCTTCTGGATTCAAAGGAGCAGTTTATGTTATTGTATTCATGTTATATCATCCTAGAAAACTAAAACAGGAACTAGATCACGTTTGGCTGAAAGAAATGATTGAATTGAAAATTACTACTGTTATATATACTATTATATAACTGCCTTACTATTCGCTTCAGCTCTACTGGCTGGAATTCACAACATGAGATATAAATCAGAAAATAGAGAACGGCATGTCAAATCATTATTATTACTTTGAATGTTGCTCTTACTAATGAGGTGCTTGTCTTTTGGCGTTTGACATTTTAACAAGCCTGTATTGTCGGCTGCCTGAACTCTGATTGTCCTCCAACAGGCAGTTTGACCTGCTAACAAGTGCAACAGTCTGGCTCAGTTGATTTATAATATTTCCTTTAGTGTTAGAAGGCTGTGAAGCAGCGTCTGAGTAGCCCTTAAAAAGCCACTGTACTTGATTTAAAATTGTATTGTATTATTGTAATTGTATCGAATATTTGTTGTTTTTCTACAATCGCTCTCTATAATTAAAATGTGAAGTTTTGGAAATCCACATTAGCATGAAGTTAGCAAAATGTTAACTTTCCTCTATTGTAATGCACCGTGATTTTTGCTTATGCAGTGGAATGGTGTGTTGTGTGCGCTGAATCAAAGGCATTTGAAGCCCCTCTCTCCCCTTTGCCCTCTCTCCCAAGACCAGATGGTGTCTCTTTAGGCCCTCTAATGAATATTGATATGAGGGGTCTTGGTTAACAACAGGGGGGTACACAGGTTGGGCCAAAGACCCCTAGGATTGGCACTTAGTAAAGGTCTGATTGAGGGGACTGGGTGTGGAAGGGGATTTATAAGACAAGGCATGGGCCACATCACTGCGAAACAAATCGGTTTTCTTATGCACATAAGCTCCCACGTGTCCCATATTGTCTTGCACAAATAAATATGGATTAGGAGCTAATTAGTTTCATTTAGTCGCCTGAGTGACATCATCCAGAGGATACGTAATGCTTTAGTGTTTAGTGTAAAGTTAAAATAAAAAAGGAGTGAAAATGTAAAATGAAAGAAACATTTCTAAGCAAAAGACTGAGATGAGAAGTGCTGATAGAGGGAGATCTAAATGTCAGGGGTGAGGGAGTGTAAGGTGAAGAGATGGACAGGTTAAGCCACTGGCGGAGTTAATCCTCTGGCATGACTCCAATGTCTAAAGCTGCTCTCCTGAAGGCCTCGGCTTATTCCAGCCCCCCGCTCAACCTGAGGCTGAACCTCCGCCAGCAGCACCCCAGGCTGGGCAGTCTGACCCTGGACACTGGGGTGGAGCTTTCTTCACTGGAGAAGCTTAGCATCCTCACCCGTTCTCCAGTGCCAGGAGTTCTGTGTGGGTGCAGTGTGAGGAGGGACGGTGGGTGTATGGATGAAAGTAATTGTGCTACTACCCTCCAGCTGGTCCGAGTGTATGGGCCAGCTGTAGCCCCCTGCCGTGTCACTTTATTGGGAATAAACATCCATTCAGAGCGCAACTGGATCAAGTGCTGCTTCTATAGTGGGGAAATATCCCTTTTGAACACAGCATCACTTGTTTGTTTGGCACAGAATCAGCTTTTAGGCTGGATTTTTTCATAGCCGTGTTACATTTCATACCCTCTGCAGTTTGTCAGGAAACATTAGTAGGCGTCTAGAAACTCACACGCGTGCGCACACACACCTACGCGCGCGCACAGCGCCATGAGAGCTGCGATGATGAACCGAGGCTGTGTCAGCTATTTATAACTCAAACTAGACCTCTGTGGCTATGAGGCAAAGGGGCAGACAGGAAGAGAAAGGCAGAGAAAAGAAAGATGTGAAGGAAGAGAGATTAGCAGAGACAGAGGGAGGATAGGGCACTGGAGAAAGTGATGCAGTGGAGAGGGTTAGGCATTACAGCACGTTGAAGTAGTTGTTTAGCTTTTCACTGTGAGGACACAACCTCTACTGTCAAATGTAGCCCCTGTAGCCCTTAGATAATGAGACAGAGCATCAGACAGACGCCATGGTGCTGAAGGCTTTCATTAGGGAAAGGACAATGACAAATAGAACTATATAACCTTAAAGTATACCAGTGGGGAAGCCTCCAGTGCTGCACTATTGCCTAAAAAAACACATTTTCATCGCAGAAGCTGGAGAATGCAGTTCTCAGTTTTATTTTACTGCAAAAAAAGTTTTCTAGTTCTAGGATTTAGTTATGAGGAAAGTTTACATCTATGCATTTTGATTAAGAAATCTTTCTTTGGCTTTTAAGTTGTATTAGTCATTACAATATGTTAAAATGTTAGTAATTATCAAGGTAGTATTTCACACCAATACATACTGGGATTTCTTTTTTTTTTTTATTACAAACCAAACAGTACAAACTCAATGCAAACCCCCAAAAAGGTGGTTCCCAACCTGTGGGTCGGACTCCCTCCGGGGGTCTTAAGATACATCTGAAGCGTCACAGGATTGTTAAAATTGTTCTCCAATTGTCACTTTTGTTCTTAGATTGATTTATCTTTCCAGGCTCTTGGCATTCACACGCGTGATGTGTGCATACACGCAATCACACGTGTGCTTCTATATTGAGTGAAGTGTGGGTGGATGCCTCCAGAAAGCCAGACTTTGACAGCCGTTTTGCTTGTGGAGGGGGTGGCCTTTATTTGACAATAGAGAGGGAATTGCAATGGAGGGAGCCAGTGTGAGCGACAGAGCAAAATATATAGAGAGGGAGAGAGAGCAGAGGGGGGAAGGGAGGAGGGTATCAGACTCAGGGATAAGGCAGCTGGGACAGGCTGCTTGGCTGGAAGCAGATCTTATTGTGTACTCGTCCATCCCGAGTCACTCAGACACTCTGCAGGAGGAGGAGAGAGCTTCTCTCTCTGACAACAGGCCACCTACAGCCACTCACAGACAAGACTTATTTATTTTTAATCATTATTATATCCTTAGAGTTCAGAGCATCGGGATCTTCTTTGTAAAACAAACTGACTTTTTACACCACTGACAGAAAAAAAAGGACTTGTTGGACTTTTATTTGCCTTTACCACAATATTTTGATTTTGGATCTGCTATGGCGCTGGTGTAGGCATGGTGGTCTACTGGAGGAAGCGCCTCCACTCTCTGCTGTCTGTCTTCAAGAAGAAGGGTGAGTGCTGACTCCCGTGGCAGTCGTTGGCAGGCTGTAGCTTTGACTTTAGGCTGCTGACAGAATTGAACGCTGGTTTGGACAGTAATACTCTTAAAGCGTTGCTTTGCTTTAGGTTTGTAAAGTTAAGCTGACCTTTTTTCCAAAACATTATATGCCCTAAAAAGTTTGCATTGCACGGTTGAGGTTATGAGGTGATGGATTAGAAAGTTAGTTAGTGTAAACACTTGCTTCTATAATTGCCGATTTTGTGTGCTGCTCATTGTCTCTGTCTCACAAACACAGACACACTGCCATGCAAGAATTAGTGCTGAAGACAATTTAGGGGTTCTCTCTAATGAGATAAAGGGCTTAACTGACTTTTTTGGCGGTCGTCTTAATCGACCAAAAGCCCTAAACCTCCCGCAGGGGTCTGGCGGAGTCTCGCGAATGGCTGCTTTTCCAAAAAAAATCACAACTACTAGTTAGAGCACAACACCTTAAATGCGAGTAATATGAACACTGCGATGGCCGTTTTGTAATGAACTTTGTCTCTGTTTCTTGGATGGCATCAGACAGTCCCAGGTTCACAATGACCTGAGATTTCCCACAGCCACACACAGGGGCGGGCATTGTGTCTGGCCTGCCTCACCTGTGTGATTGCGGAGGGGATAGGGGTAGGAGTGTCTGTTACCTTACACACACAAACGTGTACAGTATGTACGTCCACACTCACACAGTGTTACCTTACCAGGCGAGACTGAGAGCCACAGTGTTGAGAGTGACAAAGGAGGGAAAGGGGACACCTCGCGTTGACTTCTGATTAGCTAATAACAGACAACATACAGTGTATGTAACTGACATAGCCCACACAGCCAAAAGCATACAGCTAAAAATAAAAAAAAAAAAATTAATAAAAAAAGGGGTGCTGGGTAGGACCTTGCTGGTAGAGCGGTGCTTTTGCCCTTATATATGCTTTTTTATGCATATTTTTTTCTTTCTTTTTTTTTTAATTCCCTTCTTTCTTTTTTTTTTTTTTTTTCTTTAAGGCCTAAAATGCCCAAAAGATAATTATAATAAAAATATTGTTTCATCATTTTCCGAGACCTGCCTTTAATTTACACACATTCTCCTCATAATCATTTAGCTTCCCCTGCCTAGTTTGCACTTAAGCCCTCTAGAAAAGAATAAGTGCCTCACAGGCAAACCACATGCCACGAAAGTCAAACTGTCTTTGGTTGTCACATCAAATATGAATGTGCAACAGTATTTAAGACAAGATGGCTTCCACCTCCTAAATCCCCAAATACTGTTGTTTGTGGACACATACTCAAGGTAAAAAATGTAAAGCTTACCATCTCTTGAACACTATAGGATAGGCAAAAATAAGCCTTGGCTTCAGCCTATTCATTTTTCGGTTAGCTACAGTGGCAAATTGTGGGAAATAATTGTTTCTTTCATGTATGTTAACCGAAATAAAATGATTCATCATAATCATCATCAACACTGAAGTTTAGCATAACTGAACTACAGCTGGCTGGGCCGTTGCTCCAATTGGCCCTGCCAGCTTTGCCTATAATTACTGCTGTTATAACTAGTACTTATTTTTATTATTAAATCTTAATTTTCTGTTCAGTCTCCACTTTTGTTGGCTGTCTTTTGACATTGAGTAAAGCCATCCTGAAAGGAGAGCCTGGTCCAGTTCCCACGCAGGAGGTCCCCCAGTAGGGGGTCCAGTGACATCTTTACATACGGACAATCCAGATTATCTAATCCTCCATGATAGATACTGCAGGAGATTAGCCAGGCAATAGTTTACTGTTGAGATCCTGGTCAGGCTGGGACGTCTGCCAACTAAACTGCTCAGCTGAGGAGATTGGAAGAGTGTGCTGCGTCAAACGTGCACAGATATAAGCACACGCTCGCGACAGGTGGAGGTGCAAAGGGTTCACTGTAAAGCTGATAGATGTTTTGGCAAGTGGACACCTGTTGAGTCTGTTTGCATTTGGTTGATGTTTGACAAAGAGGACTAGGCAGTGCCGGCTGAAAGACAAAGGTTTAAATGGCTTGTAGGTAGCTGGTGTGTTTCAGAATAAAGTGTGGTGTTTTTGGTCCAAAGATAAAACAATTTTCATGGCAGATACATGGTAAATAGGAAGAAGTGTAATAAGCTGCTGTTCAATTCAAGATCAACATTTTACATTTGTCTTCTTCTCTGTTTTCCCCAACCCTTTGTTTTTCCACCATACCAACAGCTGGCCCGAAAGGGAATGAAGACCAGAAGAGGTTGACCGTCCACTACAGGACATCCCAGCACTACCAGGAGAATGTTTTCATCGAGGGCAGCAGGCCACAGTACCTGGAGGACCTGCACACTGAGGCCCAGGAAGGGCTCAAGATATTACAGCAGGAAGGTCAGACACAGGACTGTAAATACCAAAACGTATTAGTTCATACTGTAGACACTTAATGGCATATATTCGTGTTTTATATTCAAAGAATGTACAATAGATGTAAACCCATCTAAATAAAGCTTACCAACAATATTTTAGAACACACTGTAGTGTAGTTTAGTATAGTAAGTACTATCAGACTGATTAAAGACATAGGAGTATATGTTGTCGTGTTTTTTCTTTTAAAAATATAACAGATTTGTGTTCGTCAGTGGCACTTTTCCATATTCAGGTCATATTAAAGTTACCAGCTGGAGCTTCATTTTTTCACACATTTTTGATCTACAATTACAATCACTGATGATAGATACTGTACATGATTATGGATGGAGTGTACTCAGCTTCGGTGTTTGATCCTTGTCTATTTGGTTCACACAGAGCACACGAATGGAGTGAACTTTCCTGACGATGAGAGCATTGCTGTAAGTGCCTCCAAAAGCTGTGTGTGTCATTTTTTCCTTCACTTCCTACACACAAAGAATGCCACCTAATTAAAAACTGCTGCGTGTGTGTGTGTGTGTGTGTATCCCCTGCAGTCCACAGACACTCTGCGTCCGGAGCAGCATATCAGCTCCAAGGACAGAGGTGGCTCTCCGGAGACGAGCTCCACCGCTGGGAGTACTGATACCACAGTACCTTCTGCTGTGTCGACTAGGCCTGTGCTCACCCGCCAAGGTAAACCACAGCTGTGTGTGTGTGTGTGTGTGTGTGTGTGTGTGTGTGTGTGTGTGTGTGTGTGTTTAAGGAGAGACTGAGAGATTGAAAGGAAGCATCCATATCTTATATCTTAGGGAAGTAGGAGCTAATCATAGTTCTTGTGCCTGTGAAAGCAGTTTCAGCTTTGTTCCTGGGTTTACTGCTTTATGGCGAGTCATAAGCGTGTACTTATTTAGCATGCACATCTCATTCCCAGCTGCTTGGTGCCTCTGCAGTTATGGCGTGAAATCAAAGGAAAAGCAACTTGACACACACACACACACACACACACACACACACACAGCTGGAGCTTTTTTTTTCGATTACTCAAAAGTTCTAAGCATCTGAAGACAGCACTGCACAGCTGTAAGGCAAAGTGTGTGTGCTTGCTTGTGTGGACAAAGAAAATGTAATTGGTATTCTGGTCCATATTTCAAACATCCTTTTTAAAATCCTCTAGAAAAGCCAGGTCCCCAATATACTTTTGTTAGTTTCGATGCATTGTAGTTGTAAGTTCTTCTCCTGTCCTGAGCACAGCTTTTTCATTGCAGAATAACTCTCCTCAAATTCAGTTACAGTAGTTGAACTCTGTCTCTCAGGTTCTACATTCAAGCCTCTGAATCCAGTGAAAAGACTAGATAAGAGCAGGAAGAGGAGTAGGAGGACCACCATCATGGGTATTCCCAACCAGGTCCAAAAAGAGCTTGGTATGTCCACACCATCATGTAGACATCATGCATCCTTGGGGGTAAACTTGTTATTGACAGTGATTTGCCCTCTTCCCAGCATTGCACAGAAACTCAACCTTCCAGCAGCTCGTATCTTCCTCTAATCACGACGGAAATGTCACTAACAGCCAATCAGGTGTTGTTATCATTCCTATGGTTGATGGAGGGTCTCCAGTAGCGAATAAGGAGGGAGCAAGGGTGCACCTTTCCGACCTGGAGGTAAACTGTTCTCCAGAAAGTATACATTTATTTTCAGAATGGTTTTAATAAACATTACAGGTTGTTTTTATCACTTCAAATTGTCCTTTTTCCACTCCTGAACAGGCCTCTGGGGATGAACAGCTGCTGAGGAAACACCTCCAGGAAATGTACCAAGATGAGCAGCCTTTAAACCACCAGGGCATTGCCTCCTATCCCTGTCCCACCTCAACCCTGAGACCCAAGTCCCTTGCACTACCCGGCATGACCAATTTCTCATCCTTCTGTCCTTCAACGGTGTTTAGCTTCCTCCAGGAACCCCAGGTAAGGATTAAATCAGTTAGTTAGGGATACAATTCAATAATCTATATTTTACCTTATTCTGTGTTGAGCATTTGGGAAACCTAGCTGTGAAATTCATATTTCTGTGTTGTTGTTTTTTGTAGGGTCCAGTGATGTCCATGTCTCCTCAGGCCACCTACTTGTCTACGATCATCCCTAATGCTGTCTTGCCAGCCTCGATTGATGTCATAGAGATCGACCGCAGCAGCAGTCGGACGCGTGGCAGCAGTGTGAACCATGGCGGTAGCGTTCGCACTGTAAGCAAAAGCAGCCTTGCATCCGGGGACTTATCAGTCAGCCCGTTTTTGTCCAGAAGATCAGATGGAGATGGTTCCCAGACTGGCAATTCCCACAACGACTCCACACTGATGCCCACATCGGCTTCGGGGTCGAACTGGAGCGAGTCGCAGTCTTCAAAGACCATTAATTCAAACTCCTCCCCTGTATCCTCTAAGGGTAGCACACGTAGTGGCAACTCACAGAGAGTGGGTCCGAATGGGCGGGAAAGCCAGACAGAGCAGTCTAGTGGGGACCAAGACCTCGTCAGTCTCCGTAGCTTAGTCAGCATGATTAGCAGCTACAACAGTAAAAGGGAAAATGTTGTTACAGGTCAAGAACATGAGTCTGATGTATCAGGGTCAGTGGCTGCTGGGGACGATGCAAAGACCAGACAGAATTTCACTCGCAGTCTGTCGGTTATGAAGACCAAGCAGCCCCCGGCCCCTCCACGGAGAACCAACTCTCTGCATAGTAATAAGATCAGGAGCAACTCCAGGGTTCTGGTGGATATCGACGACTCTGTGTCTGGAGATGTGGCGAATGCCACAGAAAATATTGTAGCAACGGATGAGATCAAATCAGTTCCTGCAGATACCAGTAGGATCCCCACCTTTGTACCAAACCCCACGGGGTCCAGCTGTGTAGATGCTTCCTCCAGTCCTTTGAGCCCCACACAGGCGTCTTCTACTGAGGCAGGAGGAGCAACAGAGGCAGAATCCAGCAGCTCCTCCCCCCAGAGAACTCCCTCAGAAGGGGGGAAATTTGAACGGACCATGTCCCCTTCCAGTGGCTACTCCAGTCAGAGCGGCACTCCGACACTCTCCCCAAAAGGGATCTCCCCAACCTCTCCTGACAAACAGAAGAAGAAACCTGTCAAACCAGAGAGATCGGTGTCTCGAGCCTCATCCTCGGCAGCTTCCCCTTCCTCCTCGCTTACCTCCCTATCATCTGGCACATCTGAGTCTGTCAATCCAGAAGTCTCCACATGTAGCCCCAGTCTGCCTCCTCAGGGATCTCCACCCACCGTTGCTGCAAAAGAACTCACTCCGGATAACAATTCTTCGACTCTGGGGGTTGAAGTCAGGAAGCTGTTGAACATCCCACCACCTCCCAAAGTCAAAGCGCCGTGTCCTCCTCCTCCGGAGACATGGGCTCACAACAGACGCACCTTTCAGCTCCTGTGTGGACCTTGCCCTAATGTCAGCACAGTAACCCAGAAACCAGCACAGATACAAGACAGCACAGTGAAACAAGCAGGAACCCAGACGGAAGACATCAAGGAGATGCACGTTGTAGTTGAAAAACAATCAGCTATAGACAAATCTGTCTTAGAATTGTCAGAAAGCAAAGCAAAGCCTGAGACTTTGTTAGAAACAGGTCCCGAAGGTGTTCACAAGGAGACGGAGAATAGGGAATTTCCAAGTACCGAACGAGAGAGCATGGAAGCAAGTGCAGGCGTTCAGAAACAAGAGCAGAGTAGTAGCCCTGTGGTGAAGGACCCTGAGAGTCCAAAGAAAGATCCTCCTCCTGTCATGAAGAAACCCATGGCAGTACTGCACAGAGAGGAACTGGTGTCAACAGAACACTCAGTGGACAGACAGCAAACACAAATGAGTAGCAGCGCCACGACAGAAGGTCACTTACCTGTTGAGAACCATACAGCCTTCTCACAGCACGGGGTTGTAATTTTAGTTCATAAGAGTGATCACGACATGGACAAAAGTGAGGTCACATCCATGCAGACGCTTTCTGTAGAGGTCCCCAAAATGAGTAAGGCCTCGCCACCACCTACCCCTCCGCCTGCATACCACCCTACACCTCCTCTGCCAAGAAAGACGCCTCCTTCTTCGGTGTCTGCGCCACCAGATGAATTACAGAGGCTACAGGAGGAGGTCCATGTCGCAGAGTCTTGTTGGCCCCCTCCTCCGCCTCCTATGGAAGAGGACTTGGTGTTTGGAGGAGACGAGGTTGACTTTCCTCTACCTCCTCCACCCTTTGTGACAGACAGTGTGGCAAACGTGACGGACAGTTGTCTCACAGAGCTGGATGTCCCAAGAAGACCCACGGAGGAAGTCGGAGAGACAATTGAGGATTCGAGTGAAGCTGGCACATCTGTACATGGACAAATTCCAGATGTGTCCCCTGCTGTTCCACAAACGGTTATTGACACCAAACCAGAGGTTGCCGTGCAAGTTTCAAAAGCTGACACTGCTGATGAGATTTATTGCAGACCAGTGGAACATTTTTTAGCTGTTTCAGACAGTGTCCCACCTCCCCCAGTGAATTCACCCTCTTTGCCACCCATTGCAGGAGCAGAGAACCCAGTATCAGTCTCTGCTTTAGTTCCTCCCAGCAGTTTCCGGAAGCGAGACTCTCTGAAAATTGAAGATCAGCCTCCCTCCGAACATCCCGTCAGTGCCCAACCTCCAATTCCTGTCCCAGTAGCACCACCTTTACCAGCAGAGAATTTAATTCCTGGTGTTCATTTCCGAAGGCAGCCCAGTGTGCAAAACCGAGAGGCTAGGAGCAAGGAGCTCCTTTCCCGCCACAAAAGTGCACCCATTCCCAAAGAGGATGCCAACATACCTCTAGTCACCCCCTCCCTGCTTCAGATGGTTCGTCTCAGATCAGTCAACATGACTGAAGATCAGGTGAAAGCTCCATCGGAGGACAAGTCAACGAACCAGGGTGCTTCAGATCAGGAGAATTGCCCAGTTTCAATCCCAGGACCTCAAAACACTCCACAGAAGCCCATCCGCAAGTCCCTGTCACTAAAATCTCCCCCGCAGACAGTAAAGACATCCTCTGTGGTGATAAACAATCCTTCCATGCGCTTACAGGAAGCCATACGTATGAAAACGGCAGCCATGTCTTCAAGAGATGCTCTTCCATCCCGACTGGGTGTGAGATCGTCCACTTACAGCTCTGTCGGTGAACAAGGGGCTCTGTCCCTGAAATCCCCTGAGGGACGTGACATGCACAAGTCCCCGGCCTCTACCGCCAGCTTTATCTTCTCGAGGAGCACAAAAACGGTTGTCATAGACAAGACTCCAGCCGCCTCCTCCACCGAAGCTCAGGCAAGTCTGAAGCAAAGCTTGGCGGCCGAGCTCATGCAGGCGTCCGACAAATCGAAGGCCCCCGCTTTCTCCAACGGTGGGGGGAAGTTGGACAGAGTTCCTCCTCCAGTCGCAAAGAAACCCGCCCACGGGAGCATCAGCGCTTCACAGCATCTTCCTGCTTGTTCAGCAAAGATGGACTTGAGTGTTGAAGGAAACGGAGCAATAGCAGGAGTGCATCATATGAGTGGAATAATACCTTCTGAGACAACAAGTAAGAGCCGCAACATTCTTTGTAACCATGATTTTCTGTCATTTGCGCAAGTCATGAAAGACTGCCTTCATCAGTGTACTGCTGCTGAGCGTGTAAACTCTGTGCTGATTCATTGCTAACATAAATCAATAGCAAACGTGCCACACTCATGTCATGAAGACACAGAATGCAAATCCAAGCATTTCCATGATGTTGAACAGCTAAGCAGTTTCACATTGCCTTAAACAGCATATGTTCTGCTCTCCAGAACTGCACACACAAGCCCCCCTTCTCCTTACACTAACCCAATACAAATGCTGCAGGCTTTGCCCTTAGCTTTTTCCAGTCAAATGTGCAAGCATGTGCTTCAATCAGCCTTAACCTGAAGCTCATGATCATGTCTCAGTGACTGAATTAGATTACAGAACACTCATTACATGTGTTCCTGTAACTGTATTATGCTGATTATGCTGATGCCATCATGTCTATCCTTTTCTTGTCTTCCCCCCTTCAGCTACAAGAGTGACAGCAGACACAATTGAAACACTGTTTTGAAAGAGCATTGAACCAGGCTCGTGCCAGAGGAACAAGCAACGACTACAAGCAAGTAAAAGGACAACTCCCAGCAAGGACTGGCATTACTGAGAGACGTACAAGTCAACTATCAGAGTGTTGTGTGTGTTAAGTCTTCTCCAAAAGCCTTAGCCTGTAATGGCCTTCTTACATATTAATGCAAAAAAAATGTGTAGCTCCCCATTTCTTATGATAGCTTTATTCTGGAGTATTTTTCTAAGCTATAGTTTTTCTCTTATTAAGGCGCCTCAGGATGAAATGGTGTACATTGGCTTGATTGTACATATTTGGCTTGTGTGAGATCGCCTCCCAGAGGTAGAATTAGGTAGCATTCCTGTACAGAGGTTTACTGTCTAAGTCTTTTTTGCCTGTTGTAATATAATGCATAATTAAGCACTTGTCAGGAAAAAGCAGACGATTGCATCCACGACAGGACACATTAGCATTTTATCACCTTCTTGGCTTAAAGATTGGAGTAAAAACTAATTGTCACACTCTGTTTTGGTCCTGCTTTTCACTGTGTGGATACATATATCTGGAATAGTATTTTGAGAAAAAGGGATGCTGCATACTCAACAAGAATGAGAGGAAGATATTTTGTCAATTAGGACAGGCACTTTTGTGAAGCTACAGATGATAAACCGTTAAGACTTATCACAGAAAAGCATCCGATTACAGCAACTGCTAAAATGTCAATTAGATAGAATTTTTAGTAAAGGTCATCGCAGTAACACAAGCATCCTATTTATTTATGTGTGGTTGTTTCCACTTGTAGCACTGTCTGTCACCTTTTCCTACCAAATATAAAATATTTAAGAATCTATTTCATCTGGCAAACCACTCTTAGGGCTATGGATGTAACGACTGGCCCTGGATGATTGATACACTGGAGTAGACTTAGTGAGAGGTCAATGTGTTTTTTTTTATTAAATGTTCTGTATCCAAAACTTTGGCCTATGCCTTTTTGGTGGAAAATCCAACTCATCACTATTTGCACAAAAAAATGCTTTCCCCCCCAGCAAAATCATTCATTGGTGAGTGAACGGACTCTTTGTAATGGGTCGAAAATCGACATCTTGATGATTATAAAGATTTTATGTACAGTTATTACTTCTATAAATAAAATTTAAGTGTATTAAAAATGCAGTTCCCGGATTTCGTTCTCTTTGAAGATGTGGTACAGACAGACACCTAAACATACGGTAGCTCTCATCCAACACAGATGCATTTCATTTCTGCAGACCACAGAATTCAGCCAGCGTTTATTTCAAGTTAGAGATGATGCATCATTTCATTATATGACAGTTAATGTCCAGATATTGATTTCTGTACACTACCCCAATTGCAACCGTACAATGTCTTATAGTACATGGCATATATGGCATTTATTTATAGATAATCTTACGTCTCAAACCCCAAAAACATGTTTAATTAGGTTTGGCAGATTGGCCACACTTCCCTGTGATTTACCATTAAGGCCCAGGAAAGTACTGAAACATTAAAGGTGCTCCAAGCGATGTTGGGTGACGTTACTTCTTGTAATATACGTTCAAAGTATTGTCAAACAAAACGGAGGCTAGCTCGCCCCTCCCTCCTCCTCATCATCCTGTCCCCTCCCCCTCCCTTCTCCGCTTCCTTAAAACAGTCATGAACGCGCATTGTGGAAGTAGCCTACGTGCTAACGCTGCTGTAGAGATGGCTCAACCAACTCCTTCTTGTCAGTAATTGGCTGGAACACTGTTATGTTTGGTGGTGCAGGTTGGCGCAGTTTGTTTTTGTTGGCGTTTGCGGAGCCTGGGCTGTCTACAGAGACCGCGTTTTTTACAGTGTGTTCAGGGGACAGGCAGCTAGCGGATAGTGAGGAGATGTTTGCTGTATGTCACAAAACATGTAGCCTAAAAAAAAAGTGTGACATCGCTTAGAGCACCTTTAAGTGCCCTTTTAAAAACACCTGAGATCCCTTATCAGCTACTTCCAGGCACAGGCAGCTAGTACAGCAACATTCTATAAAGTAATCCTTCATTATCTGAGTAGCAGTAGGTCTCTTTTGCAGAAACGGTCGTATTGTATATGCATGTTTAAAGTGTGCTAGAAACACCATACAACACTATGTAAAAAAGGGACAGTAATGAATCATAGGTTGATTAGTTACAGAATTTGGTTGTACACTTTTAGGAATAACATTTTCTAATAAAGTAAAAGCAAGGTAAAAGAATTTGTCCCAGCCAGTCCAAAGCATCTGAGACTTTTGGCATCAATGTCCCATCACTCGCCAAGAAAGCATCCAGATGAAGTTGGGACCGGCGATTTGTTGATGAAGGTATTCTTGATTTCATGTGGCCGGCAGGAGCAGCTTGAGTGGTGAATGTGATGTACCTAACTGATGTTGCCTCCTTTGAGTGTCTTACATGTGATCTGTCCTAGTTTCGTCATCAGCTGCTTGTCTTTCCACTGAGCTACACACTCGCCCGATATCTTCAGGTCGACCTGGGGAGATCGTTATGGACAGACAGTCAATCCCCTACAGATGACGCACTTTATTCCAATATGCCATTATTCCATTGTACAAATTTTATGATGAATATAAAACATTGGTCCATATTTGAAGAAGAAAAAAAAAAAAAGAATTAATTTATGAATAGAGTCCGATCTGACTGAAACCTACCTGTACTTTCTCCCACACCTTCTTCTTTGGGTTGAGTTTGTCATCTGGTTTGCCCGTCTCGTATCCCTCGACAAAGACCCGTTCTCCTGGCGACGACCCCTCTGGAGGGTCCAGAGGCTCCACCCTCCTGGGCTCCCCTTCACTAAAAAAATAAATCAGAGTGAGCAGAGTAACGAAACAAAAGAAATGAAGCTGAGGGATGTACCGTGTGGGACAACACTCACATAGAGGCACACAGCAGCATGGCTTGAGACTCAATCCCTCGCATCTTCTGGGGTTTCAGATTGCACAGCACCAACACCAGTCGGTCCTGCAAGTCCTCCTGGGAAACATAGGCCACCAGACCGCTGACTACCGTTCTTGGCTGCGGCTCCCCCACATCAATCTTCTCCAGGTACAGTGAATCAGCGTCTGGATGCTGGAAAATAAAAAAAAAGGCACCCAGGTGAGCTCAGAGAAAGAGGGGCCGTACAGATGGATCACTTCAACACATCATGTGAAGAGACGCTATGCTGATCAGGCATCATCCTCACATCCTACCTTCTCCACACTGATGATCTTGCCCACCCTGATGTCCACTCTGGAGGGGTCCAGCTCGTCATCCTCTCCTCCTCCTGCCTTGGTGCCCTTTGCAGCCCCTTCTGAAAACACACACACCAATTTTTGCAGAACTAGTCACACCGCTATATTTGGAGTAACAGGATGTGAGAGAGTGAAGGCGAGAGGGAAGACAGCGAAGGATGATGGGTAAAATACTCACTCGTCTTGGAGGGGTTGGGGTAGGCAGTGTTGGAAAGTTTGCGGAGCTCAGGCGACTCAAACTTCTTTCGGATTGGCTCCAGCAGTTGGTTTAGTGCTACTTCCACGGAGGCCTTCAGGTCTCCTGGATGGACCAGCTGAAAGATTGCCAAAGGTTAGATCAGACCAGAAGTGGAACATCGAGCATTTTAGCAGGGATATACTTTAAGGAAGGGATTTTATTCTTCAAATAAACCTGTGTGTCTATACATTACCTCCTCAGCAAAGTCCTTCTCCAACTCTTCAAAGGCAGTGTAGATTTTGTCTCCACCCCACTTGGGGTCTCTTTTGACGCAGAACTCTGAAACACAATAATCCCAATCATCAACTCGTGTTATGCTCTTTATACGAGTGGAGGAAAAGTCTGACGCTGAGATAACAGCGGGCGATTCAACGGAGAGTTCTCTACCTCCGCGGAGAGGGAAGACCACATGTTTGACAAAGGAGAGGACTCCATTGTTCTGGATGTTGCCCGGCTCACAGAAAGCCTTCTTCAGCTTCTTCTTCACGTCTCCGGCAGAGTCCAGCAGATCGATCTTTGACTCCTGCAGCCCAAAGAGATGACGGTATGACCACAAGCTGTAGGAGAAAAATGTTCGTACGAATCTTGACCTATTTTATTCCTACTGTTGACGTACTTCCTCTGAGGAGCTCATCTTGGCCCCCGTCAGTCCTGGCACCATCGGGTTCATTAGATGGGAGCGCTTGGCATAGCCAAGGGTAGGCAAGTACTGGAGGCAGATGAGAGGATACCGTTACTCTTTATACTGTATGAAGATCTTATTGTGAAAACGATTTCATGGGATCACCCTGCTGTGACATTTATAGTTCATCAGTTCTATAAATCGTCGTCATTATCAGTTATTATGTCGAGACCTGAAAATTAATGCACATGGAGTAAATAAATTAGAACTAATTTTTTAAAGTCCAAAATTATTCATGTGCCATCAACAAACTCACAGCTACTCCTAATAGGGTTGGGTACCGAAACGCGGTGCTAATACGGCACCGGTGCCTAAACGACCGGTATCTACCGGACCAAATCGCAACACCGATTTCGGTGCCTCATTTCGGTGCCAATTAAATGCCTTTTGCGCTGCTCTCTGATGCTCTGAAACAGACGTTAGAGGCAACAGGAGCTTCGCTCCACGTGACGCTAGTTAACACTTCACTTGACAGCAGCTAACGTTAGCCTACCGTTAGCTAGCAGCTGGATTAAACACAGTTAAAATGCTGACAGCTAAACAGTGTAAAGTGTGACTGTATTTCACTGGAGAGGATTCCAACAGCGGGACGTTAAGCAGCGTGCAGCCTGTGTTGTCGGAAAAACACAGACGGCGCGTTCACTTGAAACTAGTAAGCCTCGTGGTGCATTCAAAGTTATTGTAAAATACCCTATTCACTATTACCCTATTTTTTAAGTATCGGTTCAGGCACCGTTTAGGCTCCGACACCATTTTAAAAGTATCGTTTTAGCACCGGTATCGGAAAAAACCCAAACGATAAGCGACCCTAACTCCTAAACTAATCATCCACAGGAGCTGCCGCGAATGTGTTGATTAATGAAAGAGAAGCGGGAAGACGTCAGGGACGTAGGGAAGCGAGATTGGGAAGGATTGAAATGAATGTGCAAAGATGGAGGGAGATGGCACCTTCTCTGCCAGAGTGAAAATCTTCCTCTGGTCAACTCCTCCAAACTGGGCGTCCACCTTGAGGTACTCCTCATCCAGAGCCTGAGGGCAAAAGAACACAACAGAATAGAACCGATCTTTATTGTCATTGTTTTCAACGACGAAACGCAGTTTAGCAGCTCTCAATGTGGCAGTTGAATCACAGACAAACAGTAATATAAAATGTAAATAGTAAAATATAAAATACCAAAATACAACATTTAAGTAGTAAAATATAAAATAACAACAAAATAGAAACTTGAAACAGTAAAATATAACAATCAAGATAAATGAACACGATGAGTCGACACATATATACAGTACAAAATGTTATTGCACTTTCAATTTTTTTGGGGGGGGGGTGAAAGCTGTTTTTCAGTCTGTTGGTCCTGGATCAACAGACTGAGAAATTCCATGTTCTACTCCCATCATCAAGTTCTAAAGAGTTCAAGATGTGAGGGGGGCACGCAGGATCACATCCGAAAGCTTGTTTTGGAGTATGTATCTCACCATATGTGGACAATGTGCTGTAATTACAGTATAGCTAGTTCATTTTATCACTAGGGTTATGAAGAGACCCAAAATAATAGGATACCACTCCTGGAGACCAGCAGTTACGACTCCATCTAGAAGCGTGTCATTACCTGCAGTCCAGGGTAGAGCAGGCCACTGAGCAGGGGGTGCTCCACCTGCTTGACGACCTCAGCTCCAGCCTTCTTAGCATCATGCTCTGTCACCATGGAGGACAGACGGTACACATCCAGAGTGTACTCTCTGACAAAATACATGAAATACAGACCTTCAACATTAGTTTCAGGCTGCAGCTACAAAGTCCGTATCTGAGAAAGTACATTTCAATAAATGCAACATCAACACAGTCTCCCGTACAAGTCAGCACAACTGACCTGCTGAGCTGGAAGTCAGTTCCTTTGACAAACTTGAGTTTGTCCAGGGGCACACCAATGCTCTCCAACATGGCCTTGATGACCTGTTCGTAGTATTTCACCCTGAGCTCCAGCAGCTCCCAGGGAGCCTTCATGTTGTCTAGGAAGGCATGCAAGTCTGCAAACAGAATAGTGACCTGATTGGGGGAAAGAAAGAAGAAGAGGCAAAAACATGAGCCCTGATTTAGCAGGGAGTGCAGATTAAATTGAATGTGTTAACAAGATGCTCAGTGTGATCTACCCACCTCACATCCAGCCTTAAGGAAGTCTGCTATCTTGGACATGGGGACAAAGTAAGCTACGTGGGGTTTCCCAGTGGTTGCTGTGCCCCAGTACACCTTCAGCTCTCTCTCCTGGAGAATCTGCTTCAGCTTCTCCTCTCCAAGGACCTCCTGCAATACACGCATTCACGAGAATAATGAGACCAAGCTGCTGGTGGACGTCGGTCACTGTGGGTATACGTTTATTTGTTTGTTTGGTTGGTTGGTTGTCCCACCTGGAGGTTCCTAGTGATGAGGTGGAACTTCTCATCCGGGCTTAACTGATCTGCCATGGCGCAGAGCCTTCTGACAGAAAGATAGGAGTTTAAGCGTTGTTATGAATCAGTGTCAACACCTTCGTTTCATTTCGTTATTCTACGGCAGACATGTTGACATGTCATAGTAGGAAAAGCACAGGTGTATTCAAAACCACTAATGACGGCTGCATTCCACTTAGGAGAGGCCCTGGTATTGGGCATGCTGACTCACTGAAATAGCTTACTGGGACACTTGATGGAATTGAGCCATCGTTAAGGTTATCAATTTCAGCTGTGCTTTTCTTACTATGACAAGTCAAAATGGCTGCTGTGAAAAAGGTCCATTGCATTTAAAAAAAAGAAAAGAAAAAAAAAAAAAAAAAAAAAAAAACTATCTGGTAATTATAAGTTACTATCTCATAATGACGAGAGGTGAGGATCTCGTCATTATGGAAAAAAGTTAAGGTATATCTGTCGACAATTTAGGATTTTGCGTTGGTTTTTTTCCTTCTCGCTGTGAGACACTGGGAAATATTGATTTAACTTAATATGGATGGCATTTATATAAGTATGTCAACACCGCGCAAATACAGACAGATTAAATGCATCATTTCCCACTCTTATCCTGTGGTGTAACGTTAAGGAAGATTGATAACTATTATCTTAACCTTTCTCATAATTATTAATGTTAGAAGATGGATGTCGAATTTCTTTTCG
The DNA here is from genome assembly GCF_010015445.1 of Perca fluviatilis. Lineage (NCBI taxonomy): Eukaryota > Metazoa > Chordata > Actinopteri > Perciformes > Percidae > Perca > Perca fluviatilis. Next base: position 11,611,533 of record NC_053124.1, on the reverse strand, counting down.
CTTTTGTGAAAACAATGCGCTTCTCTACATAGAAGTTCAAGCTCTATTAAATCACTTCCAGTTTAATGATGCCCTGACACAGACGAGAAGATAACGTAACATTTCTCAGAAGGGCTGGGCTTCCCAAGAAGAGAGTCCATGCTAAATTTTGCCATTTTATGAAGGAAACTGCAGCTTAACGTTACATATTTCCTCTATGCCGACATTACCAGAAGACCATTACGATTAGCAAAAGGTATTGAGCATCTCTATCGAGAGTAACGTTAAGTTAGCCACTGAGACTGGGCTTACAACGTAGCTAGCTAAGTAACGTTAACGTTTGAGCTACTGGCTAACGGTAGCTATGTTACCATCAAATCCTCAGTTTGTTATACGTGTCAGAATAGGCCATTCAGTCAACTTTAAGATAATATGCTATAGCTACCCTACTGGCCAGCTCACCTTTAGCGTCACGCTGATAATGAATGAACAAGCCAGCTAGGGCATATCTGGCTAGCTAGCAACAAAACCATGTGCAGCTAACGTTACCTAGCTCCGGTCATGTTTCGGAATAAAACTACAACCAATTTAGTACCTACATTTTCACTTAATCTAACAGCAATGTCAGTCTACCATAAAGCTATACTGTAAAACCTGCTAACCCACCTCAAAACCTGTCTTCTTACAATGAGACGTGGGTAAGTAAAGCCGGTTGGGAGGACCTGTCAGTGTTGCATCAGCGCTAGAGTCAACTCTGCTATCGACTCACATTAAACTCCAGGGGAAAGCAATCGAGAGCAGACAAAATCAGAATCAGCTTTATTGACCAAGTGTGTACACAAACAAGGAATTAGACCATAGACTGTATATTATTAATATTAACAGTCCATGAATTAGACTCCGGTTTTGTTACTCTCAGTGCACTTTCACATAATTAGACATAACAGCTAAAAACAAGGTCAACATAGCTGAACAATGTAAACATTAACATTGATTGCTATGTGTACAGATATAAAATTGCAAAGGGTGCTGGAATAAATATCAATACTAATGTTAACAGGTTGCTTTATATACATAAGGTAGTTGGATTTGGCAGTATATACAGCATGCATATATTCATATTGACAGTGATGACATGTAAAAAAAACAAACATTGTGTATAAAAATATATATATAATTTACAGGTACATTGAAGTACAGTGGATGTTTGAAAAAACTTTGTTATTGTGCAATTAGTGTTATTTTCTCCTTATTCTAAGGAGAAAATGAAGAACAATTATTCCCTTGGGCAAATAATTGTTTTTGGCCCCTATAGACCTATATAGTGCTGTGTGCATTATGTATAGGCCTGTATAAACTATCACCTCTTACATACATTGCATGCAACAGACAATAGTTTATTCACCCAGGTACCAATAAACCAATCAGCACACCTGGGCTCGAATATGCTTTATGTTAATGAAAATGTGCCTTTCCAACTCTCGGCTAGCAAATGCTTTCCCTTCTCTATATCACATTTCTATCTCCATCAGCACCTTCCATAGAAAATCTTTACTATTACCAAAGCGTGTTATTAATATGTTATAGCTCTCCATAACTCTACACGTATCATATCGTAAGTGAAGAGAAACGTAATGCTTTTATAATTACAGCAGCAGAATTTATTAATTACTTAAAAGAGGGCTGACAGCACTGTTCTTTCTAGGGGACCGGATTTCCTATCTAAACCCCTGCTAATAGATCAACACTGATTGCGTTCAAATGTTATATTTTATTCTGTCAGTGGAGTTGTTTGGATGCCAAAATCATTTGGTTGATTACAGGACAAAGAAAGCGAATCATTCGCATGTGAGTTGTTCCCCCGGGGCCGGGGCACTGGTCGGTTTTTGTTCGGAGGTTCAGAGTCAAACATCGGGCTCCAGTCGGGGGAGCACCGGGAGGATGAGGTTCCCAAACGAGGAGTCCTGAGTGATGAAGAAACCGGACGAGTGGACGTGAGCGTGTTGCAGGGCGGCCTTTTGCTGGGCGGCGATGTGCTGCTGCTCCGCGCTGTCTCTCGCCTCCTTCAGGCTGGGTCTGGACGAAAGAGGGATGTTGGCTCCGGGGCTGTTCATGGACTGGCTCTGCATCAGCCGCCTTTTCTCTTTGTCCAGCTCCGCCAGGATGGCCACACGGGTCTTGCTCTGAAAGCCTTGTCCTGGAGGGTTAGCAGCCATGACAGCTTAGCGGAGTTAGCGGAGGAAATGAAGGTCCATGAAGCCTTTTACTGAGAATGTTTTTTTTTTTTTACGTTATGTGCTTGTCCAGCTGACGTCGTTGTAGTTTATTTTTCTTAATGACAGACATAAATGAAGCATAATCAGCCAGAATTAGCTTTGAAGTTTAGGTGTTTTATGCGAACTTCTTAAAGCTAACAGAATGTAAACACTTCCGGCTTGAGTGTTCGTCCTTCAAAATAAAAGCGTATAATTTCTAAAAGAAGCCGTTAAGTCCACCTTTATGTAGCTAGTCATCGAATTAAATTGGTAAAAAAACAAAAAACTCAGTTATGTTTTATATTAATGATGTTAAAAAGCACCATAGCATACGTAATATATACTGTGAAGACTAAGACAATAACAGGCTTAAAATAAATGACTGTATACAACTGGAATTCAATTCACAAGTCATCATTTATAATTGTTGCACAGAATCTGGTGTAGAATATTGCTACACTAAAACCACAGCCCAATAAATCACACATTGATAATATATAAGTTAATGATAAAATAATTGGCTCAAATTATTCATGATTAGTATTTTTTTTTCATTTATTTTTTATTTTTAATAGTGTGTATAAATGCATTAAATATAGCTTATATGAAACAAGAACCAACATAATATGGAGTAGTTTGATTTACTACACTTACTGTAGCTTCAAGCAATATTTTATCACATTGGGACAAAATCCAGACACTGGATGGCAGTAGTTTACCATGAATGAATAATTGTGCGAGGTTTAAATGGAACTGGCGCTACTGTAGGCTACTGAAAGTGTGTAGCCTGTTAACTCTGTTAAATTCAAAATGAACTAATAATTTCTCTACATCAGGCCGTGTTTAGTTAGGAAAATGCAGTGACCTAAATAAGTATTCTTTCATTATTTTGCAAATTTTTTCAAAGGTGCATTAGCCCCATTTGTAGGTCTTTAATTTCAATGTTTATATTGTTTTTGAACCAGCTCATTTAATAATTATTGCTGCTGCTCTCACAACCTGCTCCCGTTACCTTTGAAGACAGTTTCCAATGTTTTAAAGACCGATGATATAAGAAGCTTCTAAAATAATAAGAATTATATTATCTCTTCAGTAGGCACTGGGTTATGGCTAATTATCCACATGATGCATGTGTGATATAAGAGTACAGACATTTAAAATCTCTTCCTCGTGTTTGTTCTTGTTCAAATTGGCTCAAGCTTGTTACATAGTTTCAAGTAAAGAAACGTTGACAGCTTGTTCACAGTACACTTATCAATTAGTATTTATTAACAATATATTTTCCAATCTCAACACTCCTTTCTTAAATAACTACAGTGAACATAGGTCCATTACACAGCCACAAATAAAGAAATATACAGGTTTTACGTACAATATATACAAAATGCACAGGAGGCATGTACAAAAGGCTTCTGTGTCCGTGTGAGATTAAAGCTCACACATTTGGCTACAGCCTCAAGAGTCATGAGGGAAGTTCACTGACAGAGCTATACAAGACAAAACACTGGCAAACTAAAACAGGATGAGATTTACATGATGTACAATTATTACAGGGTTAGTGGGTGAAAAACACCACTGTGTTAGCATGTACAGTATCCTCTAATAGAGATGTTAAGGACCTCTACAGAGAGAAAAAAAATAGTGAATGAAATATGAACATTTTCACATTGGCAAACACAGAACAACATGTCAAATATGTAACAGTATGTATAACATATGACAATGTATGTACACGTTTCCATATCATTAGATATGAAGTATGTCAATCCACACTGTGGTGACAGGGATTGAGATGATCACAAAGCATCCTGGTTGTTTCTTCAATAAACACAGGTATATACAAAGAAGAATTAACATTCAAAAAACACAAGGGAAACCACAACGAGTTCACTCCCCCACCTTCCAGTCTCCCCCCCCACAATTATGTGCTTCCCTTTTCGAATGCATATGGTGCAAAGATAGTAGCGTTGGCAGCATGCATTAAAAAGTGTATGAATGTTTTAAAATTTGACTCCTACCCCATTTTCCTCATTTTTAAACTTGTAATTCAGTTGGAACCTCATAGGCCTTAAATATATTTAAATACTGCAAGAAGAATGACTTTCCAGCAAACATGAATTCAAAAACAGTCAAATCAAAACTAAGAAATATATAAATAATGGTATCACTAATTACTATCAGTATAGGCTGTAGTCAATTTTGCTCAGTATTACGAAAAAGAAAGCATTTAGAAAAAAAAAAAAAGCTTTTCTCGTCTTCAGTAGCTGTCCTATAAAAAGGATAATGCAAGTAATTGAATTAATTAATTAATTGTAGTGGTTTCAGTACTATGATGGAGAACTAAAAGAAACTTTTCAGAGCAAAGCTCTAACTGTCCAGCTACTCGTTCAGTTCAGACATCACATTATGACAGCTTCAAAAAAAAAAAGCCAGTGGGTTGGAAATGAGATGGAAACAAACTGACTGGTTTCAGTACACTATCAGGATTCATTGTAAAATTCCCAAACACATTTAAACACGTTCAGAATACGCACAAGTCAATGACTCAACATCAAGTGTCAGTTTATTTTAAGTTTTGAATTTTTATCCCTAAAACGGGGCTGATATTAATTTGTTCAAGTTTCTCACCATGTTCACATCTCAGGAGCTATAAAGTTGTCTTTAGCACAGTGCTCAAGATCATTAATGCTCCATGTGGTATGTAAAAGGATGGAAACCGTTCAGCTTCAGCAAGTAGCACCAATAGATGGCAGCACTAGACAAAGCAGGCTCCCATCACAGTTCATAGTTTTGTGCAATTTCAACGAAGAACAAAGCCAACCTTTAAATAAAAAAAAAAAAGGAGTTTTCCACAGTACTCCTATGTTTTACAAAATGTAAGGCTTTCGAGATCTGACTGAACAAAAGAAGGAGAGTGAATTTTATGCTGGGACAAAGTGACAAATGCAGAAGACTAGGTTGTTTTTAGAAAGGCCTCAGCGGGCCTGAAGCGATGACACTTTTGAGCCAATCAAAGTTTTTGTCGACGTGGAACAGCAGCAGTGTGATTGGACAAGGCAGTGTCTGTATGATCCGACGGTCCCAGGTAAGTTGGTCCCGCCCAGTGCAAAAATGCCAGTCGATAACCTCAATGTCCCCGCAGGGCTCGGTGCTAGACCATGTTGGTCAGTTCTGTCTCGTCCATGTCTGAATCTGCCTCGTCCCTGCAGGAAAATAAGAGAGTCTCTTCAGTTGGAGTTTTACTTCTTCACCGTCACACACACACACACACACACACACACACACACACACACACACACACACACACACACACACACACACACACACTTCAAATCAACAGTCTTACCTCTGTTCCTGCAGCAGTTTGCGATTGCCTTGCCTCCTCTCCTCAGTGATTGGATAAGAGTACAATATGATCAGGCCGATGAGGATGAGAGCGATGGGGGCGGCGGAGACCAGCACTTTCAAGGTTATATCCACTTCCTCTGGTTGAGAGCAGCCTCTACTGATGTAGCCTGCAAAACTGAAAAAGAAACCCAATGAACAAAAAGAGAAGAATTTTACATGCATTGCAGAGCATTCTACTACAGTATTCCATATTTTTAAATAAAGCCAAGATCTTGATGTGAGGGCAACATTTGCACCAAATCGCTGATCAGAGGCCAACACTGTCAGTCATCACACACACACACACACACACACACACACACACACACACACACACACACACACACACACACACACACACACACACACACACACACACACACACACACACACACACACACACACACACACACACACACACACACACACACACACACACACACACACCTTTCTGTACTTATGAAAGCAAAAGGAATTCCTTGCTTTGATGTGGGATTTGGGTACTGTGAGATTTGGCTTAGCCTCACTTCATTTTTTTCATTGTGTCCGTTTATTGGATAAAAACCTAATGAAACAACTTAAAAAAATAATATAGGTTGTGTGTGTGTGTGTGTGTGTATTTAAGCAAATACTTACTCTAAACTGAGAGTGGAAATGCCAAGGGAGACTCCAGAGGCAAACTTGGTGAAGAAGACGTAGAACGAATAGAAGAGAGCTTCGTGGCCGGTGGAGTCAGGGTTGTGCACTTTGAAATCGTCGACAACATCAGGCAGCATAGACCTGGAAAACACAAAACGTTAAGAGTGTATGGAGGGGGGAGAGAGAGAGAGAGAGAGAGAGAAAAAAAAGCCCACCCGGAAAATGCAAAGAGTCAGCAGGGGGGTCTTACCAGGGCAGCAGGAAGGCTGCAGCCACTCCCACCCCGGCAGCAAAGGAGACAACATAGGTGACGATCAGGTTACTCTTCATACACACCACCAGGATCATGAAGGGAACCACAGACTAAAGAACAGAAACACATCAGACCACTGAAGCACGCTAGACCAGCTGACATTCAGAGATTTACTTCCTATAAACAAGCCTGTCAATCTTACAGGCTTCATATGACTTAGAAGTGGTGTTTGGATGTGATTGTGGGCCTTACCAAGGAGCCAGCGCAAACTGCCGTCTTTTTTCCAAAGCGAGTCAGGAACCACTGCCAGAACGGGATGGCCAGAGTAGCGGAGAGCTGAGGAGGGGGGGGAGAACAACAACATTTAAAGCCTGGTTTAACAGCCGTTTTTTTTCCCCCGACACAGACAGACAAAACTCTGGGACGTTGAGATAAATTCCATTACAGGTTAACCTGGTTTTGCAGAAGGGAAGACCGTCTGTGCAGCATAACATAAGAGTAAAGAAGCATGGACTTAGGTGCATTTTTTAAATTCCTCAGCTTCCGTTTGGCTTGGCCATGACTTGAAGCGTGCTGATGCAGAAGCACATTTGACCTCTCGTACCTGCCCAACACAACAGTGAAGATGGAAGACAATATGGTTTCTACGGCTCTTCCCAAAACACATTTGAGCTCAATGTGATGCAAAGTTCGACAGGGGTCATCCTATGACTCTACGGGGAGATCAGTTTGGCCTCCGACCCCTCCGTGTTTGACTAAGGTAAAGCTAACAACGGTGGTGCAACAGTATTTCTCCACCTTTTCTCATGGTTCTCCTTAGTGAAACGCTGAGATAAACCACATCACTTCACTCTCGCTGTACTGCACAGACGTGGAACACATGTTAGGTGTGATATCACTTGTGGTCTTCAAAGCTGTTTAATGTGGTTTCTCACTATGAGTAAACTGCTTTATTTCCTTCCTATTTTTTCCTTTTTGTGGCATCTGCAGTACGTGTGCACTTAAACGGAGTCTGAACTTCATCTTCAAAGCCACCAGTCTGTGCCACTTCCATGCACAGACTTCGCCTATGAGCCTTATCAGCCTTTTCCTCATAATGCAAACATAATTATCAGTCAATTTGGCTATCTTCTAACCGTTTTACACAACCGACCTCAGTGTATTCCTTTCCAAATGGAAGGGAGTAGCACGACACGGCTACTCCTTAAACATAAACACTGTCCGGCACTTGAAAGGGAGTCGATTTGCGGTGCAGCAGCAAAGCTACAGAACAACGTAGCACACGGCATGCTTTCTGCAACGTGCCTCACATGAGCAAAAGAGGACACACAAGGCTCTTCTTGTTTGTAGCAACTCCTCATTGCACTCGTTTCATTACATTTGACCTTTATTGTGTCAAGTCAGTAGCTGACTACCAGTTTGAGTCCTTCTAGTGTGATTGGTTTAGTTTGGATGCATCTTTGTGCTCATAAGAGCTGAGCTTCCAAATTACTGAAGGTGAGGATTAGGATCACTTAGTGCTGATTATGGAGCAGTTTATGTCAGAAGCTCACACCGTTGAAGCCTCTGAAAAATATTTTCACTGAATAGATGTACTTTAACAAAAGGTGACTGCCTTGACTCCATAATCCTTTCCATAAAGTAAAGGATCAAAGCTAAAAAAAGTAATCTTTTCAACCTCTCTAACCAGTACTTTCTTTCTGCTGTGCGTGCTACAGAAGGCACTTTAATCTATGGATTAAATGGCTTTAATACCTGTCAGGATCTGAAGTGATTCTTTGATAAAAGAAAGAAAGAAAAAAAAAAAAAAAAAAAAAAAAAAAAAAGATTTCAAGTGAGGTCAAGAGAGATAAATGAGAAGATAATCAAATGTGGCTCCTTTACAGTCTGTGGGAATGGGATAGCATTCAGGCAGAGGGGTCACTCATCATGGAAATGGGCAGCCAGGAGACACTGCTTTCTGACCAAGTACAGACCCGCCTTGTAATTGAAGACAATTTATGTGTTCGCCCTGGGAGGGAAGCTTTTGTCTGCACTCTGAAGCTATTGTATAGCTTAACTTATTCCACACTAATGGGCTGCTCAATGTTTCATATGCTGAGGGAAATGCAGTCTTTGCTATGGCAACAGTGTGCCCGTCTGTGTCTGTCTGTGTCTGTCTGTGTCTGTGTGTGTCTGTGTGTGTCTGTGTGTGTCTGTGTGTACACTCACCATGATGACCAGCAGGATATTCTGAAAGTCGTTTCTGAAGCCCAGTGTGGAGCTGCAGAACAGGGCAAAGTTGCCCTCCAGGAGCTGCGGGACCAAGCACAGAGTGTCTCTCAGTGTAAGCACAAACATACTGTAGACACACTAACTAACCTCATAGTCAAATTATGTGTGTGTGTCTATGCGCACCATGAAACCTAGCGAGGTAAAGAGGAAGACCATGACCAGTTTGGCGTACGGTCCGTGTCCCATCACCAGCTTAATCCCCTGGAAGAAACCCATGGGCTCTGACCTGGGACGACAAGACTCTGGAAAGAGGAAACATAGGAAAGAATGAGCAAAGATATTACATCCACTTGAATACATTTTTTGTATCCCTGCTACCATGGTTTTTAGGGTTGGGTACCGAAACTCGGTGCCAATAGGGAACCGGTGCCGACGTAAACGGTAGTAACGAGACCGAATAAGAACGAAAATTTCGGTGCCTCATTTCGGTGCTTGACTTTACACTACACCTGACAGCATGTAACGTTAGCCTACCTTTAGCTAGCAGCTGGATTAAACACCGGTAAAATGTTGACCGCTAACGTTAACAGTGTAAAGTGTGACTGTATTTCACTGTGGAGGACTTCAACAGCGGGATGTAACAGTCTGCTCTGCAGCGCAGCAGCAGCTGCCGTTGTCGCAATTCATAGATATACAGTATGTTTATATGGTCGGAATGAAACAACACAGACGGTGCGTTCACTTGCAGCTGCAGTTGTCGGAATTAAACAACACAGACGGTGCATTCACTTAAAACAGGTAGCCTCGTGGTGCATTCACAGTAATTGTAAAATACCCTTTTCCCATCTGGGGTTCAACAGCAATTTACTGGTGAAATAACTTATTGTTATTGTTATAGTTATTACATTATTATTAAATCTTTAATTTTGACCATGTCCTTAGCAATAAACAAGTCACTGACTGTTGTTTACTACCCTTATTTTTTTTCTTATTTTTTTTTTACTTTATTGAAAAGTACCGATTCAGGCACCGTTTAGGCACCGGAACCATTTTAAAAATATCGATTTAGCACCGGAACCGAAAAAAAACCAAACGATACCCAACCCTAATGGTTTTACAGTTCATTTTACACAAGGAGAGCCCTTTGGGGCTCGTCCTTTATTGGATTTTTAAATTGCGTCATCACTGGTCAGGCTTCCCATTCAAAAGCCTGTCTGTCGTACCGTAGCAAACCGCTACAACTGCCTCTACTGGACTAGAGAGGAAATGTCAATAACACCTCTGTCACAAGACAGTGTATGTACTGTACATCCAATCAGGAGGTTAAACCTGAGAAAATTATGTTTTTGGGATGTTTAAATAGCGAGTGAAAGCCATGAACTTGAGCTCACTTAACTAAACAAGATTCACACAAAATAAAATTGACTGGCCTATTTTATCTATCTATCTATCTATCTATCTATCTATCTATCTATCTATCTATCTATCTATCTATCTATCTATCTCAACTTAAAAGGAACGCATTTTGGCTTTGAATGATAGTTAAAATGAGGCAATCAAACAAGTGGATAATGGCATCTAAATTGCAGGACAGAGCCAGTTTGATAGAGAGATTAACGCCTTACCTTTTTGCTCTCTCACACCGAAGAAAACCACAATAGCACAGAGGACGTAGATAATGCAGATGACACCGGAGGCAATCATGTAGGCGGTTTTCTGTAAAGGAAGGAACAAGAGAAGGAAAGGACGACACTTTGACTTTAGTTTTCCTCATCGGTTCTTGTTGTTTGAACAGTAAAGCGGTTATTATTAGCCTTCACTGTCAAACTATATGACTAACAGCTAAGCTGGTTTACCGTGTGGTCCAGGGAAATGACCGGCTCGGAGCTATTGAGTCCGGAAGACACTGAGGAGTTGCTCAGGTTCGTCACAATGTCACGCGGTCCTGGGAGGCAGGGAGCGTTCGCCATACCCACGATCTGCCCCTGGATAGCTGTACCGAGAACAGTCCCCAGAACCTCCACAGTCATCCCTGATTGGAGGAAAGATTTTTAGTCACTGAGGAGGTGCCACACTAGACTTGTCTTTTCTGTCAGGAGATTCATTTTGAAAACCAATCATTTGACTAGGATACTCACTGTATGCGGTGGCTGAGTCCCTGTCCTTCTGCTCTGAGCTGATGAACATGGTGAGCGCAGAGTATGGCACATGGAAGCACTGATTTGCAAAAGAAAAGAGTAACAAGGTGAGAAGAAGAAAAAATGAATGCAGCTCTTAATTTCACCATTGGTTAATGCAGAGAAGTAAAGAAAGCTAAAGTCATTGTTCAACACGTTGGGAAATTAATTTCATCGCATTCTGGTGGAAAGTTGGATGAGTTTGGTACATGTCTCAGTTTGACATTTTGAGCAAACTATTCCTTTGAGTGAATCATTTCAAATGATTGCGCAAAGATTGCTAAACTTTCCGTTGATCAAATCAGTTTAAAAAAAATACAAAACATGTAAGGTTACTTTACATTGATCCCACGATAACCTTCATAACATTTTATTAATGTCATAATTAAACCCATTTCATAATTCATTCAGGGGGTAAGTTCTTCTCATCAGTTTTTTTTTTTTTATTAAAGAGCAGTTTCCGCAAAATGCGATGGGGATAGGGCTGGGCGATACGGAGAAAATCCAAATATCACGATGTTTTTGACCAAATACCTCGATAACGATGTTGTAGTGTTGACTATTGGTGCTTTCACAAAATATTTACACCATGAGGTTTTCGATGAATAATCATCAGTAATGTGGATATAATGACTAAGTGGGTAAAGGCAAATAATAGAACAGTTACAACACTCTGTTAAGTTCAGAAAATGACATCACTTTACTGTAATGCAGCCTGTAAGACCAGGAAAAGACAACACTTATGCCATATTACGATATCCTAAATCTAAGACGATATCTAGTCTCGTATCACAATATCGATGTATTGTCCAGCTCTAGATGTGATTTCTATGATAGGACCCTGTAATTGCACATATGGAACAACAGAGTAGTCACAGGGGGGGGGGGGTGTCTGCGTGGATAAGAGTGTTGGTACTCACAGTTTGAAGGGTCTGGAAGATGCAGTAGAAGATAAGGTACCAGATGACTTTGCCGTTCTCAAAGGGAGGAACGTACCATATTAGGAAATAGGAAAGCACGGCCAAAGGGGTGGACAGCACGATCCTTCATATGGACAAAAGGAAGAGTAGGGGAGAGGAAGAAGAAGAAGAAGAGACAACAACAACAACAACATCAGTGGATGAACACGTGATCCTACTCGAGCGTGAAACGCTCTCACTCTGTAACCAATTATCAGCCTTTATGAAGAGAGGGGACACTCATTACATAACAAGTTGTGTGGCCATTTAAGTGGGGCTTTCATTCAACTAGTGCCAACTCTTCCTCAGGTCGCCAGTGTTTGGTTAACAGGGACACAGTATTCCTGGTGTCCATGTGCATGGAACAGGTCGAGCTTGTGGATGAGCTGGAGGGTTCCGGGAGGATGTAACACCGGGGAATGCTGCCAAACAAGACTTGCTCTTGTTTTTTTTCGTTTACAAAATGACTGAACACTTTTGCTCACATAAAAAAAAAAAAAAAAAAAAACAATGGTTCAATGAGGCAATTCTTTGGATGTGAAAATGTTCATACACATAAGACAGTGTTTCCTTTATGCTGATTTGACCGTGGTGGCCCCCCACGGCAACATTTCTGCCCCCCACGGTATCAGAAATAGGGCTGCGTTGTTAGAGTGCATGTCGGAATAGAAAGCGGACACGAGGATAACTAACCATTAGATGTTCCTTTAAAAAAAAAAAATAAAAAAATGTTGATCAGTTTTATTTTAAGCCTGGTCTTGCAAATTTAAATTAGGTTAACTGGTGATTTTCGTTGTTTGTATTCTTCACCTGCGAGCTAAAGTGCACGTGGCTGTTGATTCAATAGCGAATGCTGAACGCCCTCGCCCACGTTTGTATTTTAGGTGCATTATTTACATGCTGAAGTAGTTACACTGCATTAAGATAATGTAATAGTGGGTTTATTGTTATTTGCTACAGAATGCTTAGCCTATATGTCAAGATCAAAGTTGGCCCATCTAGCAACTCAAAAAATACTGTTCAATCACAACAGAAAATATGCCTCATTGTGTGTGTGAATAGAGGTGAATAAATTTGTTTGTGTTGCTGCCCCCACTGCTAAAAAAAACAAACTTGATTTTAGTCACGTAAAACACATCTGTGTCATCCTTTCCTCCTCCTCCTCCTCCTCCTCCTCTGTCTAACATCCCGGAAATTCGCACCATGAAGTCATTTGAAGAGGAAGTTCAGTCACATCCTTTCCCCTATGGTAGAATCGAAACTCTCCAGTCAGATGGGAGATAATGAAAGCAGCCACACCTCTGAAAATAAGAGTCTGGCTTGTGGAAATCGGGATAATATCCAATCAAAGTGTTTGGCGGCTGAACAGCTTCACTGCAGACTCCCCACCGATCAACTTTTTACAGCCAAAATTGAATGAACAATGTATGTGCTTATAAGAGTGAAGTCAAGAGGAGCAGCATTCAGCAGACTCTCGCGCATGTAATGTGATTAACTGTGAGTGTGCCACAGTGGACAGCAGGTCAAAGCAGATATTTTATTTTTATATATATATATATATATATATATATATATATATATATATATATATATATATATATATATATATATATATATATATATATATATATATATATATATATATATATATATATATAAGTCTGTCTGCTTGACAATCCCATTTTGCAGCAATAAAATTGAGGTGAGGTGACCAAATAGAGAAATGTATCTTTTTAGATAAAACAGATGTTGACAAAGTTTCCTTTTCATTTGAAATTGGGTAAAAAGTTGAAGTTGGAAAATAGGTAATAAATTGCAATACAGTATATCGCAGAATATTGCAATAGGTTTCAAATCGCAATAATATCATATCTTATAATATATATCGTATCGTGAGGCCTCTGGTGATTCCCATCCCGATAAAACACGTGGGAATGGTTTTTTTAAGCATATTTTAAGCATATTTTTTAAGCATATTTCCTCTGTACTAAATGGCACAAACACCTACCAAATTAGGCATGGGACTTGATTTGACCTAACTGAAGTGTGTCCATCAATAAAAACAGCTTTACTTGAACTACTTAGCTCCACGCAGACATCCTACAACATGGATGAAACAAGCTATGGTAGCAAAAAGAAAAGAAAGATTTTTTTCCAGTGTATGCTGTTCCCAAAACAGTTTGCACGACTAAGTCAAGACTTGCACTGTGCTTGCAGCAGTGCAGTGACACACTATGCCATCCAAGTACAGTCCTGTGTCCCCTCCTAGAATGTTATGTCATCTGAAATAGCCGTGCTGACTAGGGAGGGATGATTTTATCTCAGCAAGTTAACTAAGCAGGTGGCAGATTTTAGTCTGGTGCCTATATTAACGTTCTAAGCGTTCTCAATCATTAAGCTGGGTGGGTGACCAGCTGTAATAAAAGCTGAAAAACAAGCCAATACTCTAGATTTGATTCTGGTTTTGAGGCCTTGACGTCATGTTTACATGCACTGACAACGACTTAAGAAATCCGGAAAAAATTTAAAAACTAAAATCATGATTTTACAGTACATGAAATGTATGGGAAACCAAACTTTAAATCAATGGTAAGGTAAAAACATCCACTTCCTAACCTTAAGCACTTTTGAATCAATATTAGAATTCATATTAGGCAGTCGGTATGTCAGTAAGTAAGTAAGCCAGTATTTGTTAAAGTCTAAACTCTAGATACTTAACAGCCAATGTCCAAAGAAATTCATTTAAATGCATGTTTATGGAATAGCAGAAAGCCTGCAGAATGTCACTAGTGACTACTCTCCAGTGGCTCTGCAGCAACAGTACGACTTGTTCTACTAATGCTCCGCAACTTGAACTGGAGTTAACTCTTAGACTTCCTCAGCCAGCCAGTCTTTAAAACTCCTACCAGGGCCATTCGCAGCTGAAAGCTGAGACCTCATTGGCTCACGTATGTGGTGTGTTGTGGGCTGGACCAATGACAAGCTAACCTGACTCTTCTCCCCTCCCCCACTTCCTACACATGAAGCCTGAGGAAGATGAAGCAGCTCCTGCTGCATTCTCTACTGCCTCCTCCTCCCTGATCTCAGGCACCGCACCCATCTCCTCACATCTTTACAACCAAGCTGACCATTCCAATGATTCCCCCATCCTTTCTTGCTCCTACAATCCACCCCCACCCACCCACCCACGGACAACAATTGGGAGGTGCATCTCGCTTTGCACAAGCAGCGCCATCATGACCCACTTTTCAAACGTCTGCATCTTGGCATTAGCAGAAAAATGTAAAGAATGATATACTGACCTTACCCCCTCCCCGCAGTTCTATTAAGCTTAATTCAACAGAATTGTATGCATTAACATTAAGTCAAGCTATTCTTTTAACACAATTTTCAAAGTATGCATGATAGGATTTATTTTTTGATTATAAAAGTAATTTAAGGTGTATCGATGACACAATATGTTCCCGTAACATAGAAGACTTAACTCCAATGTTCACAGGGGCTACTATGTGGACATTAATAGTTTTTACGAATAACTGTTACAAAAGCTGAAAATGTTAATTATGTACGTTAGGGGTGTGCAAAATAAAAAAATAAAAATCGATTCACATTCGAATCGCGATTCAAGATCTACCGATTCAAAATCGATTCATAGAATTCCAAAAAATCTATTCATATTTTTTATAAAAAAAAAAAAAAAAATGTCTACTGCAATCACATGGGAAAAGTAACTACATTTACATACTGTAAATCTTTTTTTAAACCGAGAATCGTTTTTGAATCGAAAATGGATTTTGAATCGAACCTTGAGCCTGAAAAATCAATATTGAATCGTGGCATTTTCTGAATCGTGCACCCCTAATGTATGTCTGACAGCAAAATCATTTACAGCACTGTAGTTTCCAGAGTGGTGATCATTTGATCATCACGTTATAAAACCTCCATCTCAACTGTCAGAACAAGAACTTAATTCGATACATGTTGCACATGTGTACCTGCCAAAGCTCGACACTTCTCTCTAAGGAACTGCTACCCAACAGCTGAGCATTCCTTCGTAGTCTATAGTAATTACGCAGGTGTTCTCAATGTACGCACAGCAAAGGGAACATCAACACGGGCAACGGAGGAGGGGACCGCATGAGACCTTAATGACTGGGTTCATCTCCCAATTGTGCCCCTTCGTACACAAGGTACACACATTATTGAGATTTAGTTTTTAATCAAGCAGGCGAGGGAGTTTATAAAAACAAAAAACAAAAAAACAAAAAAACCACTTTGCCCTGCATCTCCCTGTGGTGCTCATTTAAAAGTTATACCCTGGGACATTTAAGATGTCACCTTTTTGTCTGATCACATTATGGAGGTACTGCATGTTCCAGAACACTCAAGGGACAGCAGCTCTGACGCGTCTTCTGCGTTGACAGGAGAGTGGCAGCGGCTTCTGTAACCAGCAGCTCCCACTGACACGCCACGCTGTCCTTCGCTCACATAACGGTATGAGTGGACCGAGAGTTCCAGGACCGTCTGCAGATTTTGACAACGCAGGGACCCCCCCCAGTTTAACAGTTATACAATACTCACTAACAGACAAATGACTTGTATGACATAAACCTACATATGCTGCTCAGAGATTGAGAAGTAGAGAGGTTGGGGGAGATAAAACAACTGAAAAGAAAAAGGGGTCAGTAACCTTTCTATAAAAAAGGCCTGAAGCACCACAGGCCTCCCATTCCCTCAGCCTGGCTGCCACACACGGCCAATGATGCACCACCGCAACATTTAAACATTCATTTTGCTCTTCACAGGGGATTTCACAGAAAGATGCCAAAGTGTACCGGTCAAACTGAAAGCAACAACATAAAATACAAAGTGTTGTTTTTTTGTTAATCTCAAAAAGGTCAATTTATACAAAGGAGAGTATTATACAAAATATCAAATAGCTGAAAATGACCTCACTACTCAAATATACAGAGATTTGTGAGTCCTCTATGGGAAGTATTCATGGTGTGCTTGCTGTAAGAAGCAGTCTTGGTAGCAGGCAGGAGTTATATTTGTCAATGGATTACTAAAGGTCAAGCTGTGGGAAATGTGACTAGCACCTACAGGAACTACCCGTATTTGTTTGGTAAAATAAAGGCTCAGTGTCTTTGTTTTTTGGCTTTAGGGGTCCAGCCTTAACCATTTCAACTAAACGCATTTTTCAGGAGATTTTTTTTATAGCCTGTGTGCGTGTGTGCGAGAGAGGGAGAGAGAGAAAGGGGGAGGGCGTTTGAATAGACAGTTGCCTAATGTGTGGGCAGCAGTATTTGCATCAGCATGACCCATAGTAACCCTTCCTGGAAGAGGACGCTGGTAATTCAGTCCCCTCCCATAGCCCCACCCCCAAACACAACCAAACAATGTAACTTCCACTCACAGCTCTGACTCACTGACGCTGATAGGCAGCCCCTCTTTAAGTGTTTCCGACAACAATAAGTGCTTTAGTGACACCTAACTGGGCTTCATCAACAAGGTAATGGGAATGGTCTTGCAGAGACTCCAACACTACAGCTGGAGGAGCCAGTTGCTCCGGAGAAAATGACCATGGTCTACTGTAGACACAAATCAAGTCAAACTGTATCAGACTGCAGCTTGCTGGTTCCAGCTGGGAGTAAGACCTACCAGGGCAGCATGCGTCCGAAGCGCGTCCACGGGCTTCGGGAGACCAGGAAGCCCACCGTGGGGTCCGTTATGGCGTCCCATGCTCGGCCCACAAACAAGATGATGGAGGCATAGAAGGGATCCAGCTGCCAAAAGAGAAGACACAAAGATTAGTGCAACTGGGACATTAAAAGCACATACATTTCAATGGTGGGTAAAGCACTGATGCTCCAAAAACAGGTACACTTTCAATCCCTTTGCTACCTCAGAGTAGCAAAAGTAGCAGGCATCCACATCCACCAGTACACCATCCACACTAGGCTAAATGTCAAGCTGACAAACTATACATAGCTTGTGGTTGCAAAGTTAAACCGTTTGATGGCTTTACAACATGACATTACAGTGAGCAGTGTTTAGGTTTTTTTTTTTTTTAAGTCAGTCAATCAATCAAGTCAAATCGTGAAGGTGCCACTTGGGAGCTCAGCCTGTCTGCTGGTTATTGTGCAGAGGAGACAAGCCTGACTGGAAGCCAGCCAGGAACAACGCTTGACTCCTGACTGTACAATCTGCACCATGCTGTGTCACCCAATAGACTCCTCATCAACAATCGTGGTAGCCAGACAAAGCTAAACCCTGGGAGGCCCAGTTAACTTACACGCCATATTGGCCTCAAGCATCAGATTAGTGTCAGAATCCATTAAAGCGAGCCCCTCCTCATCGTGCTACCGTCCTTCCCCTCTCCAACATTTTTCAGAACAAGTGTTTTGATACAGCGGAGCCACATCATGGAGTCAATAACGGAAACAACAGAGAAACATTTTTCCGCCTCTTCATTTTTCCAGGACAATTGCATCTTTGTTGGTGAGCTTTGGCGGTCACAAAGTCCTGTACGTGCCCTTATGAGAGAGCTGATTCAAGGGCACAGGAAGGATCACGTTACAACTCCATGTTCTCAAGTCTGTAAATGCCACCCGCATGTATTGGATACGGAGTATGTTCTGGGCTTGTTAAAGTAGTTAAACTAGTAACGCCCAACACTGTTTGCAATAAGTTGGATTTAGTGCCAGAACGCAGTCGGCTCAGGTTGCTAATGTCGGCTACTTTTTTTTATCTTGCCGCAAGGTATGGCCGTGACAATGCTGGTTCAACCAGTTTGCACACAATCAAAACTGTTTAGCCTGTTACAAAGACAGGCTAAACCGTTTTGTTAGTATGCACGTATCAGTATGTGTGCTCCCATTTCCAGTAAGTTGGTCCTTTAAAATGGTCCCATGACATGGTGCTCTTTAGATGCTTTTGTATAGGCCTTAGTGGCCTATATATATCCCCTAATACTGTATCTGAAGTCTCTTTCCCAAATTCCAGCCACTAGAGCCTGTCCCACAATGAGCTTTACTTAGTATGTGCCATTTCTGTGTCTTTAGCTATTGAGGAGGATGGAGGGGGGGGCAAGGTGGAGAGTGGGGGTGTAGCCTTGACCAACTGCCACTTTGCTTGTTTGAAAGCCATGATGTCTCTCTCTCATGGGTGGGCCAAATTCTCTGGGCGGGCAAAGCAGAGAAAGGAGAGGTAACCTTGCTCCTTATGACCTCATAAGGAGAAGATTCCAGATCGGCCCATCTGAGCTTTCATTTTCTCAAAGGCAGAGCAGGATACCCAGGGCTCGGTTTACACCCATCGCCATTTCTAGCCACTGGGGGACCATAGGCAGGCTGGGGGAACGCATATTAAGGTTAAAAAAACCTAATAAAGTGACATTTTCATGCCATGGGACCTTTAAGGGAAGCAGGGTGGGCTATATTTAGTTCTGTATGAAAGTGACACTATAATGTCTGGGCAAGTGTGATCATGGAGTTTTGAAATAATCTCAACCAACTCACCTGAGCTACATCCAGCAGATAGATCTGCAGGAAAAATCCCAGGGCACATCCTGTGATTTGGTAGGGTGCTCCACCGATGGCATAGCATATCTTGTTGCAGACTGACAACCTGTTCCTATGTTCATGCTGGGGGAGAAGAGGGAAAAAAAACAGTTAGTCATATTAAATTTGCATCTACAGGAATCTAGTGGAATCAGGATAAGGAAATCCTACTGAAATGATAATGTCTAAGAAATGACTGACTTTACTCTTTCAACATCAACCTACTTTTGTAGAAAGTGTCCTAAAAGGCAAAGTATTTGCAGCTGCCCGCATACCTTTTCAGGCTTTGACATGGCCTTACCCTTGTAATTATAGGAGGGGTCAATTCTGCAGTCGACATACAGCAGCTTAATTCTAACATGGTGACGGCAATACAGCAGAACACAGTTATGCCTCCAGGCTTATAAAATGTAACTTCTAATTTTTGTCTGAACAATTTAATCTTCAGTGTCGCTGATTTCCCACCAGTCCGATTAAGACAACAGTGCCTCATAAGGAATGTGGCCTGAATTCTTAATCGCCAGAGTCTTAGAAGGTGAGAGTTCAGTTGGCAAGAAGCTAACCATCATGTCTCGTATTTGGCTGAAGTCAGGGACAGCCACCGGGAAACAAGAAACCCTTGGATTTCTAACAAGTGCTCATTATTCTCCATTTGCTCCACTGTAGACGTAATAATTTCCTCAACAGACAGACTCTAAACAACTCCTCTAATAGCAACACAAATCTGTGCAGACAAGTGCCAGGGCATGACAACATCATGGTGTCACACTCACCAAAACACAGAGTGACAGCACTTGGGCAGCAGCCCTGAACTGGCTTAATAGCCAATGGGTGCCTGCCAGTTTGACCAGTGCTCTGCCCACTCCTGCCCACAGAGGGAGGGAAAACACACCCTCCTCCCTGACCAATAAAAAAAGGTTGCGTTTGGTGCTCTTTTCAGCCAGTCAAGGAAGTTTTCATCACTGGTTTTGAATGAGGAAGAGTGAAAGTTATAGCCTAGAGAAAGGATAAAAAGACGTTTCAAGAGAGCATCACCCTGCTTGTGAAAATGACTGCAGGCCCATTCAAGCATTCCTTAGTGTATGTCACTGATATGCATGAGACAGACCTTATCTTAGATCAGACCACAGCACAAAACATCATCGAAAACACAGAAGCAATTATTCAAACTTTAGTGATTGAAAAACAGCGGCTGGCATTAACATCAGCTGGACCACCTGGTGATTTATGCCTCCATTACAGTGATTGTGGGGGTAAAGGATCACAATTGCCCCCACCATGTGATGACCATTACCCCTCAAACTATACAGCTGTAAAGTGGTAACTAAAGAGTTGTCTATGCCTGATAAAAAGGTCTATGACCAAGACATCTTTTCCTGACAGTGTGTAGGAGTGCAACTCTTTTTCACTATGGAAAATGTCTCCTACACCTGTTCTACCAGTGTGCATCTGTTACTTCTGCCCATCCTAGTTTGCCTGTGTCATTTATGCGACTATCATAGATTGACAGCGTATTAATGTCACTCGCTTTACACAGCTTCGAACCACTCCACTTTAAAAGCACTCTTCTTTGCATTACCCATCCTAAATTACATTTAAAATAAAAAAAAAACGTCAAAAACTCCAAAGGTAGCATAACCGTTTTTGATTAACGTTACAATTAGAGACGTTGACAACTCTAAACAGATTATCCTAGCAATGACGGAAATGTCGAAAACTCTGGGGAAAAAACTAGATGGGATTTTAGGAAATTATCCTCCGCCTGCTCCGACTCTGACACGTCGCCTTGGTGCTTCCTGATGCATTCAAAGCTGTCGGAGATATGGAAATTACCCTCCAAAATGCACTCGAAATACCAAAATGAAGCGGGGATTTCTTTTTCTTTCTTTTTTTTAAACACCGAACCTAGGGAAGAAAGATCACATGCAAAACTCAACAGTGAAAACAGAGATAGTTCAAATGCTGTTTCATGACAACCTGGCAGTCAGTGAATTAAAATCATGATACAAATGCTCTCCTCATATTGTTAATTTGCTCAGATGAGCCCCTGAACGCATCACCACAACAAACCTTGACGACTGACTAAATATCCACATAAACTATGCATCCTAGAACGTTACCTCATATTGTTATTTGTAGACAACACCCATACCGTGGTCTTTGGACAAGTTTAGAGTGTTGCTGCAAATGTTCATATAAATAATTTCAATTTATCAATGAGACCATATGCAAATGAGAAATTCCAAAATATGGTTGATTTAACGGGCTAACTTTGCTAGCTAACTAGCTAACGTACGCGAATAGCCTATAAAACTGCATATGCGCATTCCATGAACATGAACATCTGAAAGGCAGCCGTTGCCAAAGAAGAGTAGCTAACGTTAACGTTTTGGGGATTTAAATTTAGCTCTGGCTGGGGGAAGTTAATGAGTGCAATGAAAACCTCACTCATTACAGTCTTCCAAACTAAATTATGACTTAGCTAGTGTTAAACCTACTATTATATTTAACCGTCCAAAGCTTTGGTTTATAAGCGATATTGTGTGTCCTGATGATAACGTTACTCAGATAAGGGTTAAAGGGTTTCCTGACGTTTGGAAGCTTAAGTGGTGTTGATTTATTGACTGAAAATGTATGAAATGATTTTAATATGTATCAATGATTTCATTCATTTTATAATTAAACGAGTCACAATGCGCCCCTAGCTACATGACTCAGTCCCTCGAAATGCCACTTACTTCACAGGGGCGCGCTCCATTCAATCAAATGTTCAACATACACTCCCGTAAAAGAAACAGCTACTTTCTCGTATTGTGCTGTCTGGTGAGGATTTAGAAAAGAACCCGTCGCTAAACCATCATTTTGATTTAAGGAGCTAATGAACTCACCTTCCTGGCGAGCGTTATACCATCCGAGCTGGCCGGTTTCTCCAGTAAACTGGCGTTTGAGTATTGTTCACCTCCCTCTCCTTTTGCCATAACGTTAACTTAGCAGAATAGTTGGTTTTCTTGGTTGAACCTGACAGAAAAAAAAAAGTAGAAATATCAAACAGGTCTTCTGATAACGTTTGAGGAAACTCGTTCAATGGTATCGCCGTGGTCCAACGTTACAATCTGTTTGAAAACTGAGAAGATGTGGAGGCAGAAAGGGTGGATGTAGTAATTTTTAGAGCACCCCGCCTCTTTCAACGTGCCATTCACCCCATCTTTCACCCCGCCCCCTCTGAAGGCGGGTCCGCTCTAACAGTCAGGCGATCTTTCTATAGTCACTCATATCAACCTCCATGATACCAACTCACTGAAGACATTTCATCTGAAATTCCCATAGACAGTATATAAATTCCTAGTAGCTTTATCAACGTTCCTGAGGGTCAAAATGAGAGACCTAGCCTTTATCTCCGGTGAAAATGTCACATGTTGCATAGCTATACGCAAACATACAGTTCCAATATCCCTATAACGTACATTAGCTATTACTTTTACATGAATGCACATATGGTGGGTGTTTTTTGTAGACTGATTTTATTTTTTAGGCTCAGTATATTTAAAATACATAGCATCAGTAGGTTATTTTGTAGGCTATTTCTACAAATTTGGGTATGGTCTTGGGCACATTTGTTGATATAGCCTACAGTAATTTTTATATCCTAATGTGTGTATATATATTTCCCATATAATTTCCCCCCATCTTGCTCTCGTCTTTCATGCTATTATTTTATACATAGGCTATGTAAAATAGGATATAGTTTATAGTGTGTCATTTGTTTGTTGGAAACATCCCAGTTTCCAACAAGCATCTTCAAACTTCACCTGTATCTTTGGTGTACAGGGTCAATTCAGGCCTGAAAGTGGATCCCTAGATATCCATATTTATCATTTCGATTAATAAATCCAAAAAGTGAACATACACAAAGATCATACAGTATTTATCAGTGTGAATATATATTTTCTTCTGTATCTTTCCTATATTCCCCTGTCCATTTATTAGCATTTTCACCAAAAACATTTCAAGTAATTCTAAAATGAATTTCAAGGCAGAAATAAAAAATGAAATGTCCCTCTAGGAATATTATCACCTGCTGCTGTATGGTAAATATATTGCAAAAATCAATATTCATCACAGCTGGCACTAAATGTCCTTGTTAGGAATACAAACTAGACAGTACAAAGTCTAAACTATGCTTCAGAGATAAGTTTAAATTATACAAACATAGCCCAGAATATATTTTCCTGAGTTGCAAAATGATATTTAGAAAATACTTGCAGATGTTCAGATTGTACTTGCAGATGTTCAGATGGTAACCAACATTTACGACCTAAATTTCCTACAACTCAGTTCAGGGCACAAATGTTACAAACATGAATTGTGTATTTTGGAAAATAAGTGGCTCCTGTGTGTGTGTGTGTGTGTGTGTGTGTGTGTGTGTGTGTGTGTGTGTGTGTGTGTGTGTGTGTGTGTGTGTGTGTGTGTGTGTGTGTGTTCAGAAGGGGCTGCAAAGGGCGCCGAGGATGACGAGCTGGATCCCTCCAGAGTGGACATCAGGGTGGGCAAGATCACCAGTGTGGAGAAGGTGGGATGTGAGGATGATGCCTGATCAGTATAGCGTTTCTTCAGATGTTCTTCAGTGTTGAAATGATCCATCTGTACGGCCCCTCCTTCTCTGAGCTCACCTGGGTGCGTCTATTTTCCAACTTCCAGCATCCAGATGCTGATTCACTGTACCTGGAGAAACACTTTTTTTGCATTAATTGTGTATTTTGGAAAATAAGTGACTCCTCTGTGTGTGTGTATGTGTGTGTGTGTGTGTGCTATCTCTGGTCAGTCATGCTCTAGCTCATACTGTCTGCTGTCAACTTAAAGTAGCCACCTTCCTCTGTACTGACCATCAATGAAGACAGTTCAAAAGAGACCGTTTTTTAACATCTTTTAATATAGCTTGGCTGATAAATAAACACATGCGCAAGAGTCCTCAGGTGTGGCAGAACACACAACAACTTATCTCATGTGGCTAGATAAAGGTTGCCTGCTCGCGGTCTAAACGTTTAACACTCTCCCGTCTTTATTTGCAAAGCATCGACTGCTCCGGCGAGTGGCTGTGCACATACTATATGTTCCCATTTTAGCTGAGCACACATACCAACAGCATACATATGCAGTATACACACACCATCACTAGAGTTTGAATACTCATCTTTGTGTCCAGTGGTAGGAAAGGAACCTCTGGATTGCAGAAGATGTATAGATATTTGCGATGTTTACCTATGGCTATGCATGCACACAGTCTTTCCACCCTCACACCCACTTCAACAGGCCTCACACAGGTAGGAGCGCACACGCCTGCTGCCTCCCCTAGATTAAAAAGACATTAACAATGCAGCTTTATCTCTGCTGAATGCGTATGTACCTATTTGTTTACACACACACACACACACACACACACACACACACACACACACACACACACACACACACACACACGCACATCTAAGGGACCTCTCCCGGCTGCATTATTGAACTTCTGATAGTTGAACCCTGACCTTGCCAACCGTACATTCAAGTTCAGACCAGACGCACAGGTGGCGTGTGTCTGTAATGGTACAGAAAAATCAATGTGTGTCAACATGCTGCAGATTAGATAAGACATTATGGCCCAGATGAAGTTGTGTTGGTAAATTTATGTGACAGTATCACTGTGGAAAACAAATAGCCCAACGTGTGTATTGAACAGTTCTACAATTTAAACTACATCCAAGCAGATAACCTTTGCATGCAATGTTCAGCTTTTTGGGGGGGGGGAGTCTCTTCTTCTTTACTCTGCAACGATTACACAAATGTATCAAAATGTTGTCCAACCCCTTCAGGCTCACTCATCTCTGTCTCCACACTCTGACCGTTGTCTGCTCAACTTTGAGCTCATTTCAATACACTTAAAGGATGTGTTGTAATGTCTTCGTTGCAAAGAGTGACTGCTCTGTTGGAACGTGTCGCATGCATGTTGAAATATGACTATCTGCCAATGGCAATATTGTCTGTCTGTAAGGCTAATTTTGAAATTAAGGAGGACTGATGCAGGACTGACAGACAGAGGTTGATGTCCAGTTTCAGGAGGAAAAAAGAAATAAGGCAGCGTAGTGTAATACAAATAAAGTCACAGGAGGGAAACATCACTGATACACTGATGCATAAATCACAGCATCAGTTGTCATAATAAATAAAGAGAAACTGCCTAATATTGGTAAAGGTCACCCAAATTTCTAACACTTCTTGCTGCTATTACAGACTATCGTACGTTTAAAAAAAGAAATATTTCTTGTACTTGAAAAGTCAAATTTATTAGCAATAAAACACACTTGGTTTAATACACTTAGACATTTAGCAGCTACAGTAGCTAATGGTAATTCTTTTGGACAACCTTCAGATAAGTATAGCTGTAAAGCAAACTTTACTGAGTCAGTTGACTGACTTTGTGACTTCTTTACTTACATTGGGGCATTTACCCTTGTCCTGTAATTGTCACAGCCATTTTCACACAGCTTACCATTTAAGCATTCGTTTGAGCATCTCAGCCAGAAACAAGCTGCATCTTATTGCTTGTAAGTAGATACACCCAGTGTGCTAACGGCCAATGGATGTGCTCTTCTTCCCAAAGTTCATGTAAATCAAGGGGGACTTGTCCTAACTGATTAGAAACCAAACTCCATTGCATTTTATTGCAACAAGACAAAGACTATGCACTGCACTCTGCACCCTCAGAGACCTAACCCGAATCCAACAAGGTACTTTCTCATGGATCACCTTACCTGTCCCATTTCTTTTAGCTTCGCTACTGAAGAAAGCATGTGAAATGGTTTGGTGTGTATCCCCAAAGGAGCTAGCTGTGAGCCCAGGTGTATCTTGGAAAAGATATTTAAATTGATGAAATAATGTTTTGTATTTGGCCTGTGGCGCTGTGACTAAATGTGTGTGTGTGTGTGTGTGTGTGTGTGTGTGTGGGGGGGTACTTTGTGCTGTTAAAGTCACACTTCTGACAGCTGTTCTGTGTACAAGGGGATATATTTATTGTGTGTGTGTGATTGTATATATGTGTGTGAGCAGAGTCTCATGACTGTGTGTATTTGTTGTCAAACACAGTGTGTGATCGTCTGAGAGAGCAATGCGGTGAACGCAGAGGCCGTCCAATAGGTCGAGCTATGTGTGCGTCATGTCAACCAAGCGGCAGGGTATAGGTGGGATGGAAAGTCAGGAGGGAGGGCGATACACACTAACACACACGCATGAAGACACAAACACATGAAATGTTGTGAGGGGAGTTGTAGATGAAGGGGGAGTTGTCATGTGCCCTGTGTCCTTGAGTGCAGGTATTTTCCCACAAAGTGCGTTTCAGAGAAGACACTCAATCAGCAGGGAAGCAGTTCTCCCCTGTCTGGGTCACTGTGTGTCAAAAAAAAAAGTTTGAACCAGCTGACGATATTAGTTATATCTGTGAGATAAAATTGTAAAATCAAAAGGTGCATTCAAACCCATAGGCTTAAATTTAAACGTGACCTACTGTACATGGTTTCCATGTACATGAGCCAGCCTGGCATGGCAACATATGGCTCTGATCCCAGCTTCGAGGACACAAAAGGTTGTTTAAAGTGTACTCTACACAAGTGTTCGGACTTGCAACAAAAGCTGCACCCTTTCGTTTGCACACATATTGCAGTTACATTCTATTTGACCCAATCAGGGATTAGGACATTGTTATTTGTCAACTCAGACGAGGCATGCAAAGTCCTTCCTCCATGTGCACTAAAAGTACAGGTAACTGGTGAAATGAAGGAAACACTTGTGTGCATGTTTACAAGTTTAATGATGGAGGGTGGAGTTCATTTCCCTCATTACGTGCAGAAAGCCAAGTCATTTCATACTGAGGAAGCAAACTTTACTCTGTCGCAAAGCATTTCTGTGTTCATTTAAAGCTCACTGTCACTTGTCATTTAACGGCCAAATGTGAGACCAGCAGCAGTCACTGCATATTTTACCGAGACTTTGTGGATGCTTCTAGCGTGACAGTGCACTCATCTGCAGGGTATGAGATGCCATGGATTAGTTTCAACATAAAAGCCTCATCCTAAATCTGCATTTGACTGTTGTCCGTCCTGCCAATAGCCTAAGCACTCGTTTAAACGGCATGCATGTGTGATACACATTTTGTAGTCCACAGAGTTGGGGCTTTGAAAGAAAAAAAACTAAATGTTGTGGCTGCAGAGCTTATTAAGAGATTATCTCTTAATAAGCTCTGCAGCCACAACATTTAGTTTTTTAGTAAATTACACTTTTTCTTGACAGGAAAACTTGATCTGTCACTGTGGCCATATTGCTCCCCTGCTTATGAAACCCACAGACAGGAAGGTGCGAAAATGCGAGTTTACGCCATGTTGAGGAAACTGGGGCGATTGTTTCAAAGTTCATATTTCTTAGCCGTGTTGTTAAGAGTGATGGAACATTGAACCTGACTGTTATCAGGATGGACTTACCTCATTGGAATTTAGACATTTCACGTAGACGGGTGATGTGTTGACGTTGTCGGTCGGTCTGCTTTGAATTCTCCAGTTCTCCAGTTGAATTCTCCTTTACAGTTCCTAGAAATCATATGATGTCATGCTAATCAACCGAATTTGTCTCTTGGAGCAGCTTAGGAGTGGGGAATAAGAGGAATACAAAGGGTCTTAAGAGCTGGGAAAGAGACATGTTTCACTGTTTCGGCCCAACATATTCAATACATGAAATATTGCAGCTTTAAATGCTAACTGTCCGGGCCTCATAAAGATTCAGAGAAAACATGAAAGAAGAGTGTCAAGAAAGGTGGTTTGGGTCTCATCTCACAGCAGGGGGCGGTGATGGGAGAGTTCATATCTTTTCTATTGTGTTCTCAGCACAGCATGGTGCATAACGTGGAAAAGAAGAGGTTATAAAAGCCTATAGAGTAATAATGAAAACCTCACACTGAGCGATATCTAGAGCACAAAGTGTGTGTTTTAATGTCAACAGTGCTGCGGGTCTGCGGGCGATATTTGGATGAAATGATGCAGATATCAGAGAAGCTCCAGGGATTTTGCAGGCACCTCAGAAGGGAAATACTAGGAACAGGAGAAATGTGAGAAAGAGGAGGAGACAGTGTTGCAATGCACAGACAAAACAAACTCCACACAGCAAACAAACAAAAAAGTGCTGCAGGTGTCTTAGTGATAGCAACAGGAAGAAAACATTGGCAACACAAATGTGCAGTGTACACAAGAACTGTTGATAAGAACGGCTCGATCCGGTTTGAAAATTAACTATAACGGCAAATTCCTGGTTACTGCACCCTTCTTACATGACGTTACTTGAACTCATGAATAATTTCAAGTTTGTCTAATGGAGGGCACAATCAGAATTACAGTTGGTAACTAGCTGGCTCATACAGGTTTGATCACTTTATTATGAAAAGGTCTATGAATCAATTTGGGGATGATGGAAGTGAAATTTTGGGGGGTGGGCACCCCCTTAGAACCCAAAACATTTACATAACTGCTAGTAACTTAAAAATATTCCATGTCTTCTTGTTTATAAAGCAGGTCTAGGTACATAAGTACGGTGAAAGTATCAAAATGCAGTGACTTTAAACGAGCTGTCAGTACTTCTGTACGGTTGTTGTGATGTCACAACTGTCACGGTTTCAGCAGGAGGACCCAAATGCAATACTCTTTCACAAACACTTTATTTTGACTCCGCAACTTACAAACTTACAAACTCACAACTACAAACGAACAGGACTCTCACAGGAACAAACAGAGAGACGAACCGACAAGAGACAAAGGAACAGAGGGGTGTAGAAATACACAGACCGATCAACAGAAAGACAACAGAGGATTGGACAAGACAGTAACGAGGAACAGGTGAGAGCAGAAACGGAGGCAAACTGACAAGACAAACCGGAGGGAAACTAACAAGACAGGAAGTGCAGACCATATAAGGGGATGGGCGGAGACAAAGACACATGACAGACAGGTAACCACAGAGCACATGGAAAACAAGCACAAAACACAACACAATACACAAGCAGTCACAGCAGGATCCTGACAACAACTAGGGCTGTAAACCAACCAAAGAAAATCTTGGTCGACTGAAATTCTACTTACTCCTCAACTGATCAATTGGTCGATCGGGGGAAAAAACCTCTGCACGTTATTTCTATATTGACTAAATCGTCACACTCTACATGGTAGTGTCGTGTGTCAATCAAAGCGTTTTTTCCTGAGGAAACTAAGGGCCCTATTTTAACGATCTAAGCGCACGGTGTGAAGCGCCCGGCGCAGGTGCGTTTAGGGCGTGTACGAATCCACTTTTGCTAGTTTAACGGCGGAAAAAATGGTCAGTGCGCCGAGTACAAGGGTTGTACTTCATGTCTTAATTAATCATAGGTGTGTTTTGGGCGTAACATGCAATAAACCAATCAGTGTCATCTCCCATTCCCTTTAAAAGCCAGGCACGTTTGTACCTTGGCGCATTGCTATTATGATGGTGGATTTGCTAAGCAGGAAGGAGAGATTTTCAGGAGAAGAAACTGATCTGCTCGTGCGTGAAGTGAAAGCGCGCGAGCAGATCATACATGGCACAAGCACTATGCCAACAAAACTCCATAATACTATTTCACATTGTAATTTTTTTTTACAATTTTTGTATCTTTTGCATGTTTGTGTGCTGCTTCCCATCCCTGTGTGTGTAACAGTGCATTATAGACCAGGTTTTGTTGGTCAATGGCGCGATTACTTTCCGCTGCCTCAAGATAGCAATATGCCAAGAATGCACTTGAACACACCACCCTGTAAGACCAGCACGCCCACGGGCGCACACAGATGGGCCCAGGTGCATTTGGTATTTCAACGACTTGGGCGCTGCTCGGGAAATTGACAACTGTGTCGAACTTAAACTAGCAAAGACACTTGCGTCGGGCTTTGCGCTGCGCCGGATGCAAGATAAGGCCCTATATGTTTTTAATGCTTTGCAATGGAAACACCACATAGTTACAAATACCAGCAGCGTCTATTCTGCACTGAGCGCTGCATGTTTTTTTTCTTTTTTCTAGTCACTAAGAGTTGAAGAATGTTTAAGGTTGGGTAAAAAGCCATGCTTGTCACTGTCACTTTTTACCCAGCTGGAGGAGGAACGGGTAAAAATAACACAAAGACCAACCGTCAAATCCTACATGTACAAGTGCTGAACAACAACAGAAGAGAAATGAATACTGCTGGACCGTATTTATCTGTCCTCTCCCTACGTGCTTCAGCCTTCCCCTCAGCCAGAGCCAAGGCCAAAGCAAGTACTCTCTACCTTGTCCTAACCCATACAGTATGGTGCTGACTGAAGGCTGCCTTATGAAAGTAACACCAAAGAGAATTTGGTCGTACAAGAGCATATGGACCAACCAATCGATCCAACAACCGACCTGGCGACGTCAGGCCTTGTCACAATTATACAATAGTTAGACAGTTCCGCTACAGTGCTGTTACAGTCATGCCCCGGCTGTGATGATGGTGCAGGGATCAGAGAGTGCAGATGATGAATGCCCGGAAACACTGACCAATCAGAGCTGACTGGGCTTTTTTTGGGAGGGGGGCTAAAAAGTGAGCGTTTCAGATGCTGGTATATTCAGACAGACAGTATGAGAAAAATAATATGTTTTGGAAATTTAAGTTTTTAGCCAGAAGCCAGTATAACGTAACCTAGCATATGAGCAGATCAGCCAACAATTCATCAGTTTCAGTTCAGAACAAATGTGTTAAAGGTCCCATGACATGGTGCTCTTTGGATGCTTTTATATAGACCTTAGTGGTCCCCTAATACTGTATCTGAAGTCTCTTTCACGAAATTCAGCCTTGGTGCAGAATTACGGCCACTAGAGCCAGTCCTACAATGAGCTTTCCTTAGTATGTGCCATTTCTGTGTCTGTAGCTATTGAGGAGGAGAGAGTGGGGGCAAGGTGGAGGGTGGGGGTGTGGCCTTGACCAACTGCCACTTTGCTCGTTTGAAAGCCATGATGTCTCTCTCTCATGGGTGGGCCAAATTCTCTGGGCGGGAAAAGCAGAGAAAGGGGAGGTAACCTTCCTTCCAGATTGGCCCATCTGAGCTTTTATTTTCTCAAAGGCAGATCAGGATACTCAGGGTTCAGTTTACACCTATCGCCATTTCTAGCCACTGGGGGACCATAGGCAGGCTGGGGGAACGCATATTAATGTTAAAAAAACTCATAAAGTGAATTTTTCATGCCATGGGACCTTTATGCTCTTTTCACTGAGCATAAAGACTTTGGGAAACTGCTAGCCTTTGTATTTGGACATTGGCACCTATAGTTGAGACCGGCGCTCTTACTGAAAGCAATTTGCTGCAGACTGTATGCAGAGTTAAAAAAGATAAATGGGCCAGATCAATAATGTACTGTATGTTCTTACTGTACATGTGGAACAGTGTGTGTGTGAACCACGTAGACAGCAGCAGGTATGTGGAAACATACAAAGTAGAGTAAAGGGCACATACACACACATAGTTGCATCATCATATTCACATGTTTTGAAACCAGCAGGAGAAACCAATACAAACTCAGTTCATATCCTCATAAAAGCATAAGCCAAAGTCCAGTAGTAAGGTGTCGATTCCTCCTGAAATCCAATGTATGAAACAAGTCCATTATCACTTTTACCTTTTATTACAGTCATCACCGGCAATAAAATTAAACCTTTTTTGATAAAAATATGCCACGGCATCTAAATTATATTTCAGACTGAGCTCTCTGAGATTTGGTTACTCTGTCTTCACGATGAGTCACGTGCTCGGTGTCGCGTTGGAGGTCACTGTGGTGTGACTGTGTAATGATTTAGCCAGAGCTTGCCTCAGATTGCCACAGGTCATTTTGACTCTCATTACGGGTCAGGTCAAAAGAATGTATGGACGCCAATGTTATATTGCTCAATATCTTGAATGAGTTGCTTGGATTGTTTCTGGTGATCTATCAGATGTTGTGTTGTTGATATCAAAACACTCACTCTTCATGTGACACCGTACATGTAGACAAGAGCAGCTGGGGTGTCATGACAGTGTCCATACAGCTGACTGTGTATGGTTATGCTCCCGGGAGGGTTTATTTATGTTTAGAATGGAAACTGTGAGCGTGTGGTGTACCCACCCCCTGGAATGTCTGCCTCTGTCCCATGGGAGAAAATAGACGAGGACAGCCAAAGGAAATTGGAGTTTGCGAGTTCACTGCCAGCCTGTTGACTCGTAAGCTCTGTGATCTGCGTCATCTCTGCTGCTCCTGCTGTGTTTCTGTTATTTATGCCGATATGTGCATTCCTATGTGCAATACAGTAACATAAAACAGTACAGGCAGTGTATGTTCATTTGTAGAAATAGAAGGCAAATTGACAATTTGAAATCACTAACACATTCCGACACTCTACAATAAACCGATGAACACACTCTTTAGTTAATTATCTCCAAGAGTGAACCATTATCTAAAATCATTAGCCATTATCTTTATTACCTATTATTACCTCTTCTTCCAGTTAATGTTTCCTGCTCTCTTTGACCACGCTTATCTTCTCTCAAATAGTGCCTCTTAAGAGAGCATCTTTAAAGTGTGGGATGTCAGTTGTGCAATGGTTAAAAAAAAAAAAAAGTCTGCAAGCTTTTAACTTTTATTTTTGTATTTCCTGGCAGGCTGGAGTGACTCCAAGGACAATACGGTGGCAGCAAGGGCGATTTTTATGAGCTTATTTTCAGTTTCATTCATTCAAATAGGACTCATCTGAATATAAAGGCTCCTAACCGTCCCGAAAGCCATTAGCTACTGTTTAACATCAGGTAAAAATAAAGTTCAGTTCAGATCTTTATCATCCCTTAAAGCTTTAGTGAGTAACTTTTTGATATTAATCAACGTCCGTTACATTCAAGCCATCGCCAAATGAGTTGCTACAAAGCTAATTAAGACTATCAGCTCCACACAACTCTCTCTGGATTTCTCAGTATGGCTATGTTCAGAAGATTGTGGCTCGAGTGAAGAGAATTACCTCTTCTAAAGAGTCCATCATGTGTTTTTAATCCTCTTTGTCCTCCTTGCATACTAGCAACTGAAGAATTCCTCAAGGGGGAGACAGAAAGTACGCACTATCTTTAAGAGGACATTTTTCTTTTTTCAATATCAGTGAGAAGGTAAGGACTGTTTATATGATGGATCTGTAGAATAGCAGCATTAGATGCCTGTCAACATTAAAAACATTTAACCTCCGCAGAAAATACAGCCTTTGTTGTCCTCTCTTGCATATTGCCTCAGTGTTCATGTCTTTTGAAAGCCAATAACCTTTCACTACAATAACACAAAAGGCCTACACAATAACCACCAATTATAGAACCACTATCTGATACATCAACAGGATACATCCACATAAAAAAAAGTTTATGACCACTGTCCACATGATCAAATGTTCTCCTGGAAGATGATGACTGGACATATCTAAGACAGGTTGACAGCCACTGTTAAATAACTATATCTGTAGCTATCCTATACATGTTTTGTATAGCATAACTGGAATTACGTTAGGAAAATTATATTATATTGCAGCATTTCTGATTGATTTCTGTAACATATATACCATAAAGTTAGCACAACCCATGCTATAAAGAGGTGCCCTTCTATATTACAGTAATAAAGATAATATACTAAGTCTAAAATAGATTTTCTTGTGGTCAGCCTTTAACGCAAGAGTTTATCCTGAGATGTGCATGAAGTGTTTATGTTGTATAAATGTATTTTGGATGTTTGGTTACCTGTTATGCTAAGCTGCTTGTTGGTAAAGAGAAGTGGGTGCGAAAAAAAAAAGAAAGAAATTCATGTTGTGATTTGGAACAAAAACACTTAACTGAATGATCAAGATGTTAGCAAGGGGGTGGAGATAATTGATCTTGCTTGCAGTAAAACAACATGCCCAGCAGGGTGCAGTAAAAGTCCATTTTCCTGCCATGGTAACCAGGGTTGGGATCATTGATGTGCAATGCAGTGGTACCAGGAAATGTGTCTTCTTCAGGTTACACAAGCTGTGTTTTGTATATAGGGTATTTTCTCTCATACGTCAGCAGATCCAATAGGTATTAATGGAAAGCAGCAGGTGAAAGGTGACAGAGCCCCTGGTACTCTGACTTTTACTGAAGAAACATAACTTATATACTTACACACAAAGCAGTTATAACACAATCAAGAGCAGTGGGCACCGAGTATCGGTAGACATCAGTAATAATAATATCTCTGTGTACGGTGACTATATTAGCAAACTTCTCTTTTCAGAGGACCTTGGGACATGCACACAGTGTTCAGGGTCACATAAAGGAGAGAAATATTTTCCTGATCCTTGAGCCAAATCTTTGCTTTTGATCTTGAAGCAGAGTTGGAAGGAGCACTGTCACAAATGAAAAACAAATTACATGTATTCTAATTTGTGGTCTTGTTTCAGGTTTGTATATGGCTATGGTCGTTATTAGATATGGGATAGATATTAGTCTTTCTTTCTTTGGATTTGTGAGGCGTTGGCGTCAGCACACTGCCAGTCAATCATTGTAATGGATTCTACATATTTATGTTATTATGTAATGTTGAACAGTATGAAAATGTTTTCCTGTGCTTATTTAGTAAATGCACAAGTATGATGGGACTAAATGATAAAACGCCACCTCCAGGCCTCCAGGCCAGCACAGCCAGAGGAGAGTAGAGCCTTATGCTTTGGTAACTTCCAGGCTGGAGTCAGAAAAGGATGTTTGACCACATTACACCGGTTCTAAAATCTGTACACTGGCAACCAGTTACTAGAATTTATTTCAAAATCTTGCTGCTTGTCTACAAATCCCTCCGTGGTTTTGGGCCCAGATACATTACATGTCTTACATGATGGTCCATATAAACCTTCTAGGACCCTTAGGACATCTGGGGCTGGCCTACTAGCCTTCATTTTACCTGATGGTGAGGTTTTGTCCTCATCTTTACTGTATTATGACCCTGTAAAGCACTTTGAATTGCCCCAGTGTATGAATTGTGCTATACAAATAAAGCTGCCTTTATTAAACTACACATAAAGGTGTTGCTCCTAACCTTGATTTTAAAGAAACTGTGATTGTCCTGCGTGGCCCATTGTGTTTTCCCTTGTGTGTTTTTCTAAGTTTTGTTTATAGTGGATGATATAAAAAATGCAAAATACTGGTAATGCTAGACAAATTAACTTCTTTTCATTTAGCAATGAAGAAATTTCCAGTTACACTGCTCTGTATCACAAATGAATGCCAATGAATGAATATGATTACTTCAGGGATTGCTGGGGTCACAGTGGGTGATCACTTACATAGCTGACCACCAATTCTCAGTAGCCTATCTCTTTATGTGTTTGTGTGTATATGTGTGTGTGTGTGTGGGGGGGGGGGGTATTGGATGATGTCACAGCTACCGGTCTGACTGACTGAGTGATTAATCACCAGGGTGCTTGGAGTGGGAGGAGAGCGCGAGGGGGATCGGATTGGAATGAGGAAGGGAGGGGCAGAAGACTGATCAATCACAATGATCTACAGGCCTGATCTGAGGATCAGCATCCCTGGAGGATACTACATCCCCACGTTCAGACACAGGCACAAACACACACACACACACACACACACACACACACACACACACACACACACACACACACACACACACACATATGCTGCTTTTCTCCCTCATCCACACTTGGAGCATGTGTCAGCATGGGAGAAATACACCCAGATAAAGGTTGCATAATAACAGCCTGAGTATAGATGGATTTACTGCCATGATTGGAACACACATGCACGCGCGCATACACACGCACACGTACACACACACGCACACACATACATATACACACATGCACACATACACACACACACACACACACACACACACATGCACTCACATATATACACACACACAACAGCCTGTAATCGTCTCCAATTCACATTCTCATCATGGTCACTGTATCTTGCGAGAAGGGGAGGAGGGAGAGAGAGAGAGAGAGAGAGAGAGAGAGAGAGAGAGAGAGAGAGAGAGAGAGAGAGAGTGAGCAGATTCAGGGACGAAGATATAGAGTGGCATGTTATATTTAATGGCGCCAAGTGCAGACATGTGCACAGATACTCAGAAGGCCGTACACAGAAAAAGTCCTGCATCACATATTTTCAAGGAAAGTAAATGAATATTCACAAACTCCACTCCCTCGCCCATCCTCTCTTTCTTCTCTCTTTGTAACCCCCCTCCTCATCTGTTACAGTATCATCTGCTAATTAGGGGTGAATTATTGCTGTTTCAGAGAGAGAGACATCTGTCACTAGCCAGGGCCGACACATGGAGAGCCCCCGAGGCCAGAGGCTGCCACCTGAGAGACCACAGCCTACCATCAGAGCTTCTCCCTGGGGTGTGATCACTTCCCCCACACCCTCACCCACACCATCTCTTTACCCAAACCCTGGTCCTATCCCGGATCTTATAATACATCCATGGATTCACCACCATATTTAACCCCCTTTTTTTGCTCTCAATCTCTGCTCTAGCCCGATTTTTTTTCTTTATCTCCTTGTCATATCTTCACCACCTACTTTTTGTTTTCTTAGCCATACAATGGGCCAAGATTACAGAATCATTTGCATTTCTCTATCTTCACCCCACCCCCACCTTTCACCCCTAACCCCTTCCCCCAAGGCAGTAGCATTACAACAGGGGTAGTGTGTATCATTCAGAGTGTCTCACCCTCCCTACTGTTGAAGATGTAACAAGATGCACCTCATGATATCTGCTCCTGATTAGATCTGGCAAATTGTGTGTGTGTGTGTGTGTGTGTGTGTGTGTGTGCGCGAGCGTGTGCGTGTTAGGAGTATAATGACATGCGATCATAGTTTTGTATGTCCTTTTGTACCGTGCCGAAGACAAAAGACAATATTTCTTTCCATATGTTTTTAAAATCATGCGCAAACATTTGCATTTGGTCAATAAAAAGGGAAGAGGACAAAAGGCAATATGTCCGTATTGCTTCAACTTTATTACAAAAGGAAACCATGATGTTACTGATTGAAAATCTAAATGACATGGGAGTGTCCTCAAGCTGTTACTTTTTAAGTGCTTTAGACGAAGGATTTAGATACCATGAGCAAAAGTAAAAATATAAGTTAAAAAAAAGTGTCACATTATTGCAAAATATACATTAGATTAAAAACCCTGATGGATTAACATGTAAGAAAGATTTTAATGTTAAAGCTGCTCCATAATTTATTACATAAAAATGCATCTTATTTCATAATTTTCTTTCAATGTTGTGTTTACAGCTTGCTGCACTGCCTAAAAGTGACCCAAAAAAATCAGCATGCAGGTTTAAGTACAGTATTTGAGTAGAAGTATTTAGTTACTTTACACTGCTGCATATGAATGGTATAAGTATATAGTGGCAGTACATATAGACTGTAATTAGGTTTAGAAGGCTACAATTATTAGGTTCACAGGGGTGTATCAAGCCGAAACAGGTCATGTATCAAATGTTTTGTTTCATACAGTGGGTGTGTGGGCAGGTGTGTGGATGCCTGTGTGTGTGTGTGTGTGTGTGTGTGTGTGTGTGTGTGTGTGTGTGTGTGTGTGTGTGTGTCGATGTGCACTTTCAAGCATGATTGCCTTGTAACTGAGTTAAAGAGGAAAGGAGGCAGAAAGATTCCCAGAATGATTTGAATTCCTTTAGACTGCGACCTTCTGCCTGTGATGTCAGAAGGCCATATGCTCCACAGACAATAAGGAGAAGATACACACACATTCACACGCACACAGCTGCCTCAGTTTGGCTACATTTGAGGAGGAGCTGGAGGAGGTATTGTTAAAAGTTAACTATTGTGTCTTCCTCAGCAGGGATGGTGAGAGACAATTGCTGGGTGTTTCTGAGGTTGTGGAGGGGGGAGGTAAGGAGTTTGTGAGGAGTGACGGGAGAGAAGCAAGTCTTTGTAGCGAGGTGAGGACCCAATGAATATATGGTCTTCAGCAGCAGATTGTGTGTGGGCTCTGAACACTCACAATGTGTCACTTGGAAGACACTTCACGTCAAATGCTGGACAATGATGAGGAACACCCACAATTTTTCTAGGCCATCCCTGACAGCTCAGCCACATTTTAGGCCAAAGTCTGTATGATATATACTTAACATTACAATGTTCTCTCCCTCTGCACATGACTGTGGGAGCATTATCATACTCACAGCACTGTTATTTTGTCTGGGAGACAGGAGAGATAAGTGTTCTCTCAATGATCACGTGCCATTACGTAAAAAAGAAAATTGGATTTTCCCTCTCATTCCACTGCACAAGAGATTGGATCAGTGATTGGAGGTGGTCTACCGTCTTCCGTCTTCTCCTACTAATACTTCACTTGCATACTTGAGTCTCATCGGCAATAGAGTTAACATTTACACGGAGCATAATCATACTTTATGTATGAGTGTGTTCTCCATTTTATACTTCTCTCTGGATTGTGTCATATTCAGATTGAACTTTAAACTATGTAGAATGTTTGTGCCACCAGTGAAGAGGGCATAATGAAAACCACTGTAAGCCAAAAATAACCCTGATGATGTCATAATGCTGTCATCAGAGTTATCTCAGCTTGGGCTTGAGCTCAGACTACACATTTATACCAGACTACCTTAGTTACAAAATAGGGTGTGGAGTTGCAATTACCAATTTATCTACTGAGTGGCATTAAAGGAAATGAAGGATCCAGTGTTTGTGGAGATTGAGATTGTCTTTTAGTACAACCGAACCTTGAACAAGACACTTTAAGGCGACCAAAATGTTGGAATTATCATTCATGAACTGAAAACACACTGAGAAAGTTAACCAACAGTTTTACTTGACTTTTACATAGGAAACAATGCACATGTCCTGATAGTTTATTCTATTATGCATTGTAGTTCTGCTAAATGAATAAGTCCTTCCCGACTTTCTAGGAAATCCAGATATTATTTTGCGTTAAGTGAATGTGATGTTAATGTGGAAGATAATGCACAGATCTCCTCTTTCTCTCTCAACTTCCTGGACTTTCCAACCAGCACAGATGCTTCCATCTATCAGTCTTCACTGCTGACAAGCCAAAGCCACACTCCCTCTTTTGAGTGTGTGTGTGTGTGTGTGTGTGTGTGTGTGTGTGTGTGTGTGTGTGTGTGTGTGTGCGCCCATCTTTGTCTGAGGGCCCATCTGTAG